>NC_064768.1:12824714-13164714 GCF_011397635.1 Epinephelus fuscoguttatus | reverse complement strand
GGTGTGGACCAGCAATTAGGAGCTCCATTCTTCAAACAGACTAACAAGGTTCAAGCCCTTTATCCTCATAAAATAAAATAAAATCCCCCAAAAGATCTGAGGTGCTTATCTGTAGCCGAGTCTGACCTTTGACATCTCCCAGTAAATTCTGGGTTAAAGTATGACAAAAGAACTTCCTGAGAGACAGAGAGAAAACAAAACTAATGCCAGCTTTGATTTTGAAAAAGTGTAACACTGTCAGATGTGCAGCTAATGTATTATTTATCATGACACTTCAAAACATTTTTTAGGTGTGTGCTTTGATTAACTGATTAGATGTACATCATTTTCTGTCTGTGTGCTCAGAGAGCCAGAGCTGGTGCTGCTGGACATGCAGTCGGTGCCTGCAGGACAGGAGGGCTGGCTGGCCTTTGACGTCACCTCAGCCTCCAACCACTGGCTCCTCCACCCCCGCAGCAACCTGGGCATACGTCTCTATGTGGAGACAGAGGAGGGTGGGTGTACCGCAGAACCGTCATAATCCTTTTTTTTTTAAATGTACTTAATGGGTGATTTACACCTAAATTATTTTAAAAAGGTTTATTTTGAAGTCGTAGAATTGTTGCTCTGTTTCTTCTCCCAGACCGCTCCCTGTCTGCAGGCTGGATCGGGCTGGTGGGACGCCGGGGCCCTCGCTCCAAACAGCCCTTCATGGTGACCTTCTTCAGGGAGAGTCAGGTGCCGTGTCGGCCGCCACGAGCTGTCAAGCCACATCCCCGCAAGAAGAAACCTAAATACGACCTCCCAGTCCCCAGCATCCATAGTGAGGCTCCAGGCTGTGTTGGAGTACAGCTCTGAATCTGATGCTTTCATGTTACTTGAATACTCTCATCTTTTGTTTGTGTCTGACAATATTTCTAAATGTTTCGTCTTCTCTGCTCAGATCGAAGCCCTGCGAACAACGGAGGTCAGCCCTGTAAAAAACATGAACTCTACGTCAGCTTCAGTGACCTGGGATGGAAGGTCAGCTCCGACTTTAAGTTTAAGTAGCAGTAAATGTGAAGGATTTTTAATCTCATCTTTTACATTTCAGCAGTTTGATAGATGCAGGCAATATTGATCCTTCCTTATTTTCTGTCATTATTATAATGATATATTTCTTAATAGATAACGTTTCTTGAATTTCCTGACTGCGACTAAATTTCTGTGGTTCTGCTCAGGACTGGGTTCTGGCCCCCACCGGATACTCAGCTTACTACTGTGACGGAGAGTGTTTTTATCCTCTGGGCTCCTGCATGAACGCCACTAACCACGCCCTCATCCAGCAAGTGGTCAGTACAGTGACGACGCACATCTAACACACTGTTGCTTCATCCTGACATTAGACAAGTGAACAGAAAGTAGAATACTAACACATGCTGCAATACTGCCCCTTTCCTGTGTGGGGCTATGGTGCTTTACATACAGTTATTTCTTTACCTAAAGGGTAACTTGTTTATTTTTTTTATTTCCTCAAATTGGTCCAGTATTGAGCAAGTACATTTACTCAAGTGCTGTATTTAAATACTTGAGTATTTCCATTTCATGCTACTTTATACCTTCAGAGGGAATTATTGTACCATTTACTCCACTACATTTATTTGACAGTTATAGTTGCTGGTTAATTTCTAGACAAAACAACATACAGTGGTGGAAAAAAGTTTTCGGACACCCCATGCATTTGTGAAATATTGCATTAAGAATCACTCTTAGGTCTTCAAGTGCAATTTCTTTTAGTACAGTCACAGCTAAAATACTTAATAAATCCTAAAAAAGCCAATTAAAAACTTAAAATTGATTGGTTCCATAAAAATACATAAGAAATTTTGAGTATTGGGTCATTTTGGTACCAGTGATGAAGGTCGTTCTTTTTATTAAAAGACACAATTTTTGTTGCCAAGCTTCGTGTCTACATAAAGCCAGCACATTTGAAAGTTCTTCAGACACAAAAATGGCTAAAACAAGGAACCTAACGCAGGAAACACGCCTGAAGATAAAGATTCTCAGCCAGGAAGGGTACAGCTGCCGCCAGATAGCCAGGAAGTGCAGATGCAGTCCTTCAGCAGTTGGATACACTCTGCAGAAATACAGACGAACCAACAGCTTGGAAGACAAACCAAGCTCTGGGTGTCCAAGGGTTTCTTCAGCAAGAAATGACCCCATCCTGATCCGCATGTGCAGGCAAAACCGCCGAATGACATCACAGGAGCTTCAGCAGCAGTGGTCAAACCAAACTGGTGTCCAGTGTTCCACCCGCACTGTACGTGGCCGACTTTTAGATCATGGCTTAAGGTCCTACAAGGCTATCAAGAAGCCCCTGATCAATGAGAGACAGAGGTTAGCCCGGCGTTGTTGGGCCCAGGCACACAAGAACTGGACAGCCAGGAATTGGAAGAAGATTTTGTGGTCAGATGAGTCCAGTTTCCAGCTTTATCTTCCTCCTACTAATGTGAGGGTACACAGAAGGCCAGGCGAAGCATTATCTCCAGCATGTACAGTGCCTACTGTCAAGCATGGTGGAGGCAGTGTCATGGTTTGGGGATGTATGAGTGCTGCTGGTGTTGGTCATCTCACTGTCTGTGATGGCACATTGAACTCTACCAAGTATTGTACCATTCTCGAAACCCACATGCTCCCTTCTGCGCGTGCACTGTTCCGTCGAGGTAAAAACTGGATGTTTCAACAAGATAATGCCCCTTGCCCCTTGTTGACTTTGATACCGACAATGTTGGGAACTGACATATTGAAACTGTCAAGAATTTAGTTTTGTTAGTTTTTCTTGTAAACAGTAAACAAAAAAATATAATTTGTATTTGTTTGTATCTGTCTAATGCAGCCACACCTTTTGAAACACAAAAAAGATTTTTCCACAAATATTTCATGATAATATTTGAGATTGTGTAAAATTTTAAAGGTGTCCGAAAACTTTTTTCCATCACTGTATGATTGGCTTTAGAAATACAATACAATGATATATATATATATATAAAACCAGCGGTTCACAACCCTTTTGGCTTGTGACTCCTTATAAAAATAGCAGTCTAGTGAAGACCCCTTGTCACATTTTAAAATTCAGCTTTGTTAGCAATTCCCCTGGGGTTAGTTAGCATTTATTCTCCTTTTATAATTTCCTTTTGCATCTATGGCAACTCTCAAATACGACCAAAGCAGAAAAGATTCACAATTTGTGTGGCAGAACTTTGGTTTTATTCTTTCCTCTCCCACTGATCATCTTACAACCCCTCAGATTTTTCTTGTGACATTTGGAGGGGTCCGACCCCTAGGTTGGGAACCACTGGACTTAACTATCTTACCGCATACTGAGTATGTAAAACCAGCATCAGTATTAACGATCTAACGTCAGCATGAGGTGGACATGTGTCTCCAGAATGAGTAATTTTGCCTTTGATACTTTATGTACATTTTGCATGCAGGACTTTTATGTTTAATGGAGTAATTCTACATAGTTGTATTGGTACTTTTACTTCCTAGTAAAGGATCTGATTACTCCTTTCAGTGTAGTAAATGGGCTTTAGTTTAATACCTTAATTATCAATATTAACTGCATTCCTCTCTGCTGCTGCAGGTCCACCTCCTGAAACCTGACGAGGTTCCTAAGGCATGCTGCGCCCCCACTAAGCTCAGCCCCATCTCCGTCCTCTTCTATGACGACAACAACAACGTCATCCTCAAAAAACACCGTAACATGGTGGTTAAGACCTGTGGGTGTCTATGAGAATCAGTAAGGTTCCAGTTGGACCCTGAAGAGTCCAAAGCCAATCAAAAATGTACATGGATGATTTTTTTTCCACCCCAACAGTCATGAACTCTGCAGAAACCTTTAACGCTGGCTAACAGGTTGATTGACAAAGGTAGCAGAAATCTAATTTAACAGGTTTGTGATTATGTGTCAAAGTTCTGATTTAGGAGTTAATTGCAGTATTTTCTGGGTCTTTGGTATCTATATCCAAATTTGCAAACTTTTCCCCAAACTGGGAAACAACCTTTTTATGCCTTTCTTAACAGCAAATTAATTCAGATATCTCCATAGACAGGTTTAAATGGCAGATTACTCAGCAGTACATACCTTTAGAGATGCCTGTTTTATTTTTAACAAGAAAGAAATTAAATGAAAGCACTATTATTGTTGCAACACAAAGGCTATATAAAGAGAAAATGTAAAATTGTATTGAAATTAATAAAAAATTACTTACACTCTCTTGGCTTATGGTTGTAATTCAAAATGGCTGAAATGGGCTGAAGAACTCTAGTGGCTCAGTGTAAATGATACATCGAATGTCAAATCACTGAAGTAAATGTGGGTTTTGGACTGTTGGACTTGGGTTCTGTTGGGTTTAAAGTTCTGTCACAGACTTTTTTTTCACAATTATCTGACATTTTATAAACCAAAGGACTGATCATGAAAATGTCATCAAAAAGCCAAAACATTAAAACCACTGACAGTTGAAGTTTGATTATTTTGTCCCAGTGCATTGTTCTGCTGGGAAACCTTTGGATCTGGCATTCATGTGGATACCACCTGACATGTTCCACCCACTCAAACACCGTCGTGGACCAAGTACGCCCCCTCATGGCATCAGTACTCCCCAGTGACAGTGGCCCCCCGGCAGCAAAAAGCAGCATGCCTCACTACAAAAACTTTTTAAATTTCCCTGGTCCCAATCTGCTCAACGATTCTTGTGTGCGCCAATACGGAGTGTCCTGCAGTGTCTGGCACCAGTGTGTTGGCAGCAGATCCATTTAGTTCAGTGGGTTGTGAGGTGGGTTAATGGCACGTGCCACAGATGCTCATTCAGATTGGGATCTGGGGAATTTAGAGGCCAGGTTGACCCTTGATCTACTTGGTCTGTAACGGTGATTGGGTGGGTAGAACATGTCAGGTGGTATCCACATGAATGCCAGAACCAAAGGTTTCCCAGCAGAACAATGCATTGGAACAAAATAATCAAAGTTACTCACTTCACCTGTCAGTGGTTTCAATGTTTTGGCTGATTGATGTAGGTCATAGTATTGTATGTCACAAAGAATGTCATAGTATAGTATGTCATAATAAATCTCTGTACACTTTCAGAAATTATGCTTTACATCAACACCATAACTGCTGTAAATGTAATTAATCACATCTTTCATGTTGTCATGTACACATAATCAGCTGAGGAGACCAGTCACATTAAATACATTGTTCAATTTATTGAAAAGGGTAAAAAAAAAAAAAAGAAGTACAGTGAAAGCAAATTAGTGAGGTTTTTGCCTGCTAGTGAATATATTAAGAACCTAAAAAGAAAAAATAAAACAGGGATCAATCATTCTGGCAGTTAATGAATTAATTTCTTTACTGTAAATCTAATTCAATTCTTGGAGATTCTTCAAATAATGAACAACCAATCTGCCAACTGCTTAAAGCATACATGTGCACAGAGCAAATCGTGTCCTGGTTAAACTGAAGTGGGACAAAGATGGTGTTATTGCCAAGACATGCCTGAGAAGAACGACTTTAAAAATGAGAAGAAGAATTTTGGGAAAAATAGGACATACGATGAGATTTGCTGTGTGGTTTAATGTGAGGTACTGTTGTAAGGTGTTACTGAGTGTGGACACCTGTGGAGCAGCAGCACAGAGGAGGCAAAGCTGTCGAGTCTGTCTTTCTTGTTGAACCTAAGAAAAAAGTTTGGAGGAGCTAATATTCTGCACTTGCCATTATCAAAAAAATACTGAGCTTACACAATATGATTGTAGTCATTTTTAGAGGCCAATGGTGACGAAAACTCATTTTTCAAATACTCTCTGCCCGAATGAAAATACATGATTGGCATTACAAGATTAAAACTCAACAGCAGTGCCACATCCATTGCAGATGAGTGATTTTACAGGGTCAGGGTCTTTTATGTGCCATCTATTCCTATCAAGCCACATATTCAGATATATGTCGTTTTTTTTTTCCATACCCACGGTAGCGTTTTCAGACTCATAACATCTCCCAGTAATTCATCACAACATCATTGAATTCAGTGTTAGCAGGCAATCTTGCAGGTCCCCTCCTGAAATAGCAAGGTAGTTTTACATAATAAATATAAAAGTGGGGTGCTGGTGTACTTTTGCCCCGTTGTTATTGTTTCCTCTTACACAAACACACATGTACATACACAGCACATACACACATCCACCCCCTCCCTGCATCCCAACATGCTGTCCATGAATACTGATGGGTCCCAGTGTTCGTCATCAACATCCTTCAGGCGCAGCGATTCAATGTTTAGTCCGTGGTCATTGTGCATCTGCAACAGTTTGTTGTTTTTTAGTATTATGGTAATGGTTAGAAAATATTAAGTGTTTTGTTCATTGTACAAAAATAGAAAAGTGACTGAAGTTTGGTGAAATAAAGACCCTGTCCACACATATACAGATTATTGTATATTATATCTGTTATTGCACATTACAGATATTGGCACTTTAGCCACAATTTGGACATGTTCACTGTGGGGTGTACTCACTTATGTTGCCAGCTGTTTAGATGTTGATGGCTGTGTTTTGAGTAATTTTCAGAGGAAGGAAAATCTACACTACTATACAAGCTGTACACTGACTTTAAGTTATATCAAAGTGTCATTTCTATAGTGTTGTCCCATGACAAGATATAATAAAATATTTCCAAAAATGGGAGGGGTGTACTCACTTATGTGAGATACTGTGTGTGTGTGTGTGTGTGTGTGTGTGTGTGTGTACATATATATATATATATTTATAAATTTTTGGGCTTTTGCCTTTTATTAGACAGGACAGACTTAAGCATGAAGGGGGGAGAGGAGGGGGTGACATGCAGCAAAGGAATGGAATCAAATCCACAGTCTGTTATTTGGACCACCTCAGCGTCTGTAATTTCAAATCCACCAGAAACACCAGTTAAAGATCATCAAGACTGGTTGAACCAGCAGATGGTGGAATAACTTTGAGAGTGAGATTGTTGTTGATGAGGAGAGGAAGAAAAACTTGCATGCATGTCCACGCAGCACTCATATGAGTGAGCTTCTTTGTCCTGATTTCAAAGGGGACTGAGATGAGATCTCCAATAGGTGTTTTGAAAAAGGTAATGTGGACAGGATTATTTTTAAAGGGGAGGCTAAAAATATCTGTTTTCAAAAGTATCTGTATACGTGTAGACAGGACCAAAAAGTTGTTACTGATTGCAATAATTTGACTGCACCTTGATAACACCAAATAAAAGGAAACTTTGAGGGGTTTCATTTAACAAGCAGTCAGAGAGAAAACTTTACAACTCTGTCTCACCATGTTTGGATCCTGTCAGCAGTTGTTTATGCCTGAACATCCACCAGCTCAGGGGGCATGGGAGACTTGGGGTGTTTGCTCTCAAAGTGCTGTTTGAAGGTCTTGGGGTCGGGCATCTGTGTCTGAAAAAGACAGAAAAAAAAAATCATAGTTTCAGTTTATTTTATCTAGTCTATTAATAAATCAGTTGACTGAAAGCATTTTAACCTTTGTCATAATTGGAGAGTCCTACAGACAATTATTCTGTGCTTAAACTGTCATTTAATGAACTGGTGTTTTCAACTGTGACGTTGCTTTGGATTTAAAAAAAAAAAAAAAAAAAAAAATTTAAAAGTCAAAACATAGTACATCATAGAAAAAAGAGTCATAGTATAGTATACATACTATGCCATAAAAAGTTTTTTTTTTTTAAATTCATAGTGTAGTGTGCCAGAAAAAAGTTCAACATGAGTCATAGTGTAGTATGTTGTACAAGGTAAAAGTCATAGTATATTATGACTCCATTAGCCTATCAAAGACATACCAGTATCTGCCTATATGTTGTCTTATATGTGCCAATATGAAAATGTTTTTACAGAATTTGAGACATAAAAAGATGCCTGGAAACAAAGTAATTACATTGTTTGTCCGGCAGACCGCGGTAACCTACTGTCTGACTTACAAAGCTGCAGTAATGTCTACTCTATCATGTCATTCAACACATGGAACAAGAACTTTTAGAGTCACTGTAACAAACTATATCTGAGGTCAAGAAGTGTAACAGCCAACTCACTAACAGTTCACACTATAAACCAGAACAAAAATGACTATTATTACCATAAACCACCATGTTCTGAGCAGACACATCAACAAAAAGTAACATCTGCTGTTGAAACAAAAAAACAGCAAACTCAACAAAATATTCAGTCCCACGTTAGGCAGGCATGATGGGAAATTAGGGTCACTGCTATCGCTAACACTAGCAGCGCTGGCAGTGCGCATCATAGCTGAGCAGATAATGGAGTGGTGTCAAGTCTTAATGATTAGTTGCCATGTAGTTTGTGAAATACATTACAGATGAGCTAATAAACGTCATGATCACTTTTTACTATATCTATGACTGAATAACAATGACTGAAATATCTGAGTTCAGGATATATCTACCGATATTTCAATATCAGAATTTTTTACTCCCTAATATTGGAACCGGGATCGGCTCCCAAAATAAATTATCTGTCAGGCTCTAACCAGCAGTCAGCTGCAGGTGTTGTACTCACCCGGCAGACAGGGCAGGTGTGGACCAGTGCAGCCTTTGCTGCACTCTTCTGGTCAGCAGCTTGACCTTTCTTCTTTTCTGCTGCCTTCTTGGCGTTCTTTTGCTGAGACTGAATCTTCTGCTGCCCACGAGCCATGGCCCTCGACTTTGACCTAAAGGAATAACAAAGAGAGACCACCGATTACTTCCATGGCACATATTTTAGATCACAGCCTGCACAGGTCCATTTTTGAAAACCAGCACCCGCCAATCCCCGCAAAGCTGAGTTTGAGAACCAACCCGTTACCCGCCATTATGTCTAAGTCAAAGCCGCACACGCCCACACCTGTTCAGTCCTGCAACCCAACCCCGCATTTGTGATCAAACACACACAGGCTACAGCCACATTAAGTTGGGTTCTCTGCTCTTGAATTACGAATCCAACAGAGTAAAAGTCTCTTTGCATTCGATGCTGAGCAAAATCATTATGTGCAATCACAGCCAGGTTAGGAAACATTTTAGCATGCTCCTTCCACCACCATAGAACCTCAAAAGGATCCTCTTTGGGTGTCTTGAATACGCTGCCACGTCATCCTCGGGCTGTAAAGTTTCATTGCTGGGGTCCTCCACATTGGTGACGAATGTGACGTGAGGGTCAAAGGTTTGATTTGTGTCATTAACTTTCAAAATAAAAGGAACTGCGGCTTCATAATAGCGATTTAGATGTCAAAATATTAATTATATACTGCAGATCTTTTTTTCCCCCATTTGTATTATTCTGAAAAATAAATGCAGGTCGGAAAATGACCAGCAGCAGGTACATTTTGGGTATAAAAAGCTAGTTTAAGTAAAAGAAAAAGAATTAGCTAGATAATATTTTTGAGGTCAAAATTTCATATATAATGATATATAATTTAAATATATTATTATTGGTTGTTTCCTACGTTTAACTACATACACAATCTTATTATGAATGAAAACACTCAATCAGACCCAAAGACTGACACAACTGTCAACCATGTCAATCACTGCTTGTGAGCTGCGGTCAAACTGTTAACCTGGGCAGCGCTGATTAAATATGTATCAACATTCTCAAATCTTTTCTGAAACATATTTTAGTGTACTGTTCAGGTGTAAAATGAGAAAACGTGCTCCAGTCAGTGGGCATTGTTTGATACTTTGGATGACCATTTCCAATATGGTGCAGGACAGGTCAAAAACGTACTAATTTTTCAGCTCAACAGTATGCTAAACGTTTCCGAAAACATCTGAGGTAGGAGGTAGGCAATTCAGGAACTGAATCTTGATTCATATTTAATCAGCGCTGCCTAGTTTGACAGTTTGACTGCAGTTCATGAGCATAATTGACAGCTCCTGTGCTCCACCTTGCTGTTTTTGGTGCACTGCAGTACAATAACAAGAGGGAGAGGAGGAGGATGAGGAGGAGGAGGAGGAGGAGGGACATGAGTTTTTTCCCACAGATCATCTGTCTGATGCACTTGTTGCAGAATATAGTGACAGTAGTAACAAGTATCATGCAAAGTTACTTTTTATGTTACAGAGCTCCAAACTGACTAAACTTAAATTAAACTTAATATTACACGCATCTCTTTATATAACTCTGTTAAATTCAATCATACAACAAATTTCATCCTCCAAAATTACCATAAAATCCTATCAACAAACCCTGAAAATTATGACCTCAAAGAACAGAGAATTTATTGCAGGACTGTTGTATTTAACTGCAGTAATTAAGCCGGGTGTGCCTAATAAACTGGTAGCCCACTGTATCTCCTGGTTCCATTAGTAAGTTTTTCCTCGATTACAATCATTCATTTGTACTTATTCGACCATGTGTGATGTATTTAAGCGAGTATCAATGTGGCTCAAACCCTTAGCTCTTCACTCTTGGAAAAGTAATTATGATACGACATAACTATGTTTATTTCACTAAAACTAGGTCTATTTAAGTCTCGTTCATCCAATGCCAACCCGTTCGCGAGCACAAGAGGGAGAAATAACAGCACCGTTAGCATCATCTTTAGCGAAACTGATGAAAGTTAGGTCGATAGCAATAGTCATCAAATAAACATCTTGCTTTGGCTGGCTGCTTGCGAGGCTAGTGAAGTAGATTTAACCTTAACGTCAAAAACGTAATCCTTTAACTCTTGACTTCACAACAGCAGTGACTTTAACTAGCTAGCGTAACGTTACAGTTATCCATGTTGATTACCACGCTAAAGCACCGTTAACATTGGTCTTTCCATTTAAGTTCTCAACCAGTTGTGAATAGCTTATTATTTATTGTTGGAATGTTTTGGCTAATTGTTCCCGGTCGTTGTTTCTAAATAACTTATTTTAAACAACCACTTAAGCTACTTGTTAGCATCCTCCGAACAGGCCTTTCGTCCACCGGCGCCGCCTTGCTAACACTGTTAGCTAAGCCAGCTAGCCAATGACGCTGAGACCTAAGGCTGAGACGGCATGTGACTCCGAGTTACAACGCAATACAGTGTTGTTGGAGTATAAATGAAACAGTTTCGAATACAAGTCACTATTAGATAATACCGAAATAATTTGCAGCTGCTGAATAAAAGCACAAATTGTCGTTTTCAGTCGGATTTACCTTCGAGATGTGACTCCCTCTTCGCTCTTTTGTCGGTTTCTTTTTATGAAAACCAGAGAAGCGTTTAAAGAGGGTCTTTAATCAGTGAACCAAAACCCGCCAAAGACACGGGCAATGCCGCCAGCAGGCCTGGAGCTGAACTGCAGCTTTATTAGCAGAGGCAGCCCCATTCAGTATTCAGGAAATTTTGGGGCTTTCAGATAGAGTTAAAAATGTTTTTTTTTTTTTTTTTTAAATGATGTTTTAGGGCTTATTATTGTATTATAGTCTATACTTAATAAAGGATTTGGGATCCTATACGGAATTCCCCACCAAAATTCCTTTCAGTGCAGAGAACTAAATCTAAATGTGTTAAATGTTTTAGTTGGGGGAAAAAGCTTATTGACCACAATACTAATACTTTATTTTTTTATATATATATGTTTATATATGTGTGGGCGAAGTATGGCCATACAGTATCTGCATTAGTAATTGGGGTGTATATAGCCTAGATTTTATTTTATATTTTTTACTTTTATCTAATTTGTATTTTTGTAATATTTGTAATCATATTTAACACTAATTTAATTTAATTTAATCTTTTATTTTATTCTATTTCATTTTATTTTTTTGCTTCTGAGCTATCTTATCTTATCTTATCTTATCTTTTTTATTCTTGAAATTTCACTTTATGTACGCAGCTACAGCTTCATTGTATACCAACTTTTGTTAAGTCTAGGGAGGTATAGTGGTTAAAAGAGTGATAAACAGAATGATACTGTTTTACTTCAAATTACATCATAGGTTGAATGAGTCCTTCCACATTATAAAGGATGAGTTTTGTATGAAACAAGTGTCGCCTCACAGCAAGAGGGTTGCCAGTTCGATCCCGGGCGTGGGAGCCCTTCTGTGCAGAGTTTGCATGTTCTCCCCGTGTCAGCGTGGGTTCTCTCCGGGCACTCCGGCTTCCTCCCACAGTCCAAAGACATGCAGATTGGGGACTAGGTTAATTGATAACTCTAAATTGTCCGTAGGTGTGAATGTGAGCGTGAATGGTTGTTTGTCTCTATGTGTCAGCCCTGCGATAGTCTGGCGACCTGTCCAGGGTGTACCCTGCCTCTCGCCCGATGTCAGCTGGGATAGCCCCCCTGCGACCCTCAAGAGGATGAAGCAGTTAGAAGATGAATGAATGAAAGTGTATTTAGATTAGATAATTTAGGTTCAGATACCACATTGTCAGAACTAATATTACTGAAGATGTTAATAAAAATGAAGCTGATATGATGTACAGTATGATCACAGTCTTACATATAAACTGGGTGGCATAGCACAAAAATCTGAGCCCTATGCATATGCAGCTTCAGAGGGCATCTTTTCACCTTTTAATACATCCATCTTAATGCCTGTACATATAACTGAATCAGTAAGTAAACATATACATCTGCGGTGGTCATTAGGCTCATCAATGAGGTGTTTCTAATCTGAAATCTCAGGACATTTCAGACCATTTTTCTCTACTGTTTAAAGCTTTCACTGTGAGGTTTTAGAACATTATAGAAGATTATTTTGCGTTCCTTAAACATTTGATGATGTACTCTCTCTGTCCCCTACCCTGATAATGGATTAGCCTACTGCAATCAGATTTCATAATAAAAGACAACCAAATAACCCTTCACAGTGATATTTTATATATTATATATTTTATATTTTATTTGTAGAATTATGGTAAATTAGTTTTATCAATTATTTTACATTCTCGCTAAGGCCAGCCGTCCAAAAATGAGACAGATTTCTTTAAACGGTTTTATTTTGCTCCACAGAAATAAAAATGAAACTCAGACATTTCATCTTGCTTAATCACTTTTTTTATTTATTTATTTAAAACATTTTTTTTTACAGTTTTTAGACAAACAACACACTGAACATGACTGCTGTTATGAAACGGATGTTACATTATAGTAGTTGATGACTGAGTATAGAATTTTTTTGTATGTTTTTTACATTGTTGTGTGATCCAGTATCTTGTGCCCCCCCAAGTAAAGCAGCAGCTACAATAAGAATTTCTACATTCTGACTACTTAAACTGGTCTTGTTCCACAGACGAAGGAACGCCTCAGCTCACAGTTCACATCCCCCCACAGGAGGTCACCTAAGAGGCAGACGAGACAGAAGAGTTACAGTTAGTATTATAGAAGTGATATTTTCCCTGCAAAGAGTGAGCTGGTTTCATGAAAGTGTGAAGGTTGTTATCGCACAGTGTTACTGTACCTGGTCGGTTCATCACAACACATTTCTCGCTGTTTTCATGATTGTCAGGCTCAGCCATGCTCCAATCATGGTAATAAAACCCTGACCCATCGCTCCAGAGCCATACAAAATCCTGTAAAACGGACAGAATGAATTACTGTCAAACACTTTATTCTTCAGCAAGAAACTCACATTTATTGACAGTGAGACAGGCTCTTAATCTGAAGGGGAGACACTACAGGTACAGATACCACCATAAAATTTTCCCAGTTGATTACTCACTTAAGATATTTTTTGTTACTTTTGTTACTAAATATGCAAATGATTCATTATCTAATTTGATATTTGCCTTTTGCATACATCTCCAGAGCAGAAACCTGACCTGAGATAAACTCCTAAATGTGTATTTTGGATGTTTTCTTTCCATTAGTCTGAAAGAGCACATGTTATGGAAGGAAAAGCCCAGATTCTCAAAATTAACCACCTTCACCTGTTTTCACCTGCTGTCTCCCCTTAAATTTAATCAGCCTTAATCAGAAAAAGTTTTTGTTCTCTACCTTTATGGCATCATTCCCGCCAATCCAGGCTTGAGGAAAGCGCCCTGTGCTCCCCCTCACAACCTCCTGGATGAATTCATACTCTCCTGGGTTATGCACAGAGGCGAGATTGGCACCGTTACGCACACAGAATTTCTGTAAAAGAAGAGCAGCTTTGAAGACATATACATATGTGGATGTATAGATAAACTGGATGGATTTCAATGTGAATATCAGGGAGTGAATGAAGTGTCAGGCTTTACCTCTGCATCTACCCAGGGCACCTCTCTGTGGATGTAGATGAAACATCTAGATCCATATTTGGACCAGCCGGGCGGGCAGCTGTTTCGCTTGGCATCACCCTGAATCTTTTCTATCACCTCCTCCTCCTTCTCCTCTGTCCTGTCTAACATCTTGACTGACCCATCTGGTAGAATAACAAAAATGAATTTATCAAAGACTGGTTCCTTTTATGAAACCGTACAGTGAAATAACATTTAGTGTAATCAGAACAGCAGAAAAAGTGCTGAATGTCACTGTGAAGTTGTTGCAGTTACTTCTCTTACCTTGGTGTGTTTCTGGAGCAGCTGGCTCCTCCTTTACTGGCTCTATTGTGTGAAGAAAGAAGCAAAATTGCAGTTAACAATGTAAAAAAAAGCTACTTTTCGGGTATGCATTTGGGCATTAGATGACAAGATGCACCACCGTTCTTAAGTGTCAAAATCTAAATCAAAACTTAACTAGTCGAGGCTTTTCAAAATATAGAAATCAGATTTCAGTAATGATAATGTATAGATGTGTTGTGTGTTCTGTCCCACCTGCTGCAAGGCTCAGAGCGAAGGCGGCACAGAGAAGAAAAACGGTCCTCATTGTTCACAGTGATGCTGCAATGCAAGAATTCAAACATCATCACACAACATCTGGATGTGCAGTTATTCATACAGAAGTTCAAATGAAACCTCACATCATCATATGCACGAAGCCTGAAAGTCTCACCTGCTTCAGTAGTGAAATCTCTCAGCTGAATGTCTGCTGAGGCGCTGCAGAGCTCATTATATACACAAACAACACGGAAATCTGTTTTTATAACACACGTGTTAATGACTGTCATTATCAGTGGAGTTTGATCTCTGTGGTCACATCAGTTAAGTCTGAGAGTGATGAAATATTTGTTTCCAGGACTTCCTCATCTTTACCGATCAGACTGCTTATCTACTGCAATTTTATTTCTTCTGTTGTATTTAGGGCAATTTACAGCTTACTGTCGCTATATTTCTGATCTATTCCATTTGATTTAATTTTATGTATTTTATTCATTTGATTTTTTGAAAGTAACATTTTAATTGACTTCACTCTGGTTTTTATTGCTTATTTAATGACATTATGCTTTTCTTTGCCTCTTTAAAGTGCTTTGTGTTTGAAGTGACTACCTACTGTAATTAAAGCTGCTTTGCCTTACTGTTCAGCAGCATTCAGTGGCACCCCCAGAATTTTTTCATAGGGGTGGCACACCAAAACCAAAAGCCATGACTGAATTTCATAGGTTTGATTATGCTGTTAAAATATAGGCTAAAGGTGAGCTGAAAAACAGGGAATCACACACTGATATACTTTGTCTTCTTATTTTATGGTTAATATTTCTAATTATCTGAGGTGTATAGAATGATATCAGTGCAGTTAATGTTCTGAGTTCCACAACAGTCCTGTTTTAATGTGTTATGTCTATTAGGCAATTTATAGTTCTTCTAATAGGCTGATTGTCCTTTTTCCTTAAAAAGACAAATATACAGCTTTAATTTGAAGGAGAATATTGATTGTAAGGAACAAGAAATTAATTGGGAGCAACCTTTTTTAAGTTTGAGGGAGTTTGTGAGTACCCACTGATCCAGACATCTTGAGGGAAGAGTTCAAGGGACCCCTTTAATATTGGCCACGACAGTTCTCTAGTCAGAATTTAGAAGAAGAGGACTTATGGCTTATCATGATGTAACGTTGTTGGTTTAAATCCCCAGACTATCAAGTTCTGCTGCAGTTGTGCTCTTGAGTAAAACTCTTAAAGGAAATGGCCACTGTAGAATGAAAATACAGACAGTACTTACTGACCCTCATGCCGACAAGAAGTCCAGTGTGGTTTTTTAATCCACAAAACTCGTTCGGGGTTTAGGAGGATAACAGCTAGCCAGAATAACAGCTACACTTGAAGTGCATGAAACCCACATTTTGATAATGTAATAAAACTCTGCTAATGCTTTTCAAAAACGTCAGAGCGGCTCGTCCGTCATAATTCAAGTGCCCTGAAGCCGCAACATGAAAAACTGACTTGAAAAGACATAATTTAAGACTCAAGAATTAGCACCACCACTAGCCACCAGCTAGTCTCATGCAAGTTGCCATGTAAACACAGTGCGCCTGCAGGGCAGGCTAACTGACCACAGTGAGAAATGATGCTATAAAAGTGGAGTAAAATACGTCTTTTCAAGTCAATTTTGCATGCCGTGGCTTCAGGGCGCTTGGATTATGACGGACGAGCTGTTCTAATGTTTCTGAAATGCATTAACAGAGTTTTATTACATTTTCAAAATGTGGGTTCCATGCACAAAATCTGTCTAGCTGTTATCCTCCGATACCCCGAACGAGTTTTGTGGATTAAAAAACTACACTGGACTTCTTCTCAGCATGAGGGTCAGTAAGTACTGTCTGTATTTTCATTCTAAAAAGGGTATTTTCTTTAATACCTGTCTGTGCAGCAGCAGGGGGGAGGTCACAGCCCCAATGTGGTTAATGACATGAATCATGGATTGATGACTGAGTGGGCCCACTGGACACAGGCCCAGGGACCCAGAGTGTCAGGGGGCCTCTTAAATGTTACTGAAATTAACACATGCTGACCAGTAAAAGACTCAAAATGACCACAGAGAGACACAAACAGACCTCAAAGAGATGCAAAGAAACTGCAAAGACACACAAAAAAGCTATAAAGATGGGCAAAAGAACCTGAAAAAGACACAAAACAACCACAGCAAGACACTAAATGACCAAAATAAAAAAAGAAAATTTCATCAAAGTGACACAAAATGACCAAAAAAGATGGACAGATACCTCAAAGCAACACTACATTACCTCAAAGACACAACCACACCTTAAAGAGACACAAAGAGTTGCAGAGAAACTGCAAAAACACAAAACAGTTACAAAGACAGGCAAAACAACCACAAAAAGACACAAAACAACCAAATAAACAGAACAAAAAATTAACTTTAAGTGACACAGAAGTACCTTAAAAACACACAAAATGACCAAAAAAGATGGAAAATGAACTCAAAGCAACACAAAACTACCTCAAAGAGACAGAAAATAAACTCAAAAAGACAGAAAATGACCAGAAAAGATTAAAAATGACTTCAAAACAACACCATATCACATCAAAGTAACGCAAAAAATTGTTTAACAACCACAACAAGATGCGAAATCACCACAAAGTCTGTGTGTCTTGATCCTATATAAGACAGGTGCTGGGGCCCTTGCATATCTGTACCCAGGGGCCCACTGCCTCATAATCTGCCCATGGCTTGAATAAATCCTACTTTTTATTAACAAAAAATATCACTGATTAAAATTTGTGAATGCACATTTTAAAAATGTCAGTAACAGGTGCAAACTGTCTGTATGTTATGGGTTTGGTGTCATCACCATCTCGAAACAAAATCAAAGCGAATATAAAACATACCTGGAAACACTTTGGAGACTGTCCGTAACTTACCCTGTCATGAGTCTTTGATTGTTTCTAAATTGACTGAACTGAAGGTCAACATGAAAAGAATATGACAGCTAATAAAGTGTTGTAAGAAAAAAGGAGCCAAGTTATCAGTGTCATGACCATAAACGCTCACACATACACAGTCACAAACAGCACAATTAATTATTGGTTTTACGTCAGTGGATAAATGATCTGATGCCCTTCATCCAGCAGTTCAGCCTGAGCAGGTGTGACACAGCTTTTAGGATCCAGTAACACCAGTAAAGTGCTAGGAAATCTGCATCTTTAAAACACACTTATCAGAGTGTTTACTGGTTTATTACGAAAACTGCCAGTATTTCAGATAAACCCTTGTTGATCTGTCTAAATCTAGATTAACAGTAAAGGCAGTCATAGATATCAATCACAATAACAATAATGATTTTATGGGAAATAGGTCACAAACTGTGGCTGAAATGTATAATAATAATAATAATAAGTGTTGAGATAATGTTTAATGATTGACGTCCGATAAAAATTACTAATTCTGAAACTGAAACAAAATTTTAATGTAACTGGGACAACACAAATATAGGCTAAGGTAATTCACTATCAACACAAGGTTAGTCAGCTGAGACTTTTATTTCATTCTTTTTTATTCCTTAAATTCATATTTATACCACAATACTGTGCATAATGGATCTATACACTTTGTTTATAGCATAGCTGTTTAAATGTACTAATATTAGTATTACTTGAACTTACACATGCACTATATATTTTCTACTTCTACCTGCACTGTAATTAGGGGTGTTGTAGTGGAGGAAAAGTGGGACTGATTACACAGGGCCCCATGTGGGGTAGGGAAGGTGGGGGACTCCAAAAGTCTGGAATGAAAAGTTTGGTTTTGTTTGCTTTTTTTTTCATGTCAAAGTGATTAGTGTCATAACTACATTAAAGGCTGAAATAAAACGGTTAAAAGATTAAAATTATTCAAAAGACAGTGTAAGCTCTCTGAGGCCCCTCTCACCCCATTAAGACACAAAATGGTTTAGCCCGCCCCTGCACTGGGATTGATCTTTCAGTGTACCAAAGAGTACGAAAAAAGAAAAGAAAGAATGCAAAGTGATTTTGTGAAAAAAAAATTAAAGGTGTGTAAGAGAGACATGAATCAAGAGAGGAAGGATGGGGGCGGGGGCACAGCGACTACTTATGCACAGGGCCCAGAATTTTGTGCTACGCCCCTGACTGCAACTGATGCACATGTCCATAATACTGCATATATCTTGGTGTATTCACATCTACCCCTTACTGTTTATTTATAGATGCCTCTATACACATTACTCTGCACGTTTACTGCTTTTTGCTCCGAAATGTTTTTTCCCCAACAGCTGTCGGCAGTCACACCAGCTGTGCAGGAGCCAAAAGTCAGAATGACACCAGCAGCTTCCCAGAAGAGGAAGAGAAGAAGAAAGGCAGGAAGAGAAGGAGGAAGGGCCCTGAAAACGGACCGTCTTCTTCCCCTGCATCATGTAGTGCCTGTATCATTACTTACACCTTATTTTTGGTAAGTTCTTAATTAAACCTTCTTTGATGAGTGTGGAGGAAAGATACACATGCACATCCTGTCAGCCATGTGTCTTGTTAATTTTACTGAAATAAACCCAACAAAGGAGCCACAACAGAAATCAGAAAATGAACAGTAGTAGAGTAGTGGTGCAGAAGGATTTAATATTGTTGATTTATTCAGTATTTGCCTCACTGCAGTTTGTGTTCACTTATTAGCAATAAGTCAAGTAAATATACAAATTGAATATAAAATAAGATTCATTTTCCTTGAGCTGCATTAATTCTCCTCATCAGCATTTTGCTCGCTTATGAATACAGATGAGTCAAGCTAAACTACAGAAGTCATGCTTTATTATTACCTTGTATTTTATGATGTTTACCACGGTAATCATAGAAGGTAGAAGTCATATTATTGAAAACCGACCACCCAAATGATCATAAATCAGTCCAGCAGTTATCTACCTGCCTGCTATTTCATCCATTAATGAGTCTGTTCATCTGTTTAGTTATTAGATTATGAAATGAACTATCATAAATTAAAGACTATAACACTAACAAGGTAAAATAGGTCAGAACCAAACCTTAAAAAAAACCCAAACATTTTTTTGAGGGATAGGAAATACAGAAAACAGATATAACAGATGAGAGACAACAGTAAGATATGAATCAGGAGCAAGGGCCACTTTTGCAAAATGACAGTGGGCCAGTTAAAAAACAAGCACTGATGATATTAATCAGTATATATACTTTTTCAGTATATATAGGAAATATGATATTACTCCAGTTCTAAAATCCTTACACTGGCTACCTGAGAATTGATTACAAAATCTTGCTGCTTGTGTATAAATCACTCTGTGGCTCAGCACCCAAATATACCTCTGACATGCTTGTGACATATGAACCTTCTAGGACCATGAGGACATCTGGGGCTGGCCTACTGACCATCCTAAGGGTCAGAACAAAACATGGTGGAGCAGCGTTTGTTATTTAAGCAATATCACACAAGAGGGAGTGATGTTATATTCGTATATCGTCACAGCTGTGAGTAGCTACTCCAGTTCACAAACTGTAATTGTAATGGAGATTGCCGCAACCGGCAGTGCAGCTGCAAGAAGAATGGTTTCAAGTATATCTCAGCATGCAGAAGTTGTAGAGGCATTACATGCAAGAACTGTATCCATAATGATGTCTGGAGAAGACTCAGACCTAGATCCCGGAGACATTTGACATTGTAGAGCAGTATTGTTGTATTTGAGATACTGAAATAAATGAATAAAGCTACTTTTAAGTTTACTAATTCTAATTATAAATATGCAGTTCGTTATGTCAACAAACGTGCACAACAAATGAGAGCGGACTCTATGGCAGAAAAGCTCCTTGACAATGATATTACTGGTTTTTGGAAGGAGGTGAGAGCTTTGAACACAAACACCACATCTTTACCATGTACCTTAGAGAGGGTCTCTGGTGTTGATAACATAGCTGAGCTGTGGAGGAAACATTACTCTGCACTATTTAATTGTGTTAAGAGTGACCCCTACATAGTGGGTGAGATTGTCAATTCTGAGACTATGCAAATCGCAGCTAAGGAAGTTTTCAAGCCATCTCAGAGTTAGCTGATAATAAATCATGTGGCTCAGATGAAATGTCTGCAGAGCACCTTAAACTGGCAAGCCCGAGGGCAGCGGTTCTCCTTGCTATTTGTTTTACAGGTTTCATGAGTCATGGTGTGTTACCAGACTCTATGTTGTCCTTTACTTATCAAGGACAAAGTGGGCAGGGTGGGGAGTATTGATAATTATCGGCCAATTGCTCTAGCCAGTGTGCTGTCCAAAGTTTTGGAGAGAATTTTACTAGACAGATTATGTGTATATCTATACACCTCTGATAACCAGTTTGGCTTTAAGGCTAAACATAGTACTGATTTATGTATCTATGCACTGAAGGAAATGGTGGAAAAATATAGAAGACAGAACTCTACTGTTTTAATTGGTTTCATAGATGCATCAAAGGCATTTGACCGTATAAATTATTCTAAATTGTTTTTAAAATTACATCAGAGGGGAGTGCCTGACAGTTTTATAAGGATCCTGTCTTACTGGTACTCTAACCAGAGCATGCAGATTAAATGGGGAAATGCTGTCTCTGCTCCATTTGGGACAAGTAATGGTGTTCGACAGGGGGGTCTTTTGTCACCATGCCTCTTTAATATTTATATGAATGATCTTTCAGACCAGTTAAGAAATTGTAAAACAGGTTGTATGGTTGGTAGTGTACTTATTAATCATCTTATGTATGCTGATGATTTGGCAATTGTTTCGCCTAGCAGTCCTGGGTTTCAAGAGCTGTTCAACATATGTTCTGATTATGGTGTAAAATTTGATGTGAATTATAACGCTAAGAAGAGTTCTGTTATGATTTGCAGAGTAAAAGGGGATAAGAACCTCACTTTTCCATCTTTTTACCTGTCAGGACAGGTAAAAAGATGGAAAAGTGAGATTAAGTTTAAAAAGACCAGCATCTGCCGTCTGCGAATTTTGTTTGGGAAACCAAGATGGTATAGTGCAAGTGAACTTTTTTTGTAAAGTACAAGTTATCACATTTCATACTCTTTTGAGACAATTGATATTCAAATTTATATGTCGACTTAACAGTTCTTGTAATGCCATTATAATGATGTTGACTAACCCTGTCCTCAGTACTGTACGATACCAGTCTGATATGTGGAAACACTGGTATGACTGTCTTTTTTAAATATTGTATGTTTGTCTGTCTTTTTTAATGGACCTGGAGTCTAAATAAAAAGGTTGATTGATTTTAAAATTTACACGTAAAACTAGGCGTAGCCCTTTTTTCCACCAAGGAGTGGTTTTGGTGCAAAACAAATGCTTGCAATCAATTCAGAATCCTGAAAAACCTCTAGTTTGACCCCTCACAAGCTACTTGAGGCAGAGGTAAACATTTTCAGTTTTTCACCGATAAGGTTCAGGGTACCTGAAATTTCAGCAACTGTCACAGATTTTCCTATGGGAGTTGAATTTAAATCTTTTTATATATGTTATTAGACACCTTTACAAACACATTGATGAAGAAATGTTTTGCTAAGAATTTATTCCCAGATTTTCGCAATATTCCCTGACCATGAATATGTTATGAGCATGATATTAAATATCTATCCCTGTAGCTTCGTCTATCTGCACCCCAAGGTCCTGAGCCCATGTTTGCAAGATTGCACAGTTCACTTTACAGGAACGTGTATAGGGCCTCATAACATCATCTTACTATAAATCTATTGCTTGGTGTTTTATTTAGAATTGCTCCGTTGATGACATTTCCAGATTAAATTTCCACACAGTTTGATTCTGTATAAAACATCTTGTAGGAACCTAAAAAGTGTGTTTGAGGCTGTTTACATTTTAGCCTAAGTCTTTCAGAATTGCAAAAGCTGCATTTTTTCACATGGAAAACCCATTATCTGTCATCCCTGGTGGAAAATCTATCTATCTTATAATCTCTTTTTTATTTATAATTATTATGTTTTTTGTATTTGAGTGATTGGTGATGAAACATCACTTCTTTTTCCCCATTCCTTAATGATATCCCAAGTCTTTAGTGTAGATTTAACAATTAAATTACCATCTGTAATCTCTCATTCTCTCAGATTCAGGATTAATAGGAGACTAGTCCATAGCCATTGGTAGCTTTGTCACCTTCTACCTATGCCAATCCTCAATGCCTATGTGCAGTTTCACATAGATTGACCACGTCAGTGAGTAGAAAAACAAGGGACAGACAGAATGACTGACTGACAGAACGACACACTGACAGTTTCCGTGATTATGTACAGCATACCATACCATGACTTAGTCATACCAAAAATTAGGACAAAAAAAAACAAACCACAGGGGGAGCCACAGCGATCGGTTGCATTTTAGCCATTTTTAAGCATTTTTCTGTTGTTGTAGCGCCACCCAGTTGCCAATTAGAGTTAAATTTCTCCAGTCACCTTGAGGTGTCCTGTTCTACATATCTACCAAGTTTAGTAAAAATCGATATGGCGGTTAGGCCTAGATAAGAAATTAGCTCTCTAGTGCCCCCATTTTGTTTGATGGGGTCAATAATGGAGGGGTCCCCTCAGATTATGTGTGGTCATATGCCTACAAAGTTGCCTGGTGATCAGTGAAACTCTTGAGATGTTATACACCTTTATGTGATGAGCCACGCCCTCCGCAATATTCATTGCCTTATAGAAGCTCAGTTTTATTAAGTTTTCCAACTTTTGCCAAGAGGGAACTTTAGATATTGGTCCCTAGATTATGTTCACCGAGTTTCATGCAGATCGGTCAAACTTCATTGGAAGAGATCGATTTTAAGTGTTTTTCAAAAAAATTCAAAATGGCAGAAAATCTATATAACTGGAAGTTATGGGTTCTGAGGCAAATTTGTTCCTCGTGAGGAGAGGCATCTCTGTGCAAAGTTTCATGTCTCTACGACATACGGGGCATGAGATATGCAATTTCAAGTTTGCAATTTCAATTGGTTGCTATAGCGCCCCCTTTGGCCAACTGATGTAATATTGCTTCATTCGCATCCTCCCATGACCCTCTACCACTGTGCCAAATTTCACATGGATTGACCAAGTCAGTGAGGAGAAAAACGTGGAACAGAGACACAGACAGACACACCCACACACAGAGTTTTTGTCATTATATAGTAAGACTAGCTGGACTACACAGCCTGAATGCTCCAATATCTAACCACATTAAGAATCTGGATCATTCCGTACTCTACCAGATACTAAAAATGAGAAGCTAGCTGTTAAATGCTGGGGACTGCCATCCCTCCTTGATCTAAAGGTAACTGCAACTTACCAAATTTTAGTTGCGGTGTCTTACGGTTCCTAATAAATGTCCTAAACCAACTGTTAACTGTATTAATGGTGTTATTATTTCACAGGAGTGGAGTAGAGACACTTTTGTAAATTCCAGCTTAGTGTAAATTATTAAGTCCATCACTCTGTTTTTACTAAAACTAATTCAACTTATCTCCTCCCACACATTCTACACAGCATCTTCAGACTGTTCTACACAAACACATTACATACATTTTCGAATGATCTATAATTGAGCCCACAGTCAATTATAATGTGTCACCATAAACCGTACTGTAAACAGCTAATGCAATTTCTCTCTAAATAAATCTCCAGTAGTCATGAAAAATATTATTATTATTATTATTATCAAATTAATCTTCAGGTTCCCAGCTTATATGTGGTGTATACTTCTTGAATATGGCATCTACTGCTGACCTGCTATCTTCCCCCCCAGCAGGATTTTTTTATGCCATACCTATGGCAGACTCTCTGCGTCAATGCAGAGGCTACGCTGTACCCTACACTGTAGCCTGACCGTGCACCTTCCCAAAAATGTAACTACGTGTCGTGGCAACGCAGGCCTCCTGTCTATTTTTGTACACTGAAACCATTTCCCTCAGTGGACACAAAGCTTTTATTTACTTTTATTTCACAGATAAGAAACAATAAAGTGTGAAGGCAATAAAACCTCCACACACAAAAAAGATGTCTTGTGTTTGATTTATCCTAGCTTCATACAGTAAGTAGGCTAGGCTAGTCGCTAGGCTAATTTATACAATGTAAAATGCCATAGGCTTGTGCTAATAACGTTACCATGTTGTGTTTGTTTAAAAAAAAATGTGTCGAATACATGACAGTTGTTTTGTCTGCAAACCTTGTGAGCTCTAATGGAACTGAATTTTGGAATGGTACCTTTGTTAAATGATGCTGTTGTCCCTGGCTTCATATGAGAAGATTAAATCTACGCTAGCCTCTTGGCTGATTTATACAATGTAAAATGTCATAGGCTTGTGCTAATAACATTAGCATGTTGTATTTGTGGGGAAAATGTGTCCAAATAAAGACAAGTGTTTTGTCTGTGAATGCTGCAAGTTCTAATTGAGCTGATTTGTGTGCTTGTGTTTAACATTGTTGCTATTAAGTCATATTTAATGTGTGTGTTTGAAACAATTCAACTTTACAGCACTTCACAGAAACTCCACCCCGCTCTAGTGTTTAAGAGGTGTAACTGCAGAGTGACACAGACCACCTCCAAATGCTCAAAACGATGTAGGCTCAACAAAAACATATATTTAGAGCTATGGGTACCTTTCAGTATTCATCCCAAAAAATATTTTCACATACCACATCATATTAAAATAACATGAAGATCTGAATGATTATGGAATATCTTTGTTTAACATTAATAATACCAATTAACACTAACTGCCCATAACCAATATGTGGCCCCTGGTGATGTGAATCTAATTTCAGACAACCCTCTATTTTCATGTCAACAAAGTGCAGGGAAAATGGTGATCACAAATCCTTCAGTGCCTCTAAATCCAGAGGAATCCAGCTCAAGCTATTCAAAGACCCTCGCCCTCCACTAAGGTCTCTTTCTGACAGAAGGGTTTTCAGATGTGTGCCGTACACCTTTTGTCATATCCCCTCCAAATTCATGTCTGCAAGGCTTGAAGGTCTGCCCATTGCACAGGATCTTTTTTCATATTTAACTGTTACTGACAGAGGACCATTACTGTCCAAAAATAACTTTGAGAAACAGATTCTATGTTTGTGAAAACTGTGCAGTCTCTGCCACAGTGTGAATCCTACTGTCCAGGTAAAACTTTTTCTTACTTTTGTTAGTCATAGATTTTATCTGAGAACAAAAGATTATGATTGGTGTTTGATGGAGGAGGAGCCAGTCAGGATATTACTGACAGTCCTCATTCTCTTATAGTTGGATGGAGGTCTGCAGCAGAGGAGGAGTAAGTGAGGTACACATCAGATGTTTGACAGGAAGAGACGATACAGTGTGGTCTGAGAAAAACTGAGGTGAACATCACTCTCTGTAAATCCACAGAAACCTGTACACTGGTGTACCCCATACTGTGGGCCCACTTTACAACACACACACAGTCAAATTATTTGTTTTTAATATTTTATTTTATTGTGATTGTAATTTTCATGCACTTTGTGAAGCACGTTGTAACCGTGCTATACAAATAAAATTAATATTATCACTATTATTATTATTTTCACTATTATTATTATTATTACTATTACTATTGCTATTATTATTGCTATTATTATTAATATTATTATTATTATTATTATTATTACTATCCGCTCTGCCGATGCCTGGTGCAAGACGCTACCGAGGGCTGTACTAGCCTTGCCAGCCACAGAGGCCGCATGGGGCTTTACCCAATCACTGGTAAATGCATCCATCAACTATTACTCAAAAGTAAAATATAATTTAACAGCTCTGGTGCAAGACACTACCAATGGCTGTGTTAGCCTCGCCAGACGCAAAGGCTGCCTGGGACTTTATCAGTCCTTCCAGGCACAAAGGTTTCCCAATCACTGGTAAATGCATCCAGCAATATCAACGATAATAAAATAGTAAAAAGCCCTGGTGCAAGACACTACCGAGGGCTGTGCTAGCCTCGCCAGACGCAGAGGCTGCCTGGGCCTTTATCAGTCCTTCCAGACACAAAGGTTTACCAATCAGGTCCGTCAGTCTTCATCAGAGTGGCTGTCATCCCCCTATCCCCTCCTCGGGTACTGGAAAGAACTCGGCCAATATCTTCTGGGAACGGAGGAGCTGGTGCCTGAAGTGGAGGGTCTTGGCTCTTCATCGCAGTCCTCACAGGTCTTCCTCTGCCTCTTCCCACTTACCTGAGGTGTGTCGCTGTCCTCCCTGCTTCTTTCTGTGGATGAGCTGAGGCCAGAGGCTCGGGGAGCAGAATCTTCAGACCTAGGAGAGACTGGGGGTAGATCTTCAGGACACTCCACTGGCTGTGCAAGAGGCTCCGGGGAAGGAACAGGAAAATAACACCATCCTGGCCGAAATCTGTCGTCATCAACGTCCACCTCCTCCTCTTCCTCCTCGCTGGTGGACCTGGACCCGGAATCTTCATTGTCGTCCTCCTTGGCCTCAGACTCATCATCGTCGAGGATCCTGATGACTTCAGGGAGGCCATCCTCTGCTGGGCGCTCGATGACGAAGAACACACCACCTGAGGAAGGAAAAAATCAAATACTCGAATTATAATATCGGAGTGACTATTTGCACCCCAGTATAAATAGCCCTGGCCTCTTAGCTGGGCTATTTTCACCCCTGTATGACATGCAACAACAAACTTTGCGCATACAAAAAACCTATCTGACGCAGAACATTGTGAGTTGTAATGGAGCCAAACTGTGTGCCGTTACCTTTGTTAAATGTCGCTGTTGTTCAAGTTCAAGTTCAATTTTATTTATATAGCACATTACACACAACAAGGTTGATTCAAGGCAAACACTAAGAAGCGTCCTTGGTTTTATATGAGAAGAGGGAAAGATCACTAGTTGCTAGGTTAATTTATACAATGTAAAATGCCATAGGCTTGTGCTAATAATGTTAGCATGTTGTAGTCCAGATTAACACAAGTGTTTGTCTGTGAATTCTGCGAGTTATAGTGAAGCTGATGTGTGTGTACTTGTGTTTGAAATCATCTCTATTAACTGCTATTAACGCTGACTAACATTAGTGTTTTGGAGGTGCAGAGTGACACAGACACACCACCGCAGAAGTAAAAATGCTCACAACGGCATGGGCGATGTGCGTAGGGTCTACACACAACCATAAAGCCGCTTAAAGAAAGGTCACTTGGCATGGTTGCGTTGTAATGGTAGGATAGTTGACTATGTTGCTAATCTAGGTCCTGAGGGTTGAGGTTGAATAATAATAGTTTAGTTGTACAAAATGAGGGTACAAATATTTGCACCAAGGTGGGCATAAGCAGCACACATCACTATAATCCAGGGTACGGATAGCATGTATTTCTAATTGTACTAGCATACACTGCTATATAGCCTACACCAGAGTACAAATAGCATCCGCTTCTAATTGTACCCCGGTACAAATAGCAATATGTTGTTATTATTATTATTAATAATAATATTAATAATAATTAGCCATATATTATAAGAATTTCTGATTAAGTCTCTCTTTAAATATTTTGGATTAAATAAGCAGCAATCAAAATGTAGATTGGAAAACACTACAACATACACATAATACAGCTGCACTACATCAGTATCAAAGTCCCCCAACACACAAGGGGCTACACCTTCTAACAGTAATACTGCGCAGCCCAGGCTCCTAGTTTGAACAGATGACGGCATGACAATCAATTAATGTTGCATTAGGCTATATAGCATAAAATAAAGCTGCAGTAACAATGTGATCAATCCACATCACTTCAGTGATGACAAAACGCCTGATGGTTTGCAATAAACAGCGTAAATGTAGGCTATTTCATATGCGTCGCACTACATGCGTCATTACGCACAGTGCACCATGGCAACATTAATACAAAAAATACCGCAGTGAGCTCTGGGCAGACCGACCTACAAGTTTATAAGTTTATGAGCTGCAAATCACAGTGCGTGTAACGTTAGCAGGTGATCTCATCCTGGACGCAGGATGCACACACAGTCAGTCACAGAAGTCAAACAAAATATCACACTAACAAGTGAAGCGCATTTCAATATTAAATGTTAAAAATAGGCTAAGTTTATTTAATATGATATAGGCCTACTCTGACACTGAGAGGCCGTTTACACGTGGCCAGCTATTTTCATAAACGGACATTTCACCGTCTCCGTTTTCATGTGTATATATACACAAGGGCATGCCAAACCTGTAGGTGGCAGTGTAACGAGAAGCTCAAGCCTTCCATGTATCCTTTGTCACCATAGCAACATAAGTCGCACTTTTGACACAGGCGCAAGTTCCGGCGCATACTGTGACGTCGGCTGCCTATAACTCCGTTTATCTCTGTTTACCTCAGTTTACATGCAAACGTGCAACCGGAGTTTTCCAAAATCTCCACTCTGGCTGGAGTTTTTAGAAAGACTCATTTTCAGAGGAGAAATCTCCGTTTGTGTGTAAACGAAGGGCACAAATGAAGGAAGATGTCTCCGTTTATCAAAATCACCGTGTACATGTAAACGGCCTCTCAGAGAACCAGATACAAAAAGTCAGTCTTCAAAAATCTAAACAAACAAACTCAGGAGACCGTGCCCTGGTTTCATTATACCTGTGCGTCCTCACATCCTGACGTTCCATTGTTGCCATGGCGCACAACATAATAACATTTTTGATATTTAAAATTCAGCCCGGTCACCATCTTTTTTTTTTCTTTCCCCAGTAGAACTGATCACAGATTGTCACATGTCGATAAATTGATACCCTCAAACAAAATTAGTGTTTTCAACTCACTAGCCTATAGGCCTTTTAATTATTAACACATTCCGCACCTGTCCTGGTAGCTTTAACACATCCTGTCCATCAAATACATCTGTTTACACGACAAACGTGAATAAGTGTGATAACGAGTCATCATACTAATTCACGTTTGTTTGTAAACTGATGTGAAAAGGCAACTAAGTTATCACATGTGATAGTTAGAAATTAGCGTCTGTTTTCACCAAATCTGGAGTTTTCCGACAGACCTAATAACCTAATGCTGTGAACTGTCCAACTTTTAAACTGATAACACTTTTAACAATTTCAGAGGTCGTGTCAACCAGTAAAATGCTAAAATAAATCTGGAAGTTGTGTTACCTGGGGGGTTGATGTCCCTCACAGACAGGTGGTCCGCTGGGGGTCCGCCGGGAGCCATCTTTGGGTTTTCCACAAAGTTGAGTTGTCCAAAAGGTTGAAAAGTGTTTTCGAAAAAGTTCTGCTTTCTACTTTAAATCTCAGAGAGTAATCTTTCCACAGGTTGGTTCTGGTCCAAATCCAAGTGCAAAGTGAGAGATCACAATGATCTGAAGGCCTTATGTACATGACCTCAGCCAGGTCATCGTTCTGTTTCTATGACATTTGATGCCATAGAAACAGCTTGTAAGTTGCCTTTTCAATTTGTTTTTGGAAACACAAGTATTGCTGTTGGAGGGGCTTGATCTCACTTTAACAAAACTTTAACAAAGCTTTATAGCAGGGGCGTAAATATAGATGGTGTAGGCAGTGGTTGCACTGGGGCCCATGGGGTGGAGGGGCCCGACTGCCACCTAGAAATACACCCGTATTCAAAGAAGAACTCACATTAAAACAAAAATGGTGCTATTTTCCATACATGCCCTACATAAGGCAAACCCATCTCCCTTATGGTTTTCTGGTTTTGAAAAACAGTCTCAGTCTATAACAACTTTTAAACTTATTCTACATAAACTATTTAAAAAACTATAATTTACCAATAAAAAAGTATCAAGTTAAACTAATAATTTCCTCTTTTCTTTTGTAAATTTGTCTTATACAGATATGTAGTGACGATTGCTGTGTAATATGTATGTTAATGTGTCCATATCAAGTATATGCAAGTGGATAACGTAAAAGCGGCAGTCAGACACACTGTTGCTAAAATATATATACACCTAAAACTGTGTGTGTGCGCTTCATAACTCGTAACTAGGGCATAATAGGGCCCCTCATAATAGCGTGCACTGGGACCCATTGTAACTACCTTACGCCACTGCTTTGTAGTTAAGAGAAAAGTTCTTCACCAGCTGCATGACTCTGCTATGTTGCATCATGTAACTGTGTAAAAAAAAAAGGAAGATGGGAAGATGGAATAACCAAGGGAGAGATGAGGAAGAGGAGGAGGTATGCGGAAAAATAACAGATACAACAAATAGACTGACAAAAGCAGCCTATAAGTCTATAGCAGACAGTGATGAGAATGACTGGGGAGTTGAGGAGTGCCGTAAGAGATAAGTGAGCTGCACTATGTCTTGTACGATCAGAGAGCTGCTTGAGCTCAGCAGGTTCAGTTCGTCACCTCTCCACAGTGCTGGATGATGGACAGGGAGGGAGAGGAGCTCTGTTACCCTCTGCTCCTGAACTTGTCCTGCAGGGGTTTAATGTGTCCTCGCTCTGGGGCCATCCTTCTCTACACGCTTTTCCCCTTCATCAGTGTGCACTGTGCTGTAGCTCTCAACCTTATGGTTATTATCTCCATGTCACACTTAAGACAGCTTCACACCTCCACCAACCTGCTCCTGCTATCCCTGGCTGTCTCAAACCTCCTAGTTGGGGTTGTGGTGATGCCGGTGGAAAACGTGCGATTCATAGAAACCTGCTGGTTGTTGGGCGATGTCATGTGTGCTCTGTCTTACATTATAGGCTTCACTCTCACCTCAGCGTCTGAACATCGTGTTCATATCAATCGATCGCTTTGTAGCTATTTGTTATCCTCTGCAGTACCCAAACAAAATCACGCGCTACAACAGCCTGATTTTAAAGGACCATCTCAGGCAGCCTGACAGATACAACTCCTGCTATGGGGAGTGTATGGTGGTCATTAACTATATCTCCGGAACTGTCTACCTTGTGTTCACATTCATCGGCCCCTCCTCAATCATCCTCATTCTGTACATGAGAGTGTTTGTGGCAGTGTCTCCGCTTCGTGCCATGCAGTCTCACATTACAGCTGCTGCAGCCAGAAAAGTTCGAGTCACTGCAAAGAAGTCAGAGAGAAAAGCAGCCAGGACTCTGGGTATTGTCATACTGGTGTTTCTGATGAGTTTCTGCCTGTATTACTATCCCTCCCTCGCAGGACAGGAGATCTCAAAATGATGCTTCATCTTGGGCCATTGTGTCCTGGCTGTTGTTTTTTAATTCTTGTTGTTTGAACCCAGTCATATATTTTATAGACCAAACTATGATTTCATTAAACCAGAAAGTAATCAGAAGACTATTTTATAATTAAAATAGTTGTTAGTTGCAGACCTGGTATGATAATAGTTGTATTAAACATGTTTAAATTTTACATAAAGCCATTAGATAAAGTCTATCTATCTAATACAGCATGTTGTATACCTTTCAATATGAGCCCATGTGGACCTTAACAGACTGAACGTGATGGGCTCCCATCAGGTGAACTTTCCTCAGGTGGCTTCAGTTTGGCTTATGCTTCAGTCACAGCATTGTTACAGCACAAGTAACAAACACTGTAATCAGAAGATAATACAAGACATAATTTGGGATTCAGCAACAGAGACTAGAACTGTTATTATTATCTATTTGGTTGGATTTTGCAGACATAAAGCATGACTCTACCTCTGACTCTACGCAGTTACCTTTTTCAAATTGTTTCAAGTATTTAGGGGAAAGAAAATGTGAAAGTATATTCAGTTGGGTGGAAATGTTTTTCATCATTGTCATAGCAACTTCATTTAAACAGGATTATCAAGGTAATGTGTGAATTATAGATGTCAGGTTTCAGCAGCAATGCAAAACTTGTATAAAAACTACATCTACTTAATGAGAATAAATGTTCAACAGCAGGCCTCATGATATTTGTGTCTCACCTGGTTTGGTAAAACCTTTAATGCTGTTGTAATTATAAGGTCTGATTTCTGTCAGATCAAGAACCTGGTTTGAGAGACAATTAAAAATGGATGATGAAAGAAAAGTGTCTTTACGTAACATTTGAGAAGCTTTATTATGTTCTTAATGATTGAGCTTAAAGCAACACATAGGATTGAACAATGTGTAGGGAAAATGACTGCAATGAATGAACAAATGATGGAAACAAACATTCAGGTGCAGATATATTATATACATATATACAGTATATACTTTATTTTTATATTAAACGTTTGGTTTAGTACAAATCATGTTGAAAAAAATTTAACAAACGAACAAAGTTGATGCTTAAGTCTTCATCTTGTGGACTGAGAACGGGGCTGTCTGACTTCTGAAATGAACAGTAAAAATATTTGAAACATACAAGCAGACAGTATTTGCTTGTTCTAGTCACTTGGCAGTCATACAACTGTTCATTTTTATTCTATTTATTAACACATAAAGTAAGACAATATACTATGTGGTTTTAAAAGGTCAAATTAAGTAAAATAAGAGACAAAAGGCCAGAATATTTTTAAGTCCTTTTTCATGCAGTTATCTAATATAAATAATTTAGACAATAAAAACAGTACACCAGCATGTTGTACCACACAATTGCAAATGTATGATTATTTTCCAAAAATCAAAACAGATGTATGTAGGACTTTAAAAATATGCATCTATGTAAGTATCTTAGGTCTAGTAAGTGTGTAAACATTTTGCATTAATAAACAATAATTACTAGGGATTTCATGTGGCCAAAAGTCGTCACATGCCGGACACCGCGGCTCTGCTTTTCCTTTAAAGTATCTGGCCACACATGGGTTGTGTATTTTTATGCCACATGAAGAATTCTCACAAATTTGACACTGAAAAAAAAAAAAAAAGATCAGATCCATAAAGTGAGAAAATTTGTTTTGTAAAGATCAGGTTTGTCACACATTAGCTGAACTAAAGCAAAAATGATCACTGTTATGTCAAGAACATGTCAGCATAACACCTTCCCGCTTAGGTCCCTCTTCACCATGACAGTCCTGCGCAGCACCCGCATCACTGTAGACACCGCACCAAACTATCAATTCAAGCTCCATGCTCCCCTCACTCCTGATCAAGACCCCCAGATACTTGAACTCCCTCACTTGAGGCAGTAACTCTTTCTCAAACCCAGAGGGAGCAATGACAGAACTAATCAATTTCATTCAGGTATTTATCAGGGCGTATTAAGTTTATACATAGAAGAGAAACAGAGGAAACATTTACCTGGAAAGCAAAGTTGTGACAGATGTGGCACACTTTGACCTGGTCCTGATACAATGCGCGCATGTATGGCTCCATCTCTATGATACATTTGGTGGACAAAGTAAATTCACCCCGTTTCGGCATCAATGGGGAGAAATCAGTTACACACCAATAAAGCAACAAAGAGGGAGCAGTGGTCAAAAACTACAAAAAGAGACGGGTCAAAATGTCATCTAGTCAGCAGTCTCAGTAGTGAATCTGATTTTATTCTTCTAAAATATGAATCTAGATAACAAATGTAGAATGATGACTTGTGTTGACGTATTTTACATGTTACCGTTCACATCGTCTGGTTTTGAGAATATGAACTAGTCTGTCAAATCTATGATCATGACCTCCACATGTGAATTTTAGTTAGTCCAGTTGTGCTTGCTCTGTTTAAAGGCCAACAACAAACTGCAGTTCAGCAGTGAACAGGTCAGTGTTAAGATGGAGCATTACTAACATCTGCTATATATTTGTGTTGTTTACTTTTTCTTATGAAAAACATACCAGTATTTGAGTGCCTTAACTGTAGCAGTGAGCAGGGGTGCAAACTCATCAGGGGTGAAAGAGGTGACAAGGATGCTGTGGAGGACGGGTAGAAGACGAAAATGGACACAGAGAAAGCAGCAGGTTGTGTTTGCTGTGGTGGAATGTAAGTAAGTACATTTGCTCAAGCACTGTACTTCAGTACCAATTTGAAGTATTTTACTGTCTGTGCTACTTAATACTTCTACTTCACTACATTTCAGAGGTAAATATTGTACTTTTTACTCCACTACATTTTTCTGACTGCTTTAGTTAGGCCTACTTTTCAGAGTACAGTTTTTTGTTCACTTCCTGTCCAGTGAAAACCATGTTTCTCCAAATGTGTTGACGTGTTTGTGATAAAATGAATGATGTAATGTTCCTCTATGTGTTGAGAAAATTCTCTTACTTCTAGAGCGAAATAAACTAAATAAAGTTGGCGTTTTAGAGATACGTGGTTCTCACAGGACAGCTTCACTACAAACATTTAATGATCTTGCAGAATATGATGCATTCCTGTAGATTAAACTACCCAACAATATATAAAGGAGTTAAAATGAATTATACATTAATACAGCAGTAACAGTGATCCCAAACCATCAGATATGACAGGAAACATTTTACAGCATGATGACTACTTTTACATTGAGTACTTCAAGTACATTTTGTTAATGATACTTAACATTGTTACTTTTACTTAAGTATCATGTTGAATGTAGGACTTTCACCTGTAGTGGAGTATTTTACCGTGTGGTATTATTAATACTTTTACTGCAATGAAGGATCTGAATACTTCCTCCACTACTGCCTTTTTGTCAAGTACATGGGGACAAACAATACACCATGTTTTAGCCTAAATCCTTGCTGTAGTTTTTACCTGGGAGCTGTGTTCACGTGCACTCCATCAGAGCGAAGAACCTGAGGATTTCGGCTAAAAACACGGTGTAAAAGTTGTCTTTTCAAGTCAACTTGATATTTTGGGGCTTCAGGAGACTTGGATTACACCAGACGAACAGTATGGAGGCATTTTATGTTTTTTGAAGTTATTTTTTATGTTTGAAACTTCCCCGTTTACAGCAGTTGTTGCATGCTGTTGTTGCAAACATGCTTTGTCTTTCAAGATACACTTCTGTTTTCACAGGTAATTTACGTCGGTACAAACCGCAAATTGACATGGTTAGGTTTAAGCAACAAAAGCATGTGATTAGGTTCAGGAAAAAAGAACAGGGTTTGGCTTCAGAATCTTACGGGACACAGTCACCGCTCTCTCTGGTGAAAGTTCGTGTTTGTTGGACCCATCCACCACCCCTCCTGCCCACCCCACTCGGACTTCAGCTGCCGCAAAATGCACCCAAAATTGAAATTTCACCCGTTATCTACTCACCCATATGCCGAGGGAGGCTCAGGTGAAATTTTAAAGTCCTCACATCACTTGCGGAGATCCCAGGGGAGAGGGGGTAGCAACACAACTCCACCTAATGGAGGCTTACGGTGCCCCAGATTCAAACGTCCAAAAACACATAATTGAAACCACAAAATATCTCCATACTGCTCGTCCGTAGTTATCCAAGTGTCCTGAAGCCTTGACATAAAAAGTTGTTTGGAAAAACGTCATTTGATCCCTGTTTTTAGCCTCATTGTAGCCTGTAGCTCTAACTGCCTCTCTGTGCACCACGCTCATGTGTGCGCACTTGCGTGAGACCATGAGACATGGGCACTGTCTTCATGTGTGTTCACGTACTCAAGCGCACACACAGTTAGAGCTACAGCCTACAATGAGGCTAAAAACAGAGTTCAAATGACGTTTTTTCAAACAACTTTTTATGTAGATAATGGCTGAATTTTCATTTTTGGGTGCACTATCCCTTTAAGTGTTCTGCTCTATTTGAGGACCTTGGTTGTTTTGTTAGCACTCAAACACTACACCTCCCACAATGCCTTGTGAGCTTGATAATGGCTGAGACTGCCAGTGTTGAATGCTGACAATATACATATATTTTTTCATGTTTGAAACTCAACTCATCACAGAGAAATTAAGTCAGAGACACAAGCAGTGTTTTCAGTAATCAAATCTTACTTTATTACTCTTTAAATTTTATTACATTTCTAAGAACAAACACCTTTATGTTTCACTAAACTTTGTGAGGTCTAACATAGATTTATTTTTCTAAGTGATGTCCGGGCACTCACATGTCTTTCTGTGCATTTTAAACAGTATTGTGTGGCACAGGGTTTGTGCACACTTGCAGGTCAAGACACAGAAATAAGGATTCTAAAATACTTTTAAACAGAACTTTATGGTCTTGTTCCACAGACGAAAGCGAGCTCTAACTCACAGGGCAGATCGTTCCAGAGGAGGTCCTCTGACAAAGAGACAAAAGAGAAAAGTCACATTTAGAATCTGAATTTCACAACAATATGTGGTTTATGTAACACACTGCCAGGAGTAAAAATGACCTCACTGTACCTGAGTGGTTCATCTCAAGGCACTTCTCTTGGCCACCAACATTGTTGGGCTCTCCTTTGCCCCAGTTCTGGAAATTAAATCCTGATCCATCACTCCAGAACCAGGTCCCGTCCTGAAAGACAGTTTCATCAAGTTATCTCAAAGACTGACACAACCTAAAATCATTTACTTTTACACTTACTTTGACTTAAACCCTCTGCTGTAGAATGATTTTGGTCATTTTAAGTTCCTCTTTACCTTAATTCCATCGGTGCCGCCGATCCAGGCTCGAGGGTAACGACCCGTTTTCCCTCTTATCATCTCCTGAATGAACCCATACTCTCCTGGGTTGTGGATGGAGGCCAGGTTGGCACCGTTACGCAAACAATATTTCTATAAAGAGGAGATATAGTTTTGTGTACTTGAATACAGACACCATATAGTATGTATATATGTGCAGTATCAGGCTCTACCTCTGCATCTATCCAGGGCATCTCTCTGGGGATGAAGTTAAAACATCTGGATCCATATTTGGACCAACTGGCAGGACAGCTGTGCCAGCTCTGCTTGTCATCATCTGGCATCTTGCTCTCTTCCTGTTTCTCCACCACCGACACAGCCTCCACCTTCTCAAACATTCCTGTTTTTAAAGCCAGAGAAGAAAGATATCTATTTAATGGCACTTTAATTTCCCTAAATATATTACTCTGAACTGCTAGAAAACATCAGCCAGTGTTCTTGGGAAAACAGGATTCTGATAAAATGAATTTTAACCCATTAAAGGAATAGTAATTGGCAGAGTCTCACCCTGCTGTATGTTCTGCTGGACATCCATCATCTCCTCTAATGGACCTGTTAAAGAAGAAGATAATTATCCTCAGAAACTTCTGCCATGTACTTTGCAAGTTGGTTATATATCAGATTTTTTAAGCTTAATCAAAAGTGCACCAGTAATGTAGATGTGGTTTATTTGTTTGTTTTTGAGTAAAGAGAGTTCATGTCCACGTGGTCAATTCACACCTTTGAGAGATATGTGCATATATTTTACATTTCGCTATAGTTTTCCATCAGGACCAATCGGTGTAACCTTTTAAAAGATGAAAATTATTTGAAGTTTCATCCTCTCTCTACACCTCACCTGCAGCACTCAGAGCGAAGGCAGCACAGAGAAGAAACACGAGCCTCATTGTTTACAGCGATGAACTGGACAGCTGCAAGAGATGATTAAAAAGTCACATGTAAAACAAACAAAGCGATGACTTTGTCTTATGAAAGCAGTAGATATACAGATATCTATATAAATTGCATGCAACTTTACAATCTCACCTGCTTGAACAGAATCAAATGTGTCAGTGTCTGCAGGAAGTAGCGTGAAGAGAGCTTATATATACCAACAACAGGGAAATAAATATTCATTTTGAAATAATGATCCAAAAGTTATCACACTTCCAAAGTTCACTTTATTTATTGACTGCAGCTATCAGTGCAGTTTGATCAATTTATACTGCATCTTCCGGGCAGATGGATCAACTCTTCAGATCAGTTCCCAACTGAGCGTCAGATTTTATGGCGGTATTATGTTCTAACTAACCTGGAAAAAAAACTGATTGGTATTGGTATTACTGGGTTCAGTCAAAGATAACTCACAGCTGACACCATTTAAAAAAAAAAAAAAAATCACTCCAAAGTTCAGAATTAAAGTTCCAAAGATATCAGGTTGACAAAGGTTTACAGTGGGAATTTATTATTGGGATGATTATACATTAAGAAAGTGTTATAGCAGGTTTAAGAGCTGTTCAGATGAACCATTACTGACAAAGCATTACCAGTAAAGGGGTCACACAAGGACAGATTTATAGGATAGGAAGGGACCTGTTCACAACTTGGACGTCACAGCTGATGAAAAAACCTAAATTACCTTCATAAACAAAGGAAGTAATGCATCAATAATACTCTTACATGACAGGTCCTCTATAAAATGTTGAAAAAATGAACAAGTATTGGTAATAAAAGTTTATATTGTGAAGAGTGGATGTTATCAGTGATGACCCAGTAGCAACCTCTGGGGCTGAAAACTGAAGCCAACTGCAAGAGTGCCAAAACCTGCAGTTCCTCTAATGGCCACTTGAGGCTGGCTCCAGAAGCGAGTCGGTCCCCATAGACCCCCATGTTAAAATGCCCAAACTTACAGCAGAAATAAACATGTTTACAACCTGATACAAAAAATGTTTTGGTTTCTACAGCTAATTTACCTCCCCATGACAACTGTTGCTCTGTGGCGCTGGCTTGGGGTCCGCTCTCCCCTGGTGGAGTGGAGGGTGGCCCGGTTGCCAGGGGTAGCGGCTCCATGTGATGGTGTTTCCTCTCTGGTTCTTCCGTGCTCAGCCTTATTTTTTTTCTTCTTATTTATATATTTATTAGTGGTGTTTGGATTCGGTTACGGCAGACGGACGGCAATCTGAAATGGAATGAAGCCCACATACGGCAGACAGTAGCTACAAAACAGTAGTGGAATGCACCCCATCTGCCCACAGCACAATGCTCTTAAAGTCCTACGCTATCAAAAGCTGGCAAATACATTTATTTTATTTTATGGCCTTGACATTAATCTGTCATATTGTTGAGTTATCAAGGACACTTTCGTGTTTTTGTGTGTATACAGGAATGTTAAAGATATCACTGAGGAAAACGAGGTTGATGTGATGTTGTTGAATCAGGGAATCTGTGTGTCCACCACGACAATGGATCCTAATTGACCTTACACTGGCATTGTTTCCGTGGTACCGGCACGTAATTTTAACTCATTACATGCTGCCAACCCAGAACACGGTGTTAAGAGGTCATGGTCATTTCACATATTTCTGTGAGATCAGGTTGGGAGAAAGTCTTTTTGGGCAGTGAATTGCTGACAATATACATATATTTTTTCTTGTTTGAAACTCATCACAGAGAAATTAAGTCAGAGACACAAGCAGTGTTTTCAGTAATCAAATCTTACTTTATTACTCTTTAAATTTTATTACATTTCTAAGAACAAACACCTTTATGTGAAGGTTTCACTAAACTTTGTGAGGTCTAACATAGATTTATTTTTAAGTGATGTCTGGGCACTCACATCTTTCTGTGTGATTAAGACGTATTGTGCGGCACAGGGTTTGTGCACACTTGCAGGTCAAGACACAGAAATAAGGATCCAAAATACTTTTAAACTGGACTTTATGGTCTTGTTCCACAGACGAAAGCGAGCTTTGACTCACAGGGCAGATCGTTGCAGAGGAGGTCCTCTAATAACGAGACAAGAGAGAAAAGTCACATTTACAATCTAGATTTCACAACTATTCGTGGTCTATGTAATAAATCGTCAGATTTCCTATCCTATCTATCAGAACTGAGTAAGGAGAAAAAATGACCTCACTGTACCTGAGCGGTTCATCTCAAGGCACTTCTCTTGGCCACCAGCACTGTTGGGCTCTCCTATGCCCCAGTTCGGGAAATGAAATCCAGATCCATCACTCCAGAGCCAGGTCTGGTCCTGAAAGACAGTTTCATCAAGTTATCTCAAAGACTGACACAACCTAAAATCATTTATATTTACATTTATCTTGACTTGAACCCTCTGTTGCAGCATTATTTCAGTAAATCAAGTTCCTCTTTACCTTAACTGCGTTAGTACCACCAATCCAGGCTCAAAGGTTAAGACCTGTGTTCCCTCTTATCATCTCCTGAATGAACCCATACTCTCCTGGTTTGTGGATGGAGGCCAGGTTGGCACCGTTACTCAAAAAATATTCCTGTAAAGAGGAGATACAGCTCTACATGAACACACACATATAGTATGTATATATGTGCAGTATCAGGATCTATCTCTGCATCTATCCAGGGCATCTCTCTGGGAATGACGGTAAAACATCTGGATCCATATTTGGACCAACTGGCAGGACAGCTGTGCCAGCTCTGCTTGTCATCATCTGGCATCTTGCTCTCTTCCTGTTTCTCCACCACCGGCACAGCCTCCACCTTCTCAAACGTTCCTGTTTTTAAAGCCAGAAAACAAAGATATCTATTTAATGGCACTTTAATTTCCCTAAATATATTACTCTGAACTGCTAGAAAACATCAGCCAGTGTTCTTGGGCAGTTGAAGTTTTGGGAATTGAAGTTTAACAGTAGCCAACTGCAGAGGTGCCAAAAACTGCTGTTCCTCTAATGGCCACTTGAGGCTGGCTCCAGAAGCGAGTCGGTCCCCATAGACCCCATGTTAAAATGCCCAAATTTACAGCAGAAATAAACATGTTTACAGCCTGATACAAAAAATGTTTGGTTTCTATAGCTAGTTTACCTCTTTATGACAACTGTTGGGGCAGACTGTGAATCGTTGCTACAGTATATAAGTCATGCCCACCCTCTTGTCCAAATATGGTCATCTCTGACTCCAAAAACAAGATTATGAAGCTAAAAAGCTTGATTTGTGCAGTTTGAATTTAATCGTATTGAGCTGGTTTAGCACTCTGCTCACTTGTACGGGGATAAAACTATTTAATCGTGTCACTTTTCTAGACTTAAGAAATGTTATAGAACTGAACGGATCAAATTCAGATTAAATGAATCATTTTGCAGGGGTTGTGACTTTAAGAAAATGTTATCCACTGATACACAGACACCACTCTCCCTGGTAAAAACACTGACTAAAGCTAGTTCACATTAAGAAAAAATCAGTAAACTACAGTGGCTGACACTAAAATATGAACATGCAAAACTGCGAATGGTCCTGTCTGGAGCCAGTGTTTGGTTTGTCTGCTCTGGCTACTGTAGAAACATGACGGGGCAACATGGCAATCTCTGTAGACCAGGATCCACTCCCTATGTAGATGTAAACAGCTCATTCCAAGATAAAAAAAACCCCACAATGATTCTTCTTTTCAGATGATTACACACTAAAGAAGACATATAATATTATATTGAATTTCTGTCAATATATCCTTGTAAATCTTAGACACTGTACCTTTACATATTTTCTTTAAGTATATTTTTCGTCATGTAGCCCATTATATTACTATATAAATAATTTTGTGTTTATAAAGCGTCATGTTTGATGAGCTTTTTTCTTGTTTTGAAAGTGGAGTATTTCCATTTGATGAGCTTTTACACTTCACTACACATTGTATTTTTTACTTCACTACATGTGTCTGATAACTTAAGCTACTTTTCAGATTCCAGTTTTATATATGGCATAAAATTCTGCCACTACTTAAGCTAAATAAACTCTCTAGAAACCCTCTTGGATCAGCTGGAAAATGCATTGTCGCAAAGCTGAAAACAGGGCAGGGAAAAGTTGACTTTTTAGAGGTATGTGGTTCTCACAGGACAGCCATGCTACAAACATATAATGATCTTATAAAGTATGATGCATTGCTGTAAAATTAAACTACCCAACAGTACATGAACTAGCTCAAATGAGCACAACCTGAAACATCGACAGCGGTAACATGCAACATACACATGAATGCAGCAGTAACCCAATAACATCAGTGAGAAGGGTAAAACATTGACAGGGAACATTTTACTGCATGATAAGCTCTTTTAGTTTTGATAAGTACATTTTGCTGTTTATAGATGGAATTTGACAGATGTTCAGACAATCATCATAACTAACATCCAGTCCCACAGAAACTGCTGTTATTTTTATAATTACAGCATGTTTGAATGTTATACTTGGTTTTAAAATGGTTTCATGTGATTTCTCATGCAGACTGGAAGAGACTGCACACACTTGGCTCTAAAATACATAATGATGTTTTTCCTGATTAAGAGCATTGTGGTATATTTAAAACAGTCCACCTGGTCTCGTTCCACACACAAAGGGAAGCATGTCTTCACAATACCACTTATTCAGGAGGTCTAAGAAGAAAACAAGACAATAAAGTCACTATTTTTATTGATTTAGAAACAGGTTTACCACATTTCCTGCCCAGAGTCAGCCGATTTAGGAACTGTACCTGACCGACGTATTGCAAGACATTTTTTGCGTCTATCCCAGGTGCTTGCGGCCCAGCTCTCCACATCAGACACTGAACCGTCACTCCATAAGCTGTCCATGGGCTGTGAAAAAAACACAAGACAAAAAGCATGTAAATAACGGCCGTTAAACATTTTAAAGGGAATTCACCTCTAAATCAAAAATACCTAATTGTTCTTCTTACCCGTAGTGCTGTTTATCAGTCTAGACTGTTTTGGTGCAAGTTACTGAGTGTTGGAGATATTTGCTGTAGAGAAGGCAGCTTGCTCTCGGATATAATCGAACCACATGGCACTCAGCTTGTGGTGTTCAAAGGACCAAAAAACCCCAAAGCAAAACAAAAACAAACATTTGACTCAACTCAACAGCAATGTTCCTTTCCAGAAATCACGACCTGGTTACTCTGAGCTGTAGTATTAGCTAGCTCAGTGGTGCCATAAATGTATAATAACCAGATACTGGACTCCAAGATAACGGTTATTCTTTCAAAGGTAATTACTTGGCTGGTGCGTACACCAAAACATTTTTAGCTTCTAGGTTTACTGGTATGCGGGCCATACCAGTAAACCTGGGTATGCGGGCCACTGACTATGTGCAGTAGTGTTTCTCTTGCTGGCCCCGCCCACAAGTTCTTGCTCACCTCATAGAATTTACATTGTGATGATGTCAGTGATTTTAAAACCACTTTTGTTGGCTTGAGGAAAGATTTACAACTAGAAAGCCTCCATGGATCAAAAAAATCATGATAGAAACAGTTAGAATGGACCTTGTTTGCAGTTCAAGGTGTCCTGTCAACAATTTTACAGACATTTGGTTTATAATGGTGGCCTATGGGGAAAATGTTTTTTTGGGCCAAAGGGGATTTTTCTGCCGCAATAGTGGCCCAGTAGCCACTGGGAAAAATTGAAAGCAACACTGAGCGGCATTCCTGGAGGCCTGGGTAGTGATAGGTGAGCTAGCAGTAAATGGATGCTTCCTTGTGCACAGTGATACGGTTGGTGGATGTAGTTCAGTAAAAAGAAAGTTCCATGACCTACTCACAACAAGGTCTGTGGATTATCTTGAGTAACCGGGTTGTGATTTTTCTGGCTCTTTGATCACCACAAGCTGAGTGCCACCTAGTTCCATTATACTGGAGAGAAGGCACACATCTGTCCCTTTAAAGGTCCAGCGAAACAATCTAAAATCAGTCAAATTAACTTTAAGACATCTGAATTTACAAATATATACAAAAAAACAGGGATACATCTCTGTGAACTGATGTTTGCATATTACCCTGACTGCATCAGTGCCACCGATCCAGGCTTGGCCATAGTATCCTTGGTCTATTACAGAGTCCTGGATGAAACTGTACTCCCATTGGTCATGGATGGATGCAAGGTTGGCACCGTAGGGCCAACAATGTTTCTGTAAAGAGAGATTAAGAGATCTTACTGTACACAAACATAGTATGGCCTCAGGGCCGTAGCACTGACTTGGAGGTTGAGATAAAAAGTTTATATAATCAGTCTGAGAGTAATGCGCACATTTTCACACATTTTACCTCATTTTTAATTTTTGTGGGAGCAGAGTCAGACATAGCAGGGGAAAGACAAATCTTTTGAGTTGTGCTTTTAAACCTATTGTGTTTTAAAGTTACTTTAAGTATCACTTGAAACAAAATATGGCATTTGGGAATAATTTGGGGAACACCTGTATGTGAGAGTGGAACATCAGGCTACCTCAGCATCTACCCAAGCCATTGGGCTGTTGATGAAGACAAAACATCGGGACCCATATCTTTGCCAGCTGGCTGGACAGTCATCCTCCCCACTGTAATAGTCTGGAAACCGGTTAATTCCTCCATACTGCCATTTGGCCATCCTTCCTGCTCCCCGAGACAGCAGCTCCCCTCGTTTCTCCTCTGGAGGAAAAAGTCATGAACTTCATTCACAAGAAATTATTCTATAGCTGTTTGCAGATAATTTCACATGAGCGCACTGGCCAGAAGAAAATGTTGTTATTGTACGTTCCTGCAAACCACAAATATGTTACATTTACACATTTTATACATATCATATCAACTTTCCAAAGTAAGATAGTGTATGAGCTGACTTTTTTGTCATGAGGCGGAGGGGATGGTGGATGGTGTGTGTGATGTGATGTGTGTGCTGTTAACCACAGCGTTAACATGGTCTAGATTCAGTTTTCACAACTAACACTGGTTTTACATGCTGATAAAACTGAGGTTTTGCATTTCTCAAATGCTATGAAGAAGCCTGTGAACACTCCTGATGTTCTTACTGCTCAGGGAAAAAGGTAGTTACTTGTTCCCAATATCTCAGTATTTGGCTTGATGACTCCCTGTCTTTTATACCTCAGGCTAGTAATCTTCTGAGACTGAAGCTTTGGTTTTATTTCAGGTCCTGTTTCTCCTGTGAGGCCAGGGAAAGACTGGTTCCTGCTATGTTTCTACTGGTTCTGGATTATGGTGATCTGTTGTACATGAATGCATCTGCACATTGTTTGCCCATGTTAGATACTGCATATAGTGCACTGAGATAAAACCCTCACTTATCACTGTACCTTTTATTCCAGGGCTGGTTGGCCATCTTTGACCTTTCGTAGGCTCAGTCACTGATATGTGTTCATTTATAAAACCTCACTGGGTAAACTCTCTTTGTACATGTGTACTTTGATTGACCAGAGATCTCACAGTAGCTACAGTCTGAGATCCAAAGACTTAATTTTGTTGTCTGTTTCTCGTGTTCAGACTGAGCTACGTATCGTGAAAGCTCCCATAAGTACAAGGATGAATGAGTCGGTTGGTTCCTGTCATTGTGCATAGGCGTTCTAATATTTTTACATGTCACTGTGTATCTTTCATGTATTAACTGTGTGGTTGTTTGGCTGAAATTTTTTGTGTGCTGCTGTCTTGGCCAAGTCTACCTTGTAAAAGAGATGGCTGATCTAAGCGGGACTTTCATGGTTAAATATGGGTTAAATAAAATGAAACAGCGTTGTTGAAATGTGAAGTTTCAACATCAACATTATATTATTACATGCAATTATAACATATCCATGATTTGCAGAAAGGTATAATACCATTATTTTTTCAAGTGATTGGGGTCTAAGTGTTATATCTTATAGATTTTGAGCATGATTTATGGAGAGTTTCGGTCTTAATTTTCACCTCTTCAGCTACATTTCAATCTGTTATTCAAAATCTCTAGCTGAGTCCAAACAACTGCAGACAGGACAAAAGGTTTGAGGCTTCTATGTGTAGGCCAAAATATTCGTTCTCACCTCCAGTCTTATTTTGCTGAACAGGGACAGGTTCCTCCACCGGCTCTGCAGAGGAATAAGAACAGCAAAATATTATATAACTGCTTTTTTTTTTTTTAAATCTATTTTTGTTCTACTGTCACATTTGTGCAGGTTCAGCAGAACAGGACTCACAGTTTCATCCTGTGTCAAACGCATGGCTGTAACAGCTGGACATACCAGCTTAATTACAATAATCCAGCTGAAACAGTTAAATGCCACCATTTATACACTATTTTCTCCAGTCTCCATTTTTTAAATGTAAAGTAAAGCTACAAAACACACAAATAGTTTCAACTATTGCCTTCATTTAGTCTCTGAGCTTACTGTAAACATGAGTAAATAGATCACAGACAAACGTTAAAACATCTGTCCTCACCCTGTGCCTCATAAAGGGTGCAGGATGGAATCATTTACTGAACAGCATCTTTCCCAAAATGTTTTTCAGTACCAAAATCCAAAATACTGCATCGTCATGTTTTGTCCAATCACTGTAATTAACTGTAACTATAGCTGGAGGAATAACCTGACTTTAAACTGTGACTATAAACAGTGACAAGATGCATCACCACGTCTTTCCAGTCTTCTTGTCTCTCCTATTATTATTGTTAAATATATGAAATTACTGTTGGGTATTTCCTTCCATTTTATTTTTAGATAATTTAAATTGATTTTGTTTGCCTCATTGCATCCTGGTTTGAGCACTTTGTAACGTAGTTTTGAAAAGCGCTGCATAAATTGAGTTGTTGTTGAGTCTCACCTGGCTTCATCTCCTTCACTGGATCTGCTGTGGACGAAGATTCAAATCACAATTAACCATCTTTGGAAACTAGTTTTAATGACATGCATTTAGTTAGTTGGTAAAAAGATGCACTGCCTCCCTCAAGTTCAAACAAAACTGGAGCTGTGATGTTGTTGATCACGACTTTTCAGTTTTTCCCACTTTTTTTTTTTTTTTTTTAAAGTTGCATCACACTTCATGTTTGGTGTTCAGTGTTCTCACCTGTTGAAATCCTCAAAGTGAAGGTGGCACAGAGAAGAAAAATGACCCTCATTATTTGTGCTGAATAATGGACAGCTGCAGGACAAATCTAATATTCTGAAAATTACAAAAAATTATTCATATTAAAACAGGGTACTGGATATAAATACATCCATGAACTGTAACAGAAAACTCCAGATTAACATACAGTATAATCAATAAATCTAACCTGCGTCAGTAGAGTCGAATCCGTCAGCCAAGTGTCTGCAGCTTCTGATACACTGCCACTAAAAACACTTAAATACCAAAAAAACAAGGAAATACTCTTTGGATTTGTAACTGATCAACTTTCAGACATTTTTTGAGGTAACGGATTTCCTCTTGTAAGATGAATCACTAACTAACAACTAACTTTTAAAGAATCAAAGACATGTTTTGGCAAGCACACAAACATCATCAGCATGGTTAGTAATTAACACCAGCTGCTGAGTAAATGCTGGGAAAGTTTCTGGCCTGTGGTAAACTCTCGACCTGCTGGCCACCGTCACTGGTAAAAGTGTCCTCCATGTGCCACACTATAGTCGATATAGAAATATAGAGAAGCAAAGCAAACATTATGTCCTAAGGATTACATAAAATACATACACATATACATGTTGTTGTGCTTGTAAGACAGACTCTCCTCCCTGACCTGCTGCCTCACACTGATGACTTCCACAGACACAGTAAAGATAAAGAAGCAACAAAAATATCAATCAAATGCAATGCTTCTTTTACTCACTCATTCACGGCAGCTGCTCTCAAGTAAACACGTCAGTAAAATCTGCACAATAATTTTCAAGATTTAAATTCTGTAAAATTGTTCTGGACATTTTGTCATTGTGAGCTGCCAACTCCAATCTGAGTATCAAGGAAGTAGGACACTGATTTGCAAATATTGTACCAACATAACTGGTCAGCCTTTAATTGAGGAGACGTGGTGTACAGAGGGAGAGGTCATGACTTTACAGTGATTTATTAAGTCAGACTCTGCCAAAATACATCATGGCACACAAGTCTGGGTCAAATGACCATGATGTTGTTGGATCTGTTCACGGAAATGAACCAACGTGTCTGTGTGAAGAGGAGTCTGTTTGTCTTTTTTTGCATATTCAACCACACAGAAATGCAGTTTCTGCCTCTCAGCCGCAACCGACTTCGTAAAAAGAAGAAGTGCACACAATCTAAACACAGTTTCATCACTTTATTACAGTAAATGAGTCCATATCATACATACACAGAACAGAGACGGACAGGTTTGTGTTTCTTTCTCTCTCTTTCTCAGTCTATCTCTCCATCACACCAACACATCAGCTTGTAGAGATGCAGTAACCTCCCTCAGTCACGAGGAAGGTAATGTTAACACAACTGAGGTTTAGGAGAATTTAAAACCACAAAGTACAATTTCTCAGATTCAGTTTGAAACAGTCTGTCAACATTTCGGCGTATTAACTGGTAACAAACAAACACGCACACACGCACACGAGGTTGATAGGTGGCTCTGTCTGCAGTCACAACACAAATGTCTACTTCTGCCATCTTATAATCATAAGCAGCGATTCTGAATGCCGTGCGGCACATAATGCAAAATGCCCGTGTTGAGTACAACATGAGAACACATGATGCGATTTCAACTAAACAGTGTCAAGATCAAGTCAGACATGACGCAGCACTTTCTCTATAAGCGCCAGTGACCTGTAGGCAAAACATTTTGTCTCAATACTGCACAGTAATAATATATTGCAATCTTTCACAACACACCAAGTTCTGTTCCAAGATGAGAAAAGTCAACAATGTGGGAGTAAAACTGAAAAAAAAGTGATTTTAAGTGTCAAAGCTTTTTTGTGCCTCCAGAGGAGCTGCGTGAAATCTGATGAAACTGCCTTGATGTCAGATGGGATTGAAAACTTTCGATTTGAGAATGAAAAAGACGTCTGCAGCCTGCTCCCCATCTCTGCTGTGGGCTTTTCATTTTTATAGCTGCTGTTTTTAAATTAAAATTCATAATTCAAATTTGCAAAAATGGAACATATTTTCAGCAACGAAGTTCACATTGCTCTTAGTGTGCCCTATTTGCTGGACAGGAGGAGGTATTTTTATTGTTCAATAAAAGGGTAGGAGGCCTGAAGAAAAAGTAAGAGCTGTATCTTGAGTATGTTTCACTATAATTAGCATGTGTGGAACATCTCCCTCTTGTGGAGGATCTGCAGTCTATTAAATGTGATTTTGAGTCAGTTACAAGCCTCTTCAATTAAAGGGATAGTTCAGACCTTTTGAAGTGTGTGAGGTAATTCTCCTTATTGAAAGTATTACCCACAGTAAATGGCAGTCGGTACACCCCCAGTTTGTAGATAACAGGCTGGAGTAGTGACACAGAGGATAAGCAATGTACTGCTGTGGACAGGGGCAGCAGCAAAATGTAGACAGCAATTTGTGGAGGGCAGATGACACTGTGATATTGCTTTATATAAAGGCTGACTTGACCGGTTTATTTGTGTTATTGTGTGCCTTTGGTGTTTTAGAGTGTTGGTTTAGATTCACCGAAGTCACAGGGTTTTTGTATTTTTAACAATCATGCATACTTAAGAGGCCTCTTTGACAAATTCTGCATTTTCTTCTCCTTGACACTTGGTCATTGTTCTGTCCTCAGGATGAGGCAATTTAGCAGAGAGTAAAGGCTCTGCCACTATAGCAAGTGTTCAGCTCTTTACCTTGTCCTTATCCTGTGAGATGTATTTTAAGTTTTCACCTTAAATAATATTAAAAACTTTATGACAAACAATTTTTTACTATTTACCATTTTTTTTACAGAAATAAATGAAATACAGAGATGTAGGCCTACACCTCTTAGAATAAAGAAGGACTAACAGCCCCACACAAAGCTTGGGCGACCCCTAGTGGGGGTTGGGACCTCGTGGTTGGGAGCCACTGCGGTAGACCAGCAGCCCTCGAGTGCAATGAGCCAAAATGAGTCTGGTGGCTTTGATTAGAGCAGAGATGGGGAATCTGAGGTGTTAATGGCTTCCCTGTCAGAAGGAAAGGTAGAGAGGTGATAATATTCTAAATATAGCGCACACTTAAAATGATATTGATTTTTTAGGTGGCTTAAATGCATTTTGCTGCTGAGCCCTCCACAGCAGTACACAGCTTAGCTAGCCTGCTTCTCCAAAACTGGAGGCATACTGACTGACATCTACTGTAGGTCAAACAACCTCACTTGAAAAGATCTTATCTCTTTAAGGTGCTTTACAATAAAAAAAAATAAATAAATAAAAAAAGTAAAATAAACATAATTTCAAACGTTTTGCATTTATTATATTGTGTGGATCAACAGTAGGTATAGTTGAGAAGATTGGAGAGAGTGCTGTCATGCATCCTCGGACAGATTCAAACCCAAGATGCTGCTAACATGACTTGATGCCTCCAGCCGTTAGATTTTAGAGAGATCACATACGGAGCATTTTGGAACAGAACCTTTGAAATATTCATTCAACAGTAACTTTGTTCTACAGAGGACTGAACAGGGAGGACAGCTGATGATGTTAACAGCTACTTTTACAATATCCACTAGACTACAAGAAAGAGAACGAGAGAGAAAGATCATCAACAAACATGAGGAGTAGGCTGATTTTTTTTCCTTTGCAGTATTTACATTTTGACTTGTGAAAAAAAAGAAACTTATTTACAAAAATGCACAAAATAAGACTACTTCATCAACAGGATGGGAGGGGTGGGGGATAAGATATAAACAACTCTGTAATAAAAAGTAAAAAGAGGAAAAATAAAAATCAGTGATATTTACACGTGCGACAAGAGAAGGAGAGTGAAGGAGGGGGAACAAAATGGCTTCTGAGATTATATGAAGAGAAGAATCAGCCATGTCTGATTCCTCTTGGCTGGCGTCACACCTTTTCATAGCCGCAGAGAGTCTGACAGCTCTGAGTGTGATGCACCCTGCGGAGTAAATCAAACATGCTGGTTGGACTCTTTGCAGCAAAGAAAGCAGAATGAGAAATGCTCTCCACTCTCCTCGTATAAAATCAGTGTAAATGTGCCGAATGTGGTGGATTAAGAAAAAAAAAACAAAGCAAAAAAAGCATCTTCACTGATATTTAAAAAAAAAGAAAACATGGCTGCAGTTTAAAACCAGCAGGTGGAAGCATGGAACGACAGTATCAAATATACTATACTACAAACTTTCAAGTGGTCTGTACTGCTTATAAAGATTCTGTATTGTTGACTGATCTAGTCCCTAAAACACTGGCTGTTCAGACTGCAGGTTGGAACATGGTCAGACACACGTTTGCACTTCTACACTTGAGAGGACTACGATAATACATTCTCTAACCCGTGACCCTGAATCCAGCCTCGACCTCAAACGTCTCTTATCTCACGCTTGCCTGGGTAAAACTCAAACTGGTCCTCACAAAGATAGAAGCACAAGGGGCACACAAACACACAGTCACCTAACAGGAACTCCCCTGCTTGAAATTCAAATTGAACAACTATTCACATTAAGCCTTTCATTCATCTTCCTTTATGCTTCGCTTCTGTGAACTTTTCACAAGTGATGGCCAAATGAAGCCTCACGAAGCATTTTCTTTATTTTCTGAGCCCACTAGATGGTACTCTTGGTTTAAACAGAGAGGCTCAAAGGATGGCAATTCAGTGTGTTATCAACTTTTTGTTGAACAAAAAGCGCCATTTAGTGGGCTCAGAAAATAAAGAAAATCCTTCATGAGGCTTTATTTGGCCATCACTACTTTTCACTCATTTCCACTGATGGAAGTTTCCTAAAGAAGCTTCAACAATTTCAAAGCCCTCTTAAAGTAACGGACATCCAACTCTCATCACAAAAACAAATAAATAAATAAATTTACATGACGTATCCCCCCCTCCCCCACCACCAAGTTTAATAAAGCATTACATTTTTCTGTCCGCTGCATTTAATCAACAAGAGGACCAACATTCACTCTGCTCTTGGAGTAAGAAAGCATTTTCTTCTACACTAACAACAGGACAAGGAAGATCTTTGAGCTGAAGGGGAACCCCACCCAAAGTGACTTTTTGACTGGACAGCATTTGTGTTGAGTCTGCCAATATTTTTCAGGGGATTTTACAGGTTTTTCTTTTAGAGACATCTGTAAATTATTGTGACATTACAACAGAGTTTAAGACCACTAAAACCAGCCTATGGTTTCCTGTATGGATACATGTCAACAGACAGTTTGGGGGGATTGTAAAGGGAAGCCATCAAGTAACTATATTTACCACATTTAAATACTTTTCAGAACTTTAAAATGCATCATTTATCTTAAAACAATTTCAGGCTTTTTTAAAAGCAACAGCGTTTGCTCTAATACAAAAGTTTTCACTTCTTATCATTAACCACATCATGATCGCAATGTAAGGTTTTTGTTTTTTTTTCATTTTAAAAGCTCGAAATGAAAAACAGAAAAATAATCTTTTTTATTCATTCATTTAATAAGGGTAAGTTCACCCCAAATGAAAAAACAAAATATTTTTCCTCTTACCTGTGGTGCTGTTTATCAATCTAGATTGTTTTGGTGTGAGTTGCTGAGTGTTGGGGATATCGGCCATAGAGATGTCTGCCTTCTCGCCAATACAATGGAACTAGTTAGCTGTTAGCTTTGTTAGCTGGCTCAGTGGTGCTAGGTGAGCTACCATTAAATGCTCACTTCTGCACGTTGATATCATTGCCAGGTGTAGTTTGGTAGAAAATATATATTACACTGGAGAGAAGGCAGATATCTCTACACCTGATATCTCCAACACTTTGTAACATGCCAAGCAATCAAGACGTATAAATAGCACTACAGGTAAGAGGAAAGAAAGGTATTATTGATTTTAGGGTAAATTATCCCTTTAAGTCATTTCTGAATCAGCCGTTTCCACCACTCACTAACACTATTTAGGACAAGTGAAACCCGTGATGGCTTTCAGGTTTCTTTTTCTTTGGGTGTTTGAATAGGGTCGTAAATTTGGTTATTTTGTTCAGGAAAGAAATTATGGTGACAACTTCTTTAAGTGGAATTGATGTCGTCATCTCTAGTTTATTAGAAGAGCTCCAATATCTGTTTTCTATTGTTGCAATGATCTAGGACAGAGGCATCCAGACCACTGCTGGTTTTCATCTGATCATTAAGTGAATACAACTAACTAGTTGGCAGGACAGAGAACAAGCAGCGCAAGGTGCAGCTTCCAGTAACAAACTACTATTCGCACTACTATGGTTCTAATTTGTTTGCTTGATTTCAAAAGGCTCATTTTCTATATCTGCTTTTGCTGAGCAGCACATTCACACTTTCTTTACAACTGGACATTTACAGGCCTACACTAATTTTCCAGGTGACAAACAAGAGCAGGAGTTGAGGATTTTTTCCTCTGGAAATAACGTCTTTCCAATAAATTAACAGCTCTGCCCTCCTGAATGTGGAAACGATAAAAAAAATAACCTAAATGCATGAAGGGTTTACCCATATTTATACTAAAACAGTGGGCATGTAGGGGAACTGTTTCTTTGAGGATTTTTTCCCTCTTTTTCCAGACAAAACTCTCTAAAACAGGAAACAAATGGATACGAGACGCGGTGACTGGTGGAGTGTGGTTATTTCCAGTCCAGTCTGTATAAATGCAGCCACTGAACGATTCACATAAGGGGCAATCCAGTACACCTCCAACCAAACACTGATAACTGCTACCTGGTGCTGATGAGGTTTTCTACTCTACCCGCCATATAAGCAGGTAAATATCAAGATGAGGAAGTTTAATTTAAACCTAAACATCAGGCTGGATTGGTGAAACAATGTGGCTGGAGGATTTAGGAATTTATCAGTCCCTGCATCCGCTCTCCCGCCCTGAGTTGAATAAAACATCCTTTACCCTGATGGACCAGTTTGAGGCCAGTTCTGATCTTCTGGTCAGGCAGTGTACAGTTCACCCCTCACTAACAGGGATGCAGAAACACTGAAGAATATAAAAAAATAATCTGAAGTGGAAAAAAATCAAAGGACTAAATGTTTTTGTGACCATACGATGCTTTCAATTAGTCAAATAAATAAACACAAATATAAAGAAGAAGAAAAAAAAAATGTTGATTTAATAAAAAGGTTATATTACAGAGGACCAGCCCCGACTATTGAACCTTCACTGACCACCCGAGCAGCAGCGAGACGACTCTGTGTGTGTGTTCAACAATCACCTGCCGTAGTTTCAACCCTGGCAGCTAAAGAACTAATGTTTAGTTTGTTCAACGCATTTGCTGTACAAAAACAGATCATCTAAGAGGAGAGCAAGCAGCATGGAGGAAAGCCGTAGTGTGTGTGTGTGTGTGTGTGTGTGTGTGTGTGTGTGTGCGTGTGCGTGTGCGTGTGCGTGTGTGTGCGTCTGAGATAAAGGTGAGGCTGGCAGGCAGGCAGGTGAGAGGCTGCTTCAGATGCTGTTAAGAGATCCTGGTACTGAACTGTGTTGAGATGAATCTGAACCGGTACCATCTGAAGGACACAACAGGAAACAGAAAACAGTCAGTCGTAAATTCAAAGTCCAGCACTTAAAGGTAAAATTATATTAAATATTACACATTATGAGCCTTAAAGCTACAGTAGGTAACTTTCATAAGAAATAATCTTCTGTCATATTTGATTAAACTGTTGCTCAATCCTGACAGTGGCACATGAATTGGAGAAAATGCTTCAAATATGAGAACCAACTTATCTTGGGACTAACGGACACTAGAGGTGCTGTCCATCTTTCCAAAAAATAGTTGTTGGAAAAGGGGTCATAATCATAATCAAGGTGTCCTTATTTTCAAGCCAATACAGTTCATATTAAGTACGTTTTTATATTAGACAATGTGAGCACTCTGAAATCTGTCATGTCTGCATAAGAGACAAATATTTCATATCTAATACTGCCATCTTGTGTCAAAATACACCCATTACTCTGGTTACAACAAAAATATGTAGTTACAGTTAAAAATCACTTTAAAATTAAATATGCTGCATATCTTTGGTCATTTGCTATGTAATTAGTGGAAGGATGTGTAGGGATCAAATCAGAATTATATATTCATTCCATGAAATTCACAGAAAAGTTTCACATTGCTAAAAAAGGCATTTAAAATTATTTTTCGATACACATGTTCCAAGCCAGAATAATCCTGGAAGTCTGTCAGAACCAAAACTAAAATAAATATAATAGAAATAAAAATAAAATGATTCCATTCACTAGCTAATTAAAAATGAGTACAAAATAAAATCTAAATAACTGTGCAAAAACAATTGTTACTCGTGATGTCTTGGATTTTTTTTAGGTACTGATTCTGCACATTAATTAAACACATTTTTTCAGACATCACAAAACCATGGGATTAAAATTTACAATCTAGAAAATGACAATAACATTAACATAAGAGTTTCCTACCGTGGGCGGAAGCAGCTGTATGTGAGCGAGCGTGAGGAGGAATGAGGGTTGAGTTCAGCTGGGGCTGGATGGACAGCTCTGCGGAAAATAAAGAGGAGTTTTTTTCTAAAGATGAGTCATATATCAAGAGGACAGCATCACACAACAATAGGATAGTGTATGCTGAATTAATTGCACCTCCTCTGAGGTCGCAGCGTTGGCCCAAAATAAACCAAGAAACACCACCTGATTGTATTTAGCTGAACAGATGGTCCTGATTTGAACAAACACAACAGATCAATTTGGTGCTGAAATTAATTCAAAACCTTTAAGATAAGTGCGCTTGAATATGTGTGTACCTGTGGTGCTGAAGTTGAAGAGCATCGGCAGTTCTCGGCCACTGGGCAGTCGTGTGTTCGGCTGTCGAAGCTCGTCGAAGAAGGCGTGCGAACAGGCCTCTAGTGGGGAGAACCGTGAGGCCGGCGTGTACTCCAGCAGCCGGGAGCAAAGAGCAATGGCCTCGGGAGGAGTGCGAGGTTTAAACACCTGAGGAAAACATGATTTTGAGCCAATCTCTTCCACAATAGACAATTTCTATCATCAAAGTAAAGCACTCTGCAGTTTTTATCAAATTCTACAAGACAAAAACACAAAGTATCATTTATATGAAGGACATTGGCTCACTAAATTTACACTTAATACTGTTTCAGTATTTATTAGTATTTTATTCCAGTCCATGTGGTAAATGTAGGGCCTTAAAAAGAAAGACAATCCATACAGAGGAGTTCTGCATCTAAAAAAAGCCACTGCCCGCAGTTTTTGGAGTAGAAAGCTATCCGCTTTGTAGTAAATGTTAAAGGGCCACTTCTCTTGGTTTTACGTTGTTTCTGTGCTCTTAAGGTGTCACAGGGTTAATCGACTTGCAGAAGGAGGGCACTGAAGCACCTCGACTTCCAGATTTAAATAGACCGTGTGGGCAACGGCACATCCACAGGTATTCTCTTCTTTTCCTCTTGTAAGCTGGATTGGCCCAAACACCTTTGTATGTATATGGATGTCTCACACCATATGTAGAATGTCATAGAAAGTAAAATAACAGTAATAAATGACCTTTACCTCTGAACATTTTCTCCATATTCACAGATTTTCTCTCCCAATTCCATTGAGCCTGCTTATACCATGCATCTTGGGTAATATACTCACAAGTGGGCTCGAAGCCTGTCTGTTCATATCTGGCATTAGAATACATCTTCATGTGCCTCTCTAATGACAACTAGTGACAACTTTGTTCTATATGCAAATAACACATACATAAGTACATTCTGCTGTGGGAGAGTGAGCTCAGGGCAGGAATCCGTTGGTGAGAGTCTGCCTGCACACACACACAAGTATTGACAGGGCTAACTGTTAGCATCACATGGTTATTCACAGCTTTAACGAAATAGTCAAGCCGTTTCAGAGTCCATGTGAGTTCAGTGGGACTACTTCACAGCTGCTGCTTTGTTAGCTCATAGAACTGACTTATTACCAGGAGGATAGTGGCTGTATATGGTCCTTCAGCGTGGTTCTAACTTGTGTAAAACCTTGTTTATACTACCACGAGAAATCGTAGCACAGGCCTGTGAAATGGACCGCAAACTGTCCACCTGTGATCTGATGTTACAGCAGGTGTAAACAGGGCCAGAGACACATGGATTCATTCTACATGCCTTTCCAGATAGACCTGGTGAATACTGACTGCCCTGCTGGTGTTTACTCACCTTGGTCCATGGATGAGCTTTGATCTGAGGAAACTTGAATTCTGTGTAGTTTGGGTTCATCTCTCGGATTTGTTCCCTTGTTGGGGTTCCTAGCACCTGAGAACAGTTGTAGGAAGAGTATGAGCAGTATTCTGTAGACATGCAGGTCATGTAGGTGTGTGACTGACTGTGAATCTGAGTCTTTTATGATCCCAATACAAAATGATGAATGAGCATCCCCGCATGCACAAACCAAGTTAATGTCCTACAGAGATAACCTCCACTGAAAACAAGAATTACAAGTGGTCCTACCATCAGTGCAGTAGCACACACATGCCTATTAAACACACTCACCTTGATAATTTCTACGAGCTGGTCCACCCCACTGTCGCCAGGGAATATGGGCTGTCCGAGCAGCAGCTCAGCCAGTACGCAGCCTGCTGACCAGATGTCAATGTTTGCCGTGTAGTCTGTGGCACCAAAAATTAGCTCAGGGGCACGATAGTACCGTGAGCAGATATACGACACGTTGGGTTCACCACGGACCAGCTGCTTGGCACTGGGGAAACACAAGAAGTTTAATTTATGTTATAATGATTACTGCAAAGAATGACTCAGCTGAAAGAGGATAAAGAGTGTTAACTGTTGTGGAGGAAATAATTATTAAGAACTGGGGAGTATGGAGTTCCTCAGGGCTCTGTCCTTGGGCCAGTCCTTCAGTCACTAGTTATAATATTAATATAACCTCTTAATTGTACAAGTGTAATTTCCATTTTTTCGCAGATGACAATGTCCTATATTCCTGCTCAGACTCTATTCATGACGCCACTCTAAATCTACAGCTATCATTTCACCACCTTCAAAAGCACCTCCACAATCTGAAACTGGTCCTAAACTATGCAAAAACAAAATGGATTTTATTTTTGAATGCAAGAAATACTGACTATAGTAGTTCCGAAATTTGTTCTGCTAGAAATATCATAACAGAAAGAGTGCATCATTGAAAATATCTTGGCATTTGGGTTGATGAAAAACTTACTTTTAAGTCTATACTGACGTGCTGCAGTCAAAGTTGAGAGCAATCATGTTGAAGCGATCTTATCTCTGTATTGGATTATGGAGGTGTTATTTATGGGCGGGCGTCCAGTTCCACTCTCCAACCTTTACATTCAGTACAGGGTTTCTCACACATTTATTAATTTGTGGCGGCCCGCCCAGTCAAAACATCTGCTGCCACTAATAGATTTCCTATTTTTTTTTAGGATGGACTATTCATTAGGATCGCTGTTGAAATACATGTACTGCTTGGTTATTTATAGCACCACACTGTCTCAATGCAGAGTGCACTCTTGGCATAGATGGAGCAGCAGAACATCAGGTGCACTGACAGTGAAACTAATTGTTCATTCTGCTGGGTTCTAACTGGCCTCTGCAGCAGCTGCTCCTCTCCATTGATCTGATCAGATCAGCTCTGAATGGCTCGAAAGAACACTTTATATCTTCAACACTGAAGATATTTATGGGACTCACAATTGCCTAGTTTAAAAAAACTGGCTTGCCTCCTCTTTCAGTGAGGAGGGATCAGTATTTATTTTCATTATTTATAAAGCTCTTCTACGAAACCTTCACCCCTATCTCTTAGCCATGCTTTCTTGGAATGCTAGTAGCCACTGTACCCACTTACAGACATGGCTCACCCTGCAGATGATTTCATCTGACTTCACTAACACTGCAGAGATAATTTCAAGGTTTAATTGGTAACCTTACTGACTGTATCTGTTGTTGTTTTTAGTTTTTGTTTGTTTATTTGGTTTTACATTGAAAAAAAAAAAAAGTATATTTCTTGTATTACTATTGGATTTAAGTTGTATATGTTGTATGTACCTCGGCACCACAGAAAATGAGGGTTCTTCCTCAATGTGTTTTCCGTGGCTTTTAATCAAAATAAATGACAATGGTGAGATTACAGAAAATTTTGTCTGCCAGTGTTAAATGTCCCACCAAACATGGTCAGGATTAAGAGGTAGGTCTACCACATTGTATACAGTCCCATAATGCCACTGGGCTGCTTATAATTGTTAAATCCAGCCTAAACAGTTACATGTTATCTGGAATGTCACACACTAAATACCCCATGGGAGTTTAGATACAGATCTGTTTAATTCTGTTCTTTCTGCACATAAAAACTTGCTGCATCTCTAAATTTTGCTGATGTTAAAATCCTTCTTCCATCTGTTCACGCAGCTCACCTGCCAAAGTCACACAGCTTGAGGATGGCAGTTTCTGGGTCGACGAGCAGGTTTTGAGGCTTGATGTCTCTGTGACACACGCCCTGGGAATGGATGTAAGCCAGACTGCGAAACAACTGGTACATGTACACCTGAGGAGGGCACAGCATTAGAACAGCACTCTGTTTAAATGGAGGCAACCAAAAAGATATTGCGCTTTGAATCATTGTGTAAATAAAGATGCCTTTTTGTGAAATGTTAAAGAACAACAATTTCCAAAAACCTTTACGAACATTACAGTAATTAAACAACACAGAAATGTCTCATGGGAAAAGGATAAAATTACCTTCACATATATGATAGGAATGATGCTCTTGGCCTTGTTAAAATGCCTGGCAACCCTGTAGACCGTCTCAGGGACAAAGTCCAGCACCAGGTTGAGATAGACTTCATCTTTCTATACAGCACAGAGACAAAGAGAGATCACTTAAGTTTAAAATTTTTATGTTTTGAGTTTGAAACCCCTGCCCAATGTTATAAGTACCAATGTTATAGGAATACATAAATGACAAACTGCCTGCCTAGGCTGTTCATTCACAAGTCAAATATTTTTCTATTATTGTTTAAAAATAAAAGGACCACATAAACAGAATTTACTTCTCAAAAGTGTTCCTATATTTATACGTCCAAGAAATGGATTGCTTCCCTTTTTAAAGGCTGGGGTATTTCTTTTTAAACAACATCTGAGTAATTTGATGTTTAATGTGCATTTTAAGTGAAACTGTGATGCTGTGAGAGAAGAGTGTGTGACCATGGTGACGTGCCAAATGTTTATGTGACCATAAAACAGAATTAGATTTTTCTGCAAGAACAAATGAAAAAAGAACATGAGCTGTACCTTCTCTCCACTGGAGTAGAAGAAGTAACGTAGTCTGACAATGTTGCAGTGATCCAGCTTCCTCATGATCTGTAGTTCCCGATTCTGCAAAGACAAGAAAACATGAGTGAAGGTAGGAAAGCTAGAAAACAAACCAGGCATGAGAACTTGAATGTTTTAAATGCATTGTCTGACAAACAAGCAAAACAAAATGCTTGGAAGACAAAGTCTGAAAGGAAATGGAAAGAGAAAAAAGAATATGTGGAGAGTTAGTATATTATAGCCCTACCTTGAACCTCTTATCCTGCAGAACTTTCTTAATGGCCACCATTTCCTGGCTGTCGATGAGGCGAGCTTGGTACACCACACCAAACGACCCATTGCCAATCACCTGCGAGGTTTTCACAGAGGAAGAAACAGTGAGATGCTGGACTGAAGAAATCAAAGACAGTTCATCAGGTGAGGTGCAAATACAGATATGACTTATGAGGCTGTTGTTTCTGACTGCTGATATTACTAACTGATCTGAGTCGGTCCAGCTACAACTTCCCACCTTATATTTTCAGTGTCTAATGTGGTGCAACCTGTTTAAAACAATGACTGTATACAGATGGGCAGCATGACAGCTCCCCATAACACCTTGATCGCTCCCTAGTGGCTGGCGGCACTATAGGTCATGAACACCGCCCCCTTCATGTGAACAGATGGGACATGGGCCAGAATAAAACATCAAAATACACGTCAAATAAATTATTCCCAATGATGGTTTTCATTTTTTTATTTAGTTCTATCACACTGATGTTGTTTTAAGTGTTAATCTTTCTGACAAATTTGGTTTTAATTAGTCATTTGATAATATAACACAGGAGTTTGATGTTATGACATACAACTAGTATGCTCATGATCAATGGCGCTGCTCGCAATTGGTTGGACAATAGTATGTGTGAGAACTTAATACCATGGAGGTCACTATTGTGCAGACTCCGGTTCCAAATGATGTCACCAGCGCAGGATGGCAGTTCTTGTATCCAGGATATTTTGGCTTCACTTTATAAATCCTGAGGAAGTAAAGCTGCATCGTCCATCTTTATAGATAGTCTATGGTGTAGAGTAGGTCAGGAACAAATTGTAATATTGGTTTTGGGGGAAGAGTCTGTCCTTCCTGTGTTTTCCTAAGAGCCGTGTTCAGCAATGCAAAGCAAAGACAGGTTTATGCTTAATCCTCCTTATTCAGTGAGTGCACCAAGAAACCAGATTTACTTTACTTTACAAAAACACACAGCAAACAGGATAAATATCTTAATTTTAAATGTTTATTTTTCACTTATTTGTGGTTTTACTAACACTAGACTTGCATCAAAAAATAATGGGTCCGAACAACAGCAACAGTTACTTTTTTTATTAGCTTGGTTAAACTTTAGAGACCAATAGATCTCATTCAAATCGTATCTAAACATCTGTATATTATAAGTCGTTGTAACTGATAAGTCCTAGGGCTGGGCGATAAATTGATTTTATCGATTAATTCGAATGTGCAGTGTAGGCCGATTTGTTTTAATGAAAATCGAGTTTCTATTTAAAATCCGCCACCGCCGCTCCACGCTGGGCTCCGGTAGTTCAGAGTGGGCTCTCCCCTCTCCCCCGTGCGCTTGATACACAAACAACATGGCAGCGAGCGGGGAAGAACTCCTTCTCAAGAAAGGGAACGAGTTCTTCAGCGCTTTTGTGTGCACACCTGTGTCTGTGTCTGTGTGTGTGCGCGCGCATCAGGGCCGAACTCCGCTGTGCGCGACACAGAGAGCAGAGGAGGATTTTAGATGCGCACCATGCAGGGACATAAATGACATGCCGTTGTGTAAATAAGATGAATAAGTGTTACCAATGCCAAGCTGGCAGACCCCCAAACCGTAGTAAAGGGACCTCCGAAGACCATTAGCTCCTTTAGCTTGTGTTAGCTCCTTGTGGCAACAACACATAAATAACGGGACATCGTCTGCGTTAAAGAATGGCACTTTATTTTCAGCACTGCAGGGATGATGCACAGCCTCTCTCATCAGTGTCTGACTTTTACATAGAGGGAAATAACTCAAAAACAGCATGTAGAACTGCGTAGGCTTCTTCACTGTGGCTGCTCGATGTAAACAACATAGCACAAGCCTCACTTTCTTCCTGGGGCGCATCCGTCTGACGTCACACACCACAACCGGCGCACTAACGTCTCATACCTCCTACATCAACTACACACATACACAGCTCCACACACACACACACACACACATACACACACACACACAAGCCACACACATCAGGCTCAGCCTGTAACATAAGGCTATTTAGTTTGTTTAATAAAAGGACATGGTATAGATCTGTTCTATAGGAAAGGTAAACTTAAATGACTTCTGTTGTGAGCCAATATAATGGTAGGAGAAACACTGCCGTATGATAAGAAAGGGGTCCGGTGGAAAGCGATCACAGATGCAGTCGCAATGTATATTGCAATAGATGCCCATATATAGGCTACCGTGGAAAAGCTGGGGTTTATTCACATGCTGAAAGCTTTGAACCCCAGGTATGTGCTGCCAGGCCGCAAATATATATATATATTTTTTAACTAGGAGGGGAAAAAAATCGATTTAAATCGTGAATCGGATTTTTTGTGAAAAAAATTGGAGATTTTTTTTGTTTAGGCCATATCGCCCAGCCCTAATAAGTCCTAAATGAATTTCAGCTGTAAAATTATAACTAAAATGGCAATTAATGCACAATGACAGGTGATCATAATCACAGTTTTATCCTCATAGTTATTAAAACAAATCTTACAGTACAACTGAAATATTTCAGCACCATTTTATGACACCTTGATAACCTTTAACTGCTGCGGCAGACATTGAAAAAGTGAAATATTTCTCATAAGCCGGTATAATTAGACCATTAACTTTGAGATATAAAGTGTGACAAATGTATGTTAACACACCATTAAAGAGACATAAAGCAATCTTAGAGGTGATCAAAGGAAACTACCATAAGGACTTGCAAAGGTGCAAACAAAGCTTAACACCAATCTCATCCCGTGTAATGTCATTAGCCTCAAACCGAAACAATTATGTCACATTTCCAGATCAAAGACAAGATAGCAGAGGAAAACAGATTACAGAAAGAAGGCTATAAAGTCAGCACTGAGTGCCATAAATATCAGCAACTGGCAAAGTAATTATGTAGCCACTGGTATTGATCAACTACCTTATCGAGTTCAACCAGATATACTGCTGTCATTGTGTGTAATGACGTGATAAAAGTCTTAGTTCCAGTAGTAGAAGGTGATAAAGTTGTACTTTTACATATGAAAGAACAGAGCTTTTAGTTGTTTGCTCACCTTTATGTCAGTGTAAGAGACTTCCTGTGGGCGGTCCGGTCCCTGACCTGGTGTGGCCACAACTGTAGTCACCTTCCCGCTGTCTCCTAGGAAACAAGCAGAAACAGGGTAAACATGAGGCCAAGGGGATATGAGAATATAGTGTTATGATTCAGAAGACATAAAAGCAGGTAATCTGTTAATTTGCGTTATTGTGCTAAAACTTTAGGTATGAAAAGGATTAAAATGTGGTCCCTCTGGCTCCTTATTACAAGAGGTAACGATATGAAACCACTTCACACCATAACCACAACAATAGCCCTGACATTCAACCCAGGACACTCGCTGCGGCTTGCCTTCACATCTGGGCCGTCTCTCGGCTGGCCGTCTGAATATTTAGGTTAATGACAGCCTAGTGAACGGACGTCAACTTTACAAAGCCTCCAAGGAAGTAAAAAGGAATGGCAGAGTTCATATTCAAGACACTGTGACTAATTAAACTGGGAATGAACCCAAAAATAGACCGACCACTCTCTCTGTCCTGATAAACTGTTTTAGGTGATAACAGCCTTTTATGTGGGGATTATTTTGTTATACCCAGAGCGTCTCCAGGTTTAAACAAGTTAAATTTAATACTGTTTAAGACCTTTTCACTTTCACTTTAAATGAAATTGAAAGGCCAAACCTGTCATGAAAATACCCACCAAAAGTAAAATATAGTCTTTGTAAGTAAACACATTGATGTTTACTGTTCAAAATGAACAGTAAGATACAATGACACTGATAATACTCTCTGTTCTTACTGCTGTAAGCACAGAAAAAATAAACCGACAAGCTGGCAGCCTAACAATGCATTAGTTTAAAAATGCAAACTTATTGCATTATCTAAATGCACAGAGGGGGCAAAAATAGGGGTGCTGCATAGTGCATACATAGAGTTGTTATGTCAAAGTCTGTTCCCCTGTGAAAAAGTGTTTCTCTCCTATAGGATGTTTCCTGCCAACACTGGAAAATCTCACCGTGATTGACTTCACGACATTTAAGGCAAATCCAATCTGCATTTAGAACAATTTCATACTTTAAGGCCTTTTATCAGTAAATGTATAGTTTAGACAATTTACAAGGTTTCCACACATTTTCATGGACACAATTTCAAAACTTTTTCATGATTTTTCAAGGACCCATGATAACTTTTTTTCCTTGCCCCACTTGCTTGGTGTTTTTCAAACATATCAGATTAGATCATATTGGAGCTATGTTGTGTCATTAACTACAGAGAATAAATATGCTGTTGTGTTATTTTACATGGAAGGTTATGCACAGAATAATTTCATTACACACAACAAAATTCCATGACTTATTTTTTACTAGTTCCAAAATCTCTCAAGACAGATTCTGCAATTTACATTGTAGAAAGGAAGAAGAAAAAAAAAGTTTTTGTTTTTTTTTTAACCAATGGATTTCCAGATTGCTAGTTCCATGACTTTTCCAGGTTTCCCATGGTCGTGGGAACCCTGATTTTAAGACTTTTTAACAACCTGGGGCGTCAGTGGCTTAGTGGTAGAGCAGGCGCCCCATATACAAGGCTGTTGCTGCAGCGGCCCGGGTTCGAATGCAGCCCGTGGCCCTTTGCTGCATGTCGCCCCCCCCCCCCCTTTCACGGTTACCTGTCCTGTCCAATAAAGGCAAAATGCCCTCAAAAATATCTTTAAAAAAAGACTTTTTAACAACCTGCAGCCATGCTGATATCATAAGCACACATATCAGGTATAAAACCTTTTATTGCGTAGCTTTGCAGCATTTTACTCATTTATTTTTACCTCAGGGGATGAGTGAAGAAAAAATGCCACTGAAGCTTTCACAAGTTGACAAATCCTGCCTCAAAGGAGCATAAAACACTTTGTAATGCCTTTGCATTTGATAAAGTCCTTAAAACTTTATGGTTCATATGTTGTCATCTCAAGTGTGGTCAAAACATCTGTGTTACAATAAAATCGTTGCAATAGAGGAGACTGTCCCAGCGTCTGATTCAAAAGTAGTCTGAGGAGCCGATAGACACAAGTTGCTTTAACTGGCTGACTGACAAAATACGAGTCAACTTCTTTGCAACTGATGACTCAACTCGTCCAGTTTTATGGGGCAGTCGTCGTGTGTTCATCGTCTCATCAATGTTCACTGGAAAAGCCCAAAGCTATTGTGGAATTCTTTTTCTGCATGCCATCGATCAATAAATATGCCTCAGTGCAATATATAAATATACACTCCTGTACTGATAAAACACTTTGTACCTCTACTCCAAATCTTCAACAATCTTCTACTTCACCCTTAAAAAATGTCACAGAAGAAGATAGTACAAGGTTCTCTGGTTCCCTATGAGTTTAAGGCACAGATTATGAACAGCAATATCCCCCAGTTGAAGTCTAGCCTTGGATTTAAGTTGCATGTCAGTCCCCGTTGCCATTTCTGGTGGTTCAATACATGACAATTAAACCAGAATGTAGGCCACTGGTCCATCTGTAGCAGGTTTAGAAATTTACAAAGTTCAAATGGTACAATTCTCACTTGAAAAGGCTAAATATTCTGGAATAAAATTCCATACACTTGTAGCTCAAATTTTGTTGTTTAAGGAACAGTGTGTAAGATTTAGGGGGATTTGGTGGTATGAAGCAGTGAGGCTTGCAGACTGCAACTAGCTGAAAGTTCTCCTGGTTAGAATTCCTTTAGTGTTAATTGTTCTGAAGGTTTTCATCTGGAATCGAACTATCTGCAGAGGTGTCTTCCTCTCCAAAACAAATGGATGATTATGGATGATTTAAACTGGTAAAAATACTGAATAAAGTGCTTTCACATTAAAAAGATTTGTGTTTTTCTGACACACTCTTTGCGGATGGCCTGTGAGGTATGATGGCTGATGCCAAAACACGAATGGCCCTTTCTAGAGCCAGTGTTTGTTTTGTCCATTCTGGGCTGCTGTAGAAACATGGCAGTGCAAGATGGTGATCTCTGTAGCAGAGGACCTGCTAATGGCTGATTCTAAGGTAACAAAAACATAATGATTCTTATTTTCAGGTGACTATACGCTAAAGAAAACACACTTATTACATTATATTCCATTTCTGCAATATATCCCCCTAAATCCTACACACTGGACCTTAAAAATATTTAAAACACTGAAACAGTTAAAGCTGAAGTAAAAGTGGCAGTCCAAATACAATTGCCGAGAGGAGTTGAATAAGCAGTTAAACTGGTGATGCTGAAAGAAATTAAGAGAAAATTGCATTGAACAGTGGAAGTTCTGGGAATCAGAGGAGCTTGGAGGTTGACATTTTTGTTGTTGCTGTTGTTTTTAAGTGAAGACCTGAAAGAGTTTGAAGCGTCACAGTGCAACAATAGATATTTCAGTTGCAGAGAAAGAGATGAATGAAGTTGAAATGTTTGTTTGACTTCAGATGAAAGCATAAACAATCTGGCTAATTACGCTGCATAACACAATATAACTTTTCCCATGTGACAAGAGTGCCGGAGAACTACAGGGGCCAAGCCGAAAATGCTAATGACCTTATTCAGAGCCAGTGTTTTGTTTGTCCCTTCTCGGCTACTGTAATAACAACATAGTGGACTCAGTGGCAGAGGACCTGCTCCCCATGTAAATATAAATGGCTTATTCTAAGGTAACAAAAACACAACTTTTATTTTCAGATGATTATAAACTAATGAAAACATAGTTATGAACATTAACTCTATTTTTGCAAATAGACGCCCCTAAATTCCACACACTGGACCTTTAAATAATGAAGCAGCCTTTTGCCATCTAGCTGTCATTGTGCTGTATCACTGGAACCCTGACCATGTCCACATACTTAATGCTTTGTTTACCAAACAAGACAATGCACTTATTGATATAGCCCTCTTACAGCCAGAGCTGCATGTCCTGGTGCTCTTGTACGTCCATAACTACACACGCACAGTAAACTGTCCTCAGCCACAAAACTGTGGTGGTCATCCAATAGGCAAGCTGGTGATATCTGTTACAGCTGAAAGTGTGAGGCCTGCAGAGTGACTGGGTCACTGGGTTCTCTTAACTCAATAACTGGGTTCATGAATACACACTCCCATGGGGCTCCAGGTTAAAAGTAGGACAGATGGTTAAAGGATACTTTATGCCAACTGTCCACATTGCCCCTCCTCTTACATTTTTCTTGCTGATGCATAGTACAGTACACCTCAAGATATCAGGGCTCTCATTATACTGCCATTCATTTTTTTACAGTATGGAAAAAAACGACTTTCACAGGATTGAAACTTCCCTGGGGTCAATAATCTATCTTAATAAAGACGATGCCTCAGTCTGGCTTCCTCAGTGTGTCTGTTTTATCATTGTTTCATTGTGTCGGAGTTCACTGTTTGTGTCACACTCTGCTTCCTGTCATTCACAGAAGGAAACTCCAGTACCTAGGAGGAAACAGTCCCTTAAAGACATGCTGTTTTTTTTTTTTTAACTTTGTCACATCCATGCCTATATATTTTGTACTCTTAAACCCAGATAAGTCTTGGAGAGATGTTACAACAAGAAGCACATGAATACACACTGTCCACCAAATTCACAAATGAAATATTCAAACGATTCTGATTTATGCATTAAATGGCAGATATTCTATGTTAATGTCTTCATACACAAAAAACACACTGTACTTACATGAACTCCATATATTAAAGCAAAATGTCTTCAAAAGAATTAAATTTACCTTATTAATATGCAGTTTAATGCAGCAAGATGTTCCAAAAATCAAACCAGGTCATCTGCTCTATAGGGAGAACCTCTGGTTTAAGTGTGAGGTTTCTATCAATTATCTATTGTTCTGGAGTTACTGTGCTCATGTGACAGCCTGCCACAAAAACAGAGTCAACACAATGACCACTTCCCAGTGATTCATGATCATGCCTCTCAGTAAACAGTAGGTAAAATTTACATAAACCAATTGTTATTATTGTGCCATTAAAGGGAAAATCCGACCTCACTGACCCCCCACCCCCCACCCCCCACCCCAATATTTTATAGCTCAATTTAATTTGTGAATTTGAACATTTCTCATTAAGCCAGACAGCGGAGAGACAGAATGTGGTGATGATGTCATCCAGACACAAATCCTGGAGCTGCTCCATGGACAGTGAATAATGGAACAACTGCTCGGACACTGTCAAAGCAGCCGTGGTAATTACACTGAGATGTGGCGAAGTTCTCTGATTTACTGCCTTGAGTCTTATTTTCAAACCCCCTTGGGTGTAATACATTTACAATATACCAAAAACTCTGTGAACACAATGATTCACTGTTAGTGGACCAACACCAAAAGTGTCATCTCAAGGAATTATCAATTGATGACATGACGTTTAGTAAGTGGAATAAAACCAGTGTCTAATTAACTATATCAGGAAAAATGCCATCACATTTCAATAGTTCATTAAGTGTCATTCTGGTAGTACACTGCCACCCCTTTATTGGCTCTTTCACTGACACTTCATGTTTGGGCTTGTCAGTTTCTCCTTGTGACATTTGCACCAGCTGCTATATTGTGTCAGACACTGTGTATCTACTGGGTCTGCGCATTACAACCTAATACCTCAACAAATGGATGGGTAACAAACATATAACCACTCCAGCCCATAAAGTGGCTGATCAGCAGTTAAATATTTTTGTTTAGGTTTACACTGTGTTACCAAAAAAAGAAGTTAACTTCCAGACTATAAGTAAGTACCAAAATACCACACTTTAGAGTTACAGCATGAGGAGAATTTATATATATATATATATATATATATATAAACAGGACCATTAACATTTCATCATCAAACATCCTCCACTGTTTTTCATAATGACAGACCACTGGTTGGTATGGCAACACAACATCCTTAATGTTCCATGTCCAAGTTTAATTTTACCAGTAATTCAAAGTGTCAAATCACATCATTTTCTCTCACAAGTAACTGGCTAACTGGGTTAATCCTGCCTCTTGAAATAGCCTCCAGGTCTCACAAACCTGACCACAAATCCATCAATCATCCACAAAGAGTATCTTTACCAGCAACATTTGTGGCTTTGATGGCCGACAGTGCTGCAAAAGGAAAAACCAGAAAACAAGGGTCACACTGCTTTGAACTGCAGATGACCCCCTATTTGGGCTCTAATATCAAAGTCACACACCACTGCCTGCTAATGGATGATAAGGTTTGGATTAACACACACAGATCTCAGCTTACACCTGTCACTATGGTGATAAAGAGGCATACTATAACTCCATCTCAGACAGATGAAACCTACTCCTTGGCATCCCAGCAGACAGCCCAGCTCTTGAGCTGGATATGCATCACTTGCATCCTCCAGGCGTCGGCCACCTGCTGCTAAGCCTTTGCCCCACAGGTGACCTTGGTGAAAAGGCAACTTTCCGCCCTGACCCCTCTCCAGGCGAGCCAGACTGATAGCTGATGCCACACTCTCAACGACACCCGCAAAAAGATCCTTAAATGCAGCACTCAAGCTTAGGTATTAGGGTCTGGCTTGGCCACAAAGAACAACAGAGCCCCGTTTTACTGCTCGCTCATATTGACCACAGTGAAATCAATCACATCCTCATCTTGTATTTTAATATCAGTAAATCAAATTACTCGTTAAAAAGCCTAACGTTACACTGGGTTATAGTGATGACCAGGCAGATGCTTAGTTTGATATCAGTAAGGCTAAATACATCTATCGGCCGGACGGGGAACTAGTAACATACAAAACAAGTGGCTAACGTTAGCAGGCTAGCTAGTTAGCATGCTAGCAAGTTGGTTACCGCTACACAGGAGCAATAACGACTTTCCACCGGGTTGTGATACATAACACTGGTAGACATTTTTGAGGTAAAAGCACAGGATAATATTTATGATATAGACAGACCTCAACAAAAAGCTGGTGGCTAATTAGAACTTACTGGCAAGCTTAAGGTTCGAGCATCCCGACGAGCTGCTGCCGGAGGCCTGCGGGACCCCGGACTTTCCTGTGCTGCTCCCCACGGCAGCGGCTGATCCGGTGGACGCAGCGGCGGTTCCTGGAACACCTGGCGGCTCAGCAAACGAGCTGGTCCTGGGCCGCCCGCTGCCGCTCATATCTCTGTGCAGGGGTCAGGGTTGTTTTTTCCACTATTTTCAGCCAAGCGACTATTAATTATGAATACCTGGCAGCGAATAATCGTGGAAAGACACACCGAGAAATACCGCTCCCGTTGCCGCCGGCTGTCTGGGCTGATAGCTGTTGCTAGACACCTAGAAACAGACCGCTCGCAATGCCACCTGGGAGATGAAGTTCGGAGTAGCTGTTGCTCAGGTTTGCTGCACAGGCGTTCACAAATCAAAACAACTACAAATTTAAAATGACTTAACAGTAGATGTAGGCCAGAGAAAGAGCAGTATATACTGCAATAAAAATGAAATGCTCAACATCTTCTTAAGATAAAATTCCTAAATAAATCACTGACTTTACCTTGTTAACTGCAGTTTGCACAGAGATCATTTCTATAATACAGATGAGACAGATATTTGAAACCTGCTAATTAGCACTGTTAATTGTAAAATTACAATGGAAAGGAAATACTTGCCTGACACTTGGGAGGTTCATTGTTGTGATATTGTTTAAAACTTCAACAAGATTTGCTTAAAACTAAAGGTGTTTATGTAATCTTTTGAAAAATAACTAAGGGTGATATGTTTTGTTTGGGCAAAAGTATCCACAGATTAAGTCATAGGGCTTGTTTGGTTTGAATTGGGCAGGTTGTCATAACTTAAGGCTTCCCACAGAGTGTTTTTGCAGATAAGGAAGGCTCTCTGACAAGGTCCCCTCACCTCAACCCACCTCTCACCCAATATGACCTGAATCTGAAAGGCTACTCTAATCCAATAAGCACTCTTAACACTGAGATGCTTGATAGAGGGCAGCTGGAGAAGTGCATGCTGTGTGTTCAAGGGATTTGGGGGACTTGCCCAGTGGCTGCATCTGTGGATCCTGTTCATTTGTCTACAGCCAAATTTGTTCAAGTGAGGATTAATTTGTGTCAACTTTGCACCCTTTGCCTGTGGACTGATAAAAACTTTACAAACGTGAGAGAGTGTGAAATAAATTCAAGGACATACAACATTGTGTTAGATCTTTAATATTTTCAATATTTAGTTTTTTTGTTGTTGTTTAGAAATATTGCACATGGTCAACATGCCTGCTTATGAGATAACACTCACCTCGCTCATCCTAAAATTCCTTCTCCAAAGTAAGGACAGTTTATTTTTAAGCACAATCATACAGTGTACACGCATACATGTGTGTGTATGCACATTTGTCTGTGTGGGTGTGTGCACGCCCGCATGTGATTGCACATGCATGCAGATGGACACTTTACAGCCCTAACCCCATAGAGATGTGAATTGACAGTCCTCTATTACCTGTGTGTGTTTATATATATATTTATATATTGTATATCCTGAATATATATTTCATATATATCCTGAATCAACTGGGTTTGATAACAGTCAAGATGGCGGACAAAATAGTCATGGTGACTATAAAAATACTGTCTCTAGAGTAAATATAGAATGTAGAATACAATGAAAAATATACTATTGATAATGTTGCTGTGTGGAGAAAGAACAAGAGGTTAGTTGTGTTAACACACTACCTGCATGTGCCAAAACATACACACACACCCAAACACAGACCTAAATGCACATATATGGAAATACCGGTATATATATTTTTTTTCACACATCCAACTGTATACAGAGAAATAAAAGAGATACCCATAATAATAACTACCCCCACTCTTCACCAAGGAAGCAAAGAGCCAAAAAGTGCTATTCAAAAATTGTCTTTGACTTTTAGTAAGTTATACTCTCTATCTCTTCAACAATAACAATAATTGTGTGATTCTTTTTTGTTTTGTTTTATACCATAGTTAAAGACAGTATCACAACAGCTCATTCCTCTCACTGACTGACTGCACTGGATTTAATATCTATGGCACAGAGCCTTCCCCCCAAAAACAAAATAACCCACCCATTTCCAAAAAAAAAATAAATGTCCTATTGCACCATTTGACGGGAAAGGATAAAGTGTCGAGAAGAGAGGGAAGAGGGGAGGGCTCCAGAGACTGCCCTCCAGGGCTGGTCTAGGATCTGCTTTCCCTGAACTAACCCTAACCAAAACCATCCTGAGCTACATAGCGCTTGACCCGGGACCAGTGCTTAAGGGCACTTTCTAACAACACTTGAGGGGGGTCGAGGGAGGTAATGAGGGGAGGACTGAGGAGAGATGGGTTGAAAGGAGAGGAAAAGCAGGGAGAGCAAGGGGAGGAATAAGGTGGTTGATAACATACGGAACAAGGTTATTATTTTTTCTACTAAAACAATCTCTAAAAACAATACTTTCCTGATTTAACTTGCGGCGAGAAGGGCCGCACAAATTGTGCAAACACCTGATTTCAACGTTTTTACAAAACGACAAACGCCCCTGCTCCCCCACTTCTGTGTCTGGTGAGAAAACGAAGAGGAGGGAAGGGGGGTGACGGGGTGCGGGAGAGATCCGCCCCAGGTACAATTAAAAGTGGGGGGGCACAGACTGATTTTGTCCCCTTCTTTGTCCAGAGTTTTTTTGTTTTTTTTGTTGTGATTTTTTTTTTATGCTGGAGAAGAAACACAATAGAGCCACAAGAGAAAAACAGGCCACGGTAAAACTGGTTATTTCCACGGCAACGATAACGAGAGAAAGCAACATTATATCCACGGGGAGATTCAGAGAAGTTTGGTTAAAATTCTACTTTTTCTCTCTGTTGGTAAGCTTGTCATGTTGTTGTTGTCCTTATTCATTATTATTATCTGTCTTCCTATAGTTGGAATATGAATCTTCCATCCAATGATCATCATCCAGGTTCTTCTTCTGCCTTTTCTCTGCGCTCTCTCAGGAGCCGGTCAGTGTCGAACATAACGTTGATTCTTCAAAGCCTCACAACCAATAGTCTCTTTACATAATCTCTTTACGGTGCCTGTTCACACAGGCTTCGGGGTGGGGACCCCAACAGACATACAGACATATATAATCAGCTCCCGCCAATGAGGACTCAGTCTTTCATAATGGCAATAACTGAAGGTGCAAAGATTGGTCACACTACATCCCAACTCCTGCCTTCTTTTTGTTTTCCAGGAGCGAATAGATGTCATGCTTTCAGTTTCTCTTCTCACAACAATCACTAAAAACTGTGCAGGCCAATGGCTTGGTCAGACCAGGGTTGACTATGTTTGTGTACGAGTGCTCACACTGCACAGACATGTCCATGCACTGCTTATGTGTGTGTGTGTGTGTGTGTGTGTGTGTGTGTGTGTGTGTGTGCGTGTACTGTATATATGTGTGTGTGTGCTGTCTGTCTTGCAGCATCGAGGGGCTGTGGAATATCAGTGGAGGTCGTTGGGGTTGTGTTTGTGTCCCGACCACTGTGCTGAGGAGTGGAAGGGCGAGAAGGAGGTCAAGTCAATGGCATCTGAGGGCTGGCTGGCTGGCTGGCTGGCAACAGCAAACTGCATCTGCACAATAAGTGACAAAGTGCCTTTGTGTGTCATGGTCCTTGGTGGCCGCTCCAGGGGACTGCCAACCAAGAGTAACAGTCTGATTTGGTAAGGGTGTGTGTGTGTGTGTGTGTGTGTGTGCGCGTGTGCGTATGTGTGTTTATGTGGGATCATGTGCATGCTGGAGATTACATATGCACCAGGGTTTGTGTGTGTGTGCGCCAGAGAGTGTGTACCACAGAGTTTGTGTGTCAACCTACAAACTACTGTACAAATGTGCTGAGAGCAGACCTGGGCGAAGTGTTAACTGAAAATATTCTGAATACTTGGAAATAAAAAGGGAAAACAATACTCCAAGACACACTTGACTCATCAGGACTTGCATGGATGCATCCACTCTTGAGGGTTTTTTTTTTTTTTTTTATTAAGTCTGATTAGATGAATCAAGCGCACCTTGAGTAGTTTGACTATATTCAAATGTATTTCTGCCCAGGTCTGGTGGAAATTAGTGCCAGTAGAACGGATCCTGCTGGAGCCCATCATAGTACTGGTTCAACACATACAAGAACATTCTGCGGGGATGACACACTCCTCTCTCTCTTCTTTTCCTTGATTTTTCCTCTTTGTCATCCTCTCCAGCTTATGATCCTTCGCTTTTCGGCTCCTCAGGGCTCCGGCCTTTGTCTCCTTGATGCTCCGCCCCTCCGTCCTCCCGGGCTGATTGATTGAAAGAGGAGCTGTGTGACGGAGCGGGGCTGGCTTCAGGCTCAAGGGTTCCGGGCGTGGCTGTCTGCATGATCTTCTGGCGGACCTCGCGGATCTTCAGCTGCAGACACACCTTGGTGGGGAAGGTGTCCGAGTAGCGTGCCTGGAAGGCAGCAGTTGCCTGAGCTGGAGAGGATGAGACAAACAGGAGGGAGGAGTGAAAACAGGGATAAAGGAAACAGAGCAGTTATAAACTAATTAAGGCTGCAACTGCTACTGATTGCATGTGTAGGTTTTGTCTTTATTATTTCCACCTAAATGATGTTTAAAAAAACAAAAAAAAAAACAAAAACACCCCACTGTCAATCATTATAATGAGAGACTTTCTCAAGATAATGACTTAGTATGTCAAACGAGAATTTTTCTTAAAAATAGTGGGTTAGTATTTTAAAAATGAGTTAGTATCTCAAAATAATGAGGAACTTTTTCTTACATTAAGGACTCATCTTGAAATAATTACAAAGTATCTTAAAAAATGAGAAAGTTTCTCGAAAAAATAATGAGTTGCTTTCTTGAATTAATCCCTTAGTTTTTCAAAATAATAAGCTTTCTCAAAATAATGACTCAGTGTTTCAAAACAATAAAAGCACTTGCTCTCTAAATAATGACTTATTTCTAACTAATTACTTTGTATTTCAAAAACAATAAGAAGTTTTCTCAAAATAGTGACTTAGTATCTCAAAATAATAATAAGCTTTTTCAAAATAATGGCTCAGTATTTCAAAAATAATAAGAAACTTTCTCTCAATATTAGGACTTTTCTCAATATAAGGACTTAGTATCTCAAAACAATGAGAAATATTCTTAAAAACAGTGAGTGAGTATTTCAAAAATGAGTTGGCATCTCAAAAATAATGAGCGTTTTCTTAAAATAAGGACTCATCTCAAAATAATTACAAACTATCTAAAAATAATGAGTAACTTTCTTGAATTAATTCCTTAGTATTTCAAAATAAGAATAAGCTTTTCCAAAATAAAGACTTAGTATCTTGGAATAATGACTTAACTCAAAACAATAAAAAAATGTTCTCTCAAAATAAGGACTTTGCATCTCAAAATAATGATTCACTCTCAAAAATAATAATAAGCTTTTTCAAAGTAATGAGCCAACATCTCAACATAATGACTTAGTTTCTTAAAAAATAATGAGACACTCTGGCAATATTATAACAGCATCTCAAAATAATGAGTTTGTATCTCAAGATGACAAGTTCCTATTGTTTCTCATTATTGTGAGATACCAACTCAGTCTTATTATAATGACTTAGACAATCTTTTTTTTATTTTTCATATTGTCAGAAACAGGCTTTTATAACATAGACATAATGATGATTGATTCAGTTGTTCCTCAGTTTAATGACAAAGTAAACTGAGGGAAAAAAAGAGAATAGATAATGTCACTCTGACAACTCACACAAATCTGTAATTTTTTCACTCATATTTGTGTGATACTGTGCTCTGATTTCAACCTGCAAAGTTTTCAGTTGGAGAGAGTTTGTTTCAAAAGATTAAGGTCTTTTTACATAACGGGAAAATAGATAACAATAAATAACAAAAATAACTTGAAATGACAGAAAAATGATTCACATTGTTACGCTGTCCGCTTCCATATCCTCAATAAAGGCTAAAAAGAGGCTGCCAGATAGTAAGACATTTCCCAGCAGACACCCTGACAGTAGATCTAATCTCCAAATTAAGGTGGTACATGCCTTCTGATCTAAAAACTACATTGTGTTCTATCTTCTGGTGGTTTACCTGAGGGAAAGAATCCATGTTCCTGAAACAGCTGCATGACCAGGGCGCGGCGCTGATCCAGAGTTCTACGCAGAGACGAGTAGGGGACCCGGTCCAAATCTCCAAGAAGATCCTCTCCTTCCATACCTGCTTGAATGAGGTTAATACTGTGTCACTTTCAATACACCTTTTGGTGCGATTCTTCCAGCTGCTGCACCTGATGTACCTGTAGTACCTGCTCTGTCGAAGGTGAAGATTTCTCCCTCACACTTGGCGGCACTCTTGGGGGTGTTGGGCTCCGAGCTGCAGCTGGAGAGACGGCGGGTCTTTCTCCTCGGGGAGCTGGGGTCTTCTGCTGTCACCTCCAGCTCTGGATACATGACATGAAGGATACGGAAGGTGAGTATGGAGGAAAAGGGGGAACATGAAGAGCAAGAAGGGCACGTAAGAAGAGAGAACAGGGTAGAGGAGTGGAGGATGGGGTTATGAGGATGGAGAAGAAAGAGAAAAGAAAGAGGAATCGGAATAGGGTAGGGTGCTAAAAACTGGAGTAGGCAGTTTGATTGTGGCTTCATTTGGCAAAAATCCCATAATAAAGTTTGAGCATATTGTAATACAAGTGTACTCAAGTGTATTCAAGAGAAAACTGGACTTCTTTCTGCACCTCCTCTTGGCTGTGTTTTTAGGCTTTAGAAAATATAGTCCATGGTGGGAGAGTCTGGCAAGTCACAGGTCATTCAGAGAGAGGACGTTCCTATTGGCTGTTCTATAAATGCAGATGAGCACGCAAGTCACTTCGGTGAAAGCTTGATTCAATGGTGGAGAATCCTGCAGAGAAAATTGCTACTCCAGCATTGGAAACAAATGCCTATACTGCAAAGCAATCAAAAAAGGAAGATGACCATATCAAAAAAAAGAGTCTGCAAGAGAGTCTGACAATAAACAAATGAAAGGGAAAGGGTTCTGCTAACTTGAGCTAAAGGCTCACAGTTGCAGTTTCAAGGTGACATTTTTGTAGCTAACGATAGCGAGAGCTACAATAGTCTTTTTTAAACTTATTATTTTATGTAATTTTTCTAGTATTGTCCAGTAACTGTCCAGATTGCCCATGTTTTCACCTTGTGTGAAGGAGCTAAGCAACATTCGGTCGTAAATTCTATTACAGAGGACAGCAAAAAGTTCAAATATTTTAACTTTGGACTGTAGTACCGTTATTAGTATGCTCTGCCAGCCTCATCTAATTTTACCGTCCTGCTCTCATGCACTAAAATGGTATCTTGTTTGCTGTCTACTGTCTCTCTGATTCTATGTAAATGCAGCATAAATAAATGTGTGGAAAACACGTTTACTGTATAAAGCATGTGCATATTCCCGTGGTCGTCTGGAGGGAAAGGCAGAGAGAGGAGAGCTGCAGGAGGAGGGTGTTTTGCTTTGCCTTTTCCAGATTTCTGCCTACCCCAGCTCAAAGTTACTTATTTGCTTCAAAGACAGCATCTCTCTCTCTCTGCATCTCACCAGTGGAGTTGCGTCTCTTCCTGCGGTAGCTCCCCAGGATGGCTCTTGGCGAGGTGGCCAGACTCTGCAGAGTGGGCGAAGGGAGGACCTCCTCTGGGTTAAACTCTGGAAGCTCAGCGAAGCGTTCCTCAAAGTACGTCTCCGACAAGACTCTGCACACAGAGAACACAGTGGTTGTGTCACTCCTCAGTCCAGTAATGCAGGTGGTTAGAATATCAAGGGACGGATGCACATTTCTCATGCCTTAGGGCTGAGTTCTGCCAGGGCTTTCTCTTTTCTGTGGCTTCCCCCACCACTCTCCTACTGTCTAAATAAAGAATAGAAATGGTGAGCACTCTGCCCACTCACATTCGGTAAACAAAGAGTTCCACCATCATTTTATGAAGTTGGAGATTTTGGTCACAGACTAAAAACAGAACTTGATGCCACAATGTGTGAAAATCAGTGTTAAATGAAGTCGACAATTGGAGTCCTGTCCAGGGTGCTGCATCTCATCTTCAAGCTGCTTCACGCTATAATTACAGAAGATAAGCTACTGTTACATGAGCTCTCTCAGCTTGAGGACACGTAAACTGTTAAAATAGAAGGAACATTGTCTTACAGCCACCAGAGAGCCAGAAGGACCAGACAGACTTGTTTTATTTTGCTTTGGCACTGATTCTACCAAAGCCATAACTTAAGTCTGATCAGCAGGAACGGCTCTGGACTTTAATAAAAGCTCATTTTGTCTACCATTCAGATGTGTTTGAATAAAGACCCCCTCCAGTGAAAATCAAGTTTTTAGCCTTTATGGTGTTTTTATTTGCTACAAGACATTATGACCAAAATTACCAGTCAGTGCCATGACTGAGCATTTTCGCCTTGAAACTGCAGTGTACCAATGACAGTCTCAAAAACATGGATTCTCACTTCCAGGGTTTGCTACGTAACAAAACCTGAGGAACTAATCATGTCAACTTGCTGGGTTAAGCTTTCCATATCATAAGCATAACGAAAATGAGGAGAGCCATGCTTACTTTCGGTATTTTGTAAGTTAAGTTTCATTTTCACTTGAGCTTATCAGAGCTGGCGATTGGAAACATTCCTTCATTCATTCATTTTCGGTAACCACTTATCCTGTTGGGGGGGCTGGAGCCTATCCCAGCTGACACTGGGCGAGAGGCGGGGTACACCCTGGACAGGTCACCAGACCATCGCAGGGCGATTGGTAACAACTGTTTGATATTAGTCGAGCTGAATGGCATTTTCCTAATAGGTACGATTGATTTTGTACCCTACCACTCAGCTTTCACATTCATAATATTGTTCCCTAGTACCCGAGTACACTTGTGTCACCATCTACATGACATTTTTTGTTGTGCTACAATGTAGAAAAAGGTGCTGCAGACAGACACTGGTGCCCCTGGGACTGCTGCACCTCGTCAGAGCAGTGAGGTGAAGCTCTGCTCCTGGAGGAGACACAGAACTCTCTGCTTGCCACTGGAGCTCCAACTGCCCCAACTGAGGCATCAGTATTAAATTTCATAACTCGTTAAAAACTCCTTGTAGTCGTGTTAAATTAACAGCAGTCCAAAATGATGTTTTGGCCCAGTTGGTGTTTACACCTGATGCGTACTGTACCTGAGTACACATGAACTCATGACGACCTTTTCAAGTGCACTCGTGCAGATTGTTCACACTTAACCAAATGAACAGGACTTTGGAGTCACATGTACTTGGTGATGTGAAAGCCCCCTCGGGCTCATGTAATCTAATAGCATTTACGAGTTTGTGTGTTTGTTGAGCAGAGTCAAAGGTGAGCAGCCTGAGGAGTGAGGCTTATTTGCATATTCATCCATCTGCGCATAGCACATGCCGCAAAAGTTGTAGAGTTGCATCTAAGCCATTTTAAAGCATGAGGGGATTGTTTTCATAGAAAAAAGCTTCTTAATACGTAATTTTGATCAAGAGAGATTTTAGGCATTCAATCAACAGCTTGAGAGGAACTAAAAATACAAGATGGAAGAACTAATGTGAAGTTTCCCTCAGCTAATGATTCATGCCGCTCTAGTGCCAATACTGTCCCACTTACTTTTCAAGAGAATCAGGGGTCTTTTTGAGCGGTGGGGGTCTGAACTTGGTCTTCTTTGAGGAAGTGGGGGGCTCTCTTTCTGCAGGAGGAGGGGGAGGGGGGTCCAAACCTGAGGATGGAGGAGGAGGGGTGCGAGGTCCAGCCTGGGAAGAGAGCGCGAGAGATCAAAGATAGAGAGTGGTGAAACAGGGGTCGCACAACTTTCCTTAATGTTTCTGCAGTCAATGTCAGAGTCAAACGGCCCTATTCAAATGGTCTATTTAGTAGTATTTAAGGTTTGCTCAACTTTTGCTTATTGTGTGACACATAATCCGGGTGCAAACTAAGAGGCAAGGGGGTTACATTTAGTCCCTTAATTACACATAGGTGTGTTTTGGGCTTAACATGAATTAAACCAATTAGAGTGTCATCGCCCACTCCCTTTAAAAGCCACCTGCACCTAGCGCACTGCTATTTATATGGCAAATTGGAAAAGCGAGCGGTTTTCTGCTGACAATAATGCAGTAAGAGCAGTAATGTCACCGCAGCAAATATCGTGGGACATTTAAGTGACAGAGGAAACAGAACTGAACTTTTAGCATCTGAAATAATCAGTGAAGTTACAGTGCTCCTTGTGTGAAAATGTTCATAGCATCTCTCTTAATGTGGAGCCAGACAGCAGCTCTGCGGCTGTGCTCTCCTATGTTCACATTTTCTAAAATGTGATTCATATTTTACTCATTAATGATGTATTATTTCACCCACCTGCAACCCATCTGCAAGTCTCTGTGTGTTCGAAGCAAAGTGTACATGAGTTGTATACTGCCTATGGAGGAGCATTTTACCATCTGAATAATGCGTCCTTTAAATAGCAGAACGACACTGTGCCATTCTTACCAGGTTTTTCTTGGTTAATGGTGCACTTGCTTTCTGCTGCCTTGAAATAACAACATGCCAACAATGCGCCTGACAACACCTCATTTTAAGACATACACGCCCATGGGTGCACAGATGGCTGCAAGTGCATCTGCTACTTACACAATGTAGCTGTGGAAATGATAACTGTGTCAGTCTGAAACAGCAATGACAGCTGCGGCGCTGTGCTGTGTGCTGCTTTGCGCTGGTTTAAGATAGGGCCCAAAGTTTCTCGCGTGGATTTTTTGATTCAATTATTTCGACATTTTTTTCTTACAAGATGCTTTCGTTTTTTTAGGGTGTGAAGAGGTGTTTGTTTTGTCACCTTTAATATTGTTTCCAGCTCAGAAAAGTTCTAAAGGACTGAACAGTCTACTTTTCTGTAGAGAAAAACTGCTGATGTCAGTAATAAAATGCATTGTGGTGTACTCCGGTAAAACTTTCAGATATTCTCTGACTTTCCCAGAGAAGTTTTTAGAGAAGAGGATGAAAAAAAGTCGAACCTAAAACTACCTGAATAGGCCTGTGAAGATCTTTAACCGAAGCTTTAGGAAATGTGTGATCCGATGCAACAAACGACTGAATGAATGGAGCTGATATCGATATATCTTCTCACCTCTTTGCTGCTGTCACCCATGCTGTGGTCCTCTCTGTCTGTCTCTCTGCCTCCTTTTTTGTCACTGGTCTCCTTCATTCCTCTGCCCTGCTCTCTGTCCATGTCGCTGCGTCTCTCTCTGCTGTGTCCATCTCTGAGGTTCTCTTCCTTGATGTACACACCGATGTCCTCCTCTTTTTTGACTGCAACAGATTAAGATCATTTCGAACTTTCATGTTACAACACTGTATCTAAACCTCTTTTATCTCATTTGTTTAAAAGATTCACACTGCAACTGTGGTGACTTCAAAAAATCACCAAAACCCGACTTCGAGCAAGACACAACTTGTTCAATAATTTGGCTGTGTGCTTTCTTAATTAGTGTTCGGAAAAGTGTTCTGCTCCCTCTCACACCTCACCAGGTGTGCCTTTCACAGGTGTCATTAATCATAGAAAAACTCTCCCACACCGTCTAATTTACAGGATTAAAATCGTTATTTTTGCTAGTTAGACAGTGTTCGGGAGTTTTTCTTCAAGCTGTTTTCTGCTTGTCTCTCTCCTTATGCAACTGTTTGGAAATAAATGTGCTAAGAATTCTTTTGTAACAAGTGTCATTATTCCCATGATTAAATGTTTGCACTCATCTTACAGCATCAATCTTAATCCTGCAGGATCAGTTTCACTACAAGATGTTAATATGGAAACATTCACTGAAAAACAGACTAATTATACAACAAGGCCTATTTTTATGAATTAGATAGAAAGAGAAAAGTTAGAAAATATCTGATAATTGGGCAACACCAAGTTTTCAATCTAACAATTCAAAGTGAAGACCAATCGTATTCAAGAAAGTCTGCCTGTAGGGTTCATGTTGATGTCATTATTTGATTTTAGATGTTGAGACAAAAAGGCATTTTAAGGCTTCACGCTAGACGAAATGATAACGAAGATAAACTTGACAGCAACACCTAAAATTTAAAACCAAACCAGACAAAACCAGTAGAGCGTTACCTGCTGTGACATTAATCGGACAGGTGACCAAGGAGGAGCTGGAGGCAGAGCTCGACAACCCCTGTCCTCCGTCCTCAGTCGGACCATCTGGAAAGCTCTCCCTCTTCACCTCCGCCTTCAGCTCCACCTCCTCTGCCACATTAGGCTGGGGGGTCATCCCCACTGAACCCTGCACCCCTGTCGCCAACGGAGAGGAAGGGCTCATCACATCCTGGGCCGGGGCTGCCACTGCGGGTGGTATTGTTGCAACAGAGACCATGCCAGTGGGCAGAGCAACAGTTGGTGCAGGGTAGATGGCAGTTAGTACCTGATAGAGGAGATAACAACGCAGACACGTCAGTAAAGAAGAGACTTTGTGTGTTATTTTCAGTCGAAAAGCTGATCTGGCTTTCTTAGTTTGACCAGTGGTGGAAAAAAGTTATCAGACATTTAGCAAAAGAACAACAGTAAAGAGAAGAGTAAAATACTCTGTCACAAGTTAAAGTCATACATTCAAAACTTTATTTAAAATAAAAGTACTTATAATGCAGCATGATCCACTTAAGTACAATACTTGAGTAAATTTACTTAGTTACATTCCACCACAGGGTGTCATCTATGTTTGGTTGTAAGAGCAAGAAGAAGAAGAAGAAGAAGAAGGATAGGAGGTGAAACAGCTGTTGAAAATAGTGAACACGTGATGAGAAGGTGAGCTGAAGCAGTGCGAAAAGTATGAGTGAAATTTAGTTGATTTTTCACACCCAGAGAAAATATTGGTTCACTTTTGTTACAAAAAGTCAACTAATATTTGCGCTGTAAGTCAACCCAGCTGTGTTTTCCAAACTAATTCTCTTAATGACCACACACCTTTACACTGCAGTATTAATACTATACAGTTCACTGTTCCTCTTTACCTGACGACCAGCGACTCCCGATGCCTGACCTGGAGGCGTCTGTGACTGACAGCTCAGGGGCGGAGCTGGAGCCAACAGTGGCGGTTGACCGACGATCGGCTGAACCAGGGTTTGCCCGGCTGGGGCGATGGCGGTGAAGCCCAGGGTTGCCAGGGATGATGGGAGATATGCAGGGCCTGGAGCAGGCGTGGCCTGTTGGGGTGTTGCTGTGGTAACACCTGGGCCGGACTGAACATAGGTGATCCTGACAGGGGAAAAGAGAGTTATTATAGTTTTAAATTTTTCATCAGTTTTTCATTATTGTTTTAAGTGTAGTTTAGTTTCAGTTGGTTTCCAGAGTGAGTTTAATCGTTTCAACTGCGTTTTAATGTTTAACAATGTTTAATTTTAGTTTAGATGTTATTAGTTTAATTATTAGTTTGAGTATTTTTTATATTATATGGGAGGTGTTTGTTGGGGGCAAGATTTAAGAAGCTTAGAATAAGTATTACAAACAAACAGGCAGTTGACTCAGAGACATGTACACATCCCATGTCCCAATAAATAATATAATAAACATATGCTCCAGCGCCTCCCAATGCTTCATTCATTCATTCATTCATCTTCTAACTGCTTCATCCTCTTGGGGGTCGCAGGGGGGCTGGAGCCTATCCCAGCTACATCGGGCAAGAGGCTGGGTACACCCTGGACAGGTCGCCAGACTATTGCAGGGCTGACACATAGAGACAAACAACCATTCACGCTCACATTCACACCTATGGACAATTTAGGGTTATCAATTAACCTAGTCCCCAATCTGCATGTCTTTGGACTCTGGGAGGAAGCCGGGGTGCCCGGAGAGAGCCCACGCTGACACGGGGAGAGCATGCAGGCTCTGCACGGGGGGGCTCCCACGCCTGGGATCGAGCCGGCAGCCCTCTTGCTGTGAGGCGAGGGTGCTAACCACCACACCACCGTGCCGCCCCCTCCCAATGCTTATGTTGACAAATTTGACCAAATTGACTAACACTTATACAAAAGACATTTTCTATACATTTTTATTTTAATTTAGTCCATTTTTTATGATTGACTACCAGTTATTCTTTATGATTGATCATTCTGCCAATTATGTCCCTGAAAAGTATCAGAAAATAAAGTAATATATCTATCACAATTTTCCAAAGCACAAGCTGGCTTCAGGTTGCCTGTCTTGTTCAACCAACAATCCAAACCTAAAAATATTCAATTTATTGTCACAGAAAACAAACAAACAAACAAAGCAAATACAGCAAAGATGGAACCATTAAATTTTGGACATTTTTGTTTAAAAACAACTTAAACAATTATAGAAACCGCTGCTGATTAATTTTCTGCCAATGTATAATTTCAGCTTGAATGAAAACCACCTAAATTTCACTTTTTTTAAAAGATATTTTTAGGGCATTTTTTGCCTTTAATTGACAGGACAGTGAAGGGGGAGAGAGAGAGAGAGAGAGAGAGAGACATGCAGCAAAGGGCCACAGGCTGGAGTTGAACCCAGGCCGCTGCGGCAACAGCCTTGTGCAGGGGGCACCTGCTCTACCACTAAGCCACCGACGCCCCCTAAATTTCACTTTTGCAAGTTTGCAACCAAATGTAGCTATATTTTCTTTTACCGTCTAAACTTCACAGTTTTTACAGCTAGTACCATAGTTCACATCGCCCCATTTACTGCACAAAAAGTATAATTAACTTTATGACCCGTCTAAAATCGAAATCTGACAGTATCTTTATATCTGACAAGTTGAAGCAGTAACTGAGGAAGATAAAAGCGGGTATATGTTGCTGTCTTTCAAGAGTTAGCGACCTGGTGGGTGGAGAGGTCAGAAGAACCGTCTGTGGGGGCGCGGCACCGGGAGCCATCACTGTTGCCACGGAAACAGGAAAGGGGCTCCCAGCATGCACTGCTGCTGCGCCGCCAGGGTGAACGTTAGTCTGGACCACAGGCATGGGAGCGATCTGGATGATCTTTGGGAGGAGAGGAAAACATAAACAAAAGGATTTTCTCATCAACTAATCTAAACATAAACTCTTTTCAGTGAACGCACATCTGATATTTAATCTTTTATTTGTTATCCAGTGAGACAAACTTATAAACGTCAGATGTGGTTTTATAGTCCTCTGAACAATTCTTGCTCTTTGTTAAAGTAAGTGGCACCTTCTGAATGAAATGCTGCACAGCAGCAGGGCTACAGTTACAATTACTTTCAATTGCAATCTCATTTCATTTCACTGGTTTGGTTAATTGAATAATCATTAAGGAGCTGAATGCAACAGCAAATCTATGACTCAGAGTCTGAGCTGGGATTGCCTGCACTCAGCTCTCAACATGAAAGTCGCTGAGCCTGCGGCTAGCAAAAAGTGCTGACAGTCAACAGTGTTAACCTGAGGGTGCACCAAAAGTAAGCGCTACATTTCCACGATTATGCTGTTCGGCCATCACTGTCTGTCGGGACAGACTAGCTAGCCAGTGGCATACACACATACAGACTAACACACAGTAACATGCAGGCATGGCTGAACTGTCTGCTAAAACAAAGAACAGAGAAGCTCAGATAACAACACATGCAGAGGGAACGTGACTTCATCTTCTGCACAAGATACCATTACTCATCTATAGCTTTACATAGCAAATAGTGTTTTGCTGCTTTATTAATCAGCCCCTCCAGGATGTTGCAAATGCAATTAACACAAATTCAGGCAATTCCTGGTAATTCTGCGTGACAGTGCAATTTTGTTCAATCCCCACAAAAAATTACACTAAAGAACGTGCAAGGCTATGCCTTGGTGTTGCGCACGCAAGTGGGGGTTGAGGGTTTTGCACCACAGGCAGGGTTGTGGTGGAACACAAACAACACTGACTGACAAACACTTTTTGCTGCAAAACACACCCAAATCACTGAAACACAAGGACAACAGATGAGATAAATCACCATGACAGAGGCTGTTACATCCAAATCTATTGCATGTATTGAAAGAATCAAAGTTAGTGGTAGTGTAGTATAAATCACTTAAAACAGTGCCACTGTAGTTTATTGTCATTGAAATAAGTTCTCTTGAATTTTAACTAAATTACACACAAACAAATTGTAACTATTTTTGCAAATTTCACTTACTCCTGCAATTTTGTTGCAAAAAAACATTTAAAACATCCCAACATGCATTGCAATATTTTTACAGCTGCTCTGAAATCAAGCATTTTAGGCCACAACAGAAAAGCTGCAAAATCCTGAAGGGACTGATTAATGCACTGAATGTCGCATACAGCAACTTTAAGTTAATGAGGGAAAAACAGTCAAACTAGAAAAACCAACTGAACTGAAAAAGTTCCTCAAGCTCAAGAGATCTTTATTAAATTGTTTTTTTTTTGTTGTTGTTTTTTTTTTTTAAATCTGACTAATAGTTCAAAACCCAAAAATATTTGATTTAGGATTATATCAAAAAGAGAGAAGCAACAAATCATCAATATTTTGTATTTTCCTTAATAAATGACTTAAATGATTACTCTACAATGAATTTATTTTCTGCCTCATCACTTAACTTTCGGCACTGCACAGCAGTTTTCATCAAAGTGTGTGAAGGTACTTTTCTGGACTCAGAGAGAATTATTTAAAAATGTTTTAGTTGAAATCAGAACAATCAAAAATGGATAAAGACTGCAGCACAGAGCAGAAAAACACAAGCAGAAAGCAAGTGACCGGCTGTAATCCACTTTGTTCCCATCTGGAACATGTGTTGCATCATGTGTCATGTGTTGTCTCGTCTAGTTTTAATGCTGCTGATGTTGTTGTAGATTTAACCACTTGTCACTTGTCAGCAGACAGGGTGGTGTCTATTTGTCTTTGACGCTGCTGACACTTGTTTTAGTTACTGTTGTTAACGTTGTTACCTTGTTTCCTGACGCGGGGCCGTTCTGCACAGGAAGAGGTGGAGCGACCAGGGAAATGGAAGGATGAGGAGGAGTAGACCCTGTTCTCACTGTTGCCATGGGAACCAACATCTTGCTCTGCAAGACCGGTGACTGGGTTTGGACTAATGAGTGAGAAGGAGAGAGAGAGAGAGAGAGAGAGAGAGAGAGAAAATTAAAACACTCAGCGTGAGAAACAGATGAATCGAGCCAAAAGAGTGGAGGTGAGGACAGTACAGGAGCGACGGGTGGGTGGAGACACTCTGGGACAGAGAGGACATTTCAGCTACTGATAATAGTGAATTTCCTCTCTGATATCAAGGTGGAACAATGTTCTGTTGCTTCAGACTCTTATGAATAGAGAGTGATTAAGGCATGGGTGGGCGTCGGGCGCTCATACTCATGTCAACAGTGTTTCTCCTGTCAATCATTTATCTCTCCTTTATGTAAGCCAATCAAATCTATTTTCAGAGCTTCCTGCGGAGATGATTAATACAAAATAAGGGAACTATAGCAAAAAGAGAAATGTAAAAAAGACTTTATTTTTTTTTTTAGTTATCAGTGGACCAGTGAAAACACTAGGAGGTATAACTCTGATTTGTTTTTGTTTGTCGGCCAATCGTTGCTCTCTGTCTCACCTCTGGTCCCGGGGCTGACTGATGAAACTCTGATTCCTGCCCCTGAGTGCATGCCATTGGCCAGGGCTGCATTGGCGGGCAGGGAGACAATTTGCTGGTGGGTGAGCTGAGGGGAGGAGGGGCTCTCGGTGGGCAGGATGTACTGGACCTGTGCTAGTGGCTTGGGGCCGGCGGGAGGTGTAAGACTGGAGGTGGCAGCAGTGGGGTGGAGCTGGGGCTGGAGGACAGGTAGGGGGGTTTGTGCATGCGGCGGCGGAGTGAGGAGCTGCACTGGTTGGGCAGCAGGAAAGGACCCTCCCAGAACTAGGCTAGTGACCAGGCCGCTGCCCCCCACTGGAGTGACACTGACTGGACCGGGGGAGGAGGATGAGGACAGGTACCCACCCCCTGCGGCGACTGGCAGCTGCTGAGGTCCGCCTCCTCCAATCAGGATAGTGGCTTTCTTGTCCTGAGGCAGGGAGCTGAGGGTGACGGCTCCTTCGACCGGCTTGCTGGCGATGGGGATGGGTGTGCTGGCGATGGGTCGCACCACATTGGTCACCATAGTGGGAGCCATGCGGACGGCGCTGAGGACCTGGGTCAAACCCTGCTGGGCCAATGTGAGGGAAGCCTGGGTGCTAGATGTTGAGCCTGCGATGGACAGAGAGGAGACAACACCTCCTCCACTCCCTTCTCCTCCACCTGCTGCTGTTTCTTCTCTCTTGGATCTTACCTCGCTCCCCTCCTCTCCTCCATCTGTGCCTCTCTTTCTCTTCCTCTCAGACCCCTCTTCACCACCACCACCACCTCCTCCTCCTCCGTTGCCTTTAGCTGAGGTGGAGTCAGAGTGAGGGATGGAGGGAGAGGAAGAAGGGAGAGAGGAGCGAGCCACTGGCTGGAAGCCATGCTGGAGGGAAGAGAGAGATGGAGAGAAGGAGACATCAAAGCTGTTAAGTTCTTCTTCTCGTCATCAACTCAAAGTTTCTCAGCTTACAGTAACTCTGGAAAAATCTGTTGGTTTTTAACGCATGGTGGGTCAGGGATACCACATGTACCAGTATCTAACTTATCTGCTGATGAAGACCCAGATTCAGTTTCTAATAAAATATTTTTTGCTTTGCAGCTTTTTACTAAATCACGTACCGTATACTCTACCATTCCTTGATGCAGAGACTATAGCCTCCTTTCCACCAGTGTGATTCGTTTTTTTTTTTTTTTTTCAGCTCAGTACATTACACATTAGAACAGTTATTATTCAGTCCCGCCAGGATGCTGCAATGTTGAGATCGCATTAATCAATACAAATTCATGCCAGAATTCTTAAATTCAAGTCTGGGACTTCAACAAGAACTTGCAATGTTGTCCAATCAACATAACTTTTCTGCAGATTTGACCAATTGTCACCATTCACCAAACTCAGTCCCTTGTTTCTGATGGTGTAGATACAGTGATGTGCGACATGAACATCTCAGATTTACCAACATAACCTTGAGACTGTGCAAAGCAATTCCCTGATGTTCTGCATGAAAGTGGGGAAAACTGTTTTGCACTGTGTGCAATAATGTAGTGGAACACAAACAATATCAATTGAGAAACACTTTTCTACTACAAAACACACCTGGAGAACAACTGAAACATGTGGACAACAGACAAGACAAGTCACCATGACAGAGGCTGTCACATCCAGATCTATTGCACGTGCTGGAAGAATCAAGGCGAGTTCGACTATTAGTATAATATAAATCACAGTGCAGTTTTCTCTTACTGCTGCCTTCAATTTATAATGAGTTATACACACAAAAAAACACAACTAATTTTGCAATTTTCACTTGCTCCTGCAATTTTATTGCAAAAAAACACCTAAAAACATTTTTTAAGTACAAAAGCCAGTGAAATCCTTGAGGGAATGATTTTTGTATTTCCATTGTCAAAAGTTGTGGATGGTACGAATAAAAAACCGCGCCACTTCGTTCTGTTTTTTTGTTAACCCTCTGTTGAGTTACCTTGCGCAGATCCAACACTAAAAGGTGGACAGAGAAGCACTGCAGTCCATTGACTGGTCAAGAGAGTATCATCAGTCTCGCTTCACAAAGACTCAAAGTGCAAACCCGCTATTCTTAAATATTCTATTGATTGCTACAGAGACTGTTAACACTCCAGCCTGTTCTTTTTTGTTTTGAAAATATTGGAGCGCTACCTGCTTTCGTGGACTATTAACGAATTGCAGATGTCACGCTACTTACTTGGTTGACATGACCATTGCCATCCGGTAACAACCCCACCTACATCAAGAGTTTAGGTACATGTCCTCATGGGCTACATACAGGTTTCATGGGTACTACTCCTACAGTATTTGGTGGAAATACAGCTAATATATAAATCAAGAACAGGTACTGAGTAGCAAATAAATAAACCTATAAAAATCAGTCAACACATCCTTTATGTTGGATGCATCCAGTACAAAATGAAGGAAGGGAGACAGATGGCTGCCCAGTAAAATCTAGCTCAAAGTAAAGTCCACTGTGGATAATACGTAAAGGTAATTGATGATCACTGCAGCTACCTGTCCGTCTGGTTCGTCCTCATCGCTGTCCGTCACTCTCTCTTTACACTTGAGGTCAATGGAGCCTTCAGGACAAGAATCCTCTGAGGATGAGACATGGATATCAGAAACTAGTGCTTTAACACATTTCAGCAAAGGGTTCTTACATTCTTTTAATTGCTCCCTGTGAGGAGTTTCATTTGCAATCAGTGCCTTCAAACCACCAGTATCACCATCGAACAGTCAATTACGTGCTATTGTTATATTCCAACACTAGCAATTAGCAGTTCAGGGCTGAAACTCACTGGATGACACAGCATCTTTTTCTAGCTTTTAGGTGTTTTTCTGAAATCGTCATTCTGACTAAGAAGGCTGAAGTTCACAGTCTTTTTTAAAGATGCACCGATCGCTGTGGGAACTGAAACTATGACTCTGTGGTTGTGCAACTGTCTCTCTAACCACAACTTGACCACAGTACTCATCATCTAACTCACCCATGACATCATCGTCCCCCTCTTCCTCACAGATGACCATGCGCTCCTCGTCACTGGTCACGTCCTCGCTGACGCCGCCCTGGTACAGGGACTGAGGCGGGGACCGGTGGTGGAACAAACTCGCCCCGTCCTCCTGACAGAGACGAAAAGAGAAATTTTAGTTTTACAACATTTAAAGGGGACCTATTGTGCTCATTTTCAGTTCATACTTGTAATTTAGGTTCCTGCTATGTTTTAATGGTCAAAAACATTTTATTTTCCTCAAACTGTCTGTGCTGGAACACCTGTGTTCACTCTCTGTCTGAAACGCTCCATTTAGCGTTTGTTTCTTTAAGCCTCTCCCGAAAAAGCCCAGTTTGCTCTGATTGGTCGTTTCCTGGTCTTTCATTTCTCAGGGTTTTTTCGCCATCGTTGCAGCCGTGGAATGACTATAACCCCATTTCGACAGTCATGGGCTGGCTTGGTTTGACTTGGCTTGGTTTGGTTTGGCCTGTCAGCCCAGCGCGGCAGGGGTTTCCATCTCCATTACAACAGGGCTACCCACTTGAAGGGATGTCTTTGACTGATGATGGCTTGTCTTGAGTGATGATGTTTAAAAGCACCAGGCTGATCCACGGCTTAAGTGCTCCGTTATTTTTGCTGCAAGTGTTTTTCCTTCTTCTGGAGGGGAGCTGTTTGCAGAGGTGCAGTAAGAGCCTGCTGCTGGAGGCGGCTTTTTGTTATTGTTTTTTATGAGGATGAAGCTTTTTGCTCACAGTTTTGTGTTGCAACGCGCCTCGTGTTTCTGCGCTCTAGGTGCCTGGCATTTTTTTCTAAGTGTTCTTAACTCCTCGAGTTGAAAAAACTTCAGCTCAAAGTGGAAAAGCACCCCACGTCATCTCTTTTCCCATTGTCCAATTAGATAATTAGAACAATAGAGGGAGGCCTTCTGTGGTGGTCACAACAAGTTTACAGTTGGTAAACAATGGATAAGAGACTGGTGGAAGCAGTTACTGGATACCCAGAAAGCAGCCTGACGATAGAACATCGTCAAACTGCCCTTGAGTCATCCAAAAATATGCCTGGCAGTGGCCATCACTGAGGCAAAGCCGGACCAATTGATGGAACTCCCCACGATCCACCCTCTTTTTTAGGGTCTCACATACCCACACAGATCTCTGTTTCCCTGTGCCCAACAAACTATTTGCCCACAGCCTTATACCCATACTTGTTTTTAATGAAGAAAAGCTGCTAACAATGTTGTGCTTATTCAAATACAGGTTTTACATAACAAAATAACGGGGGACTTTTATTGTGAAGCAGCAAAATAAGGAAAAGTTGGGTTTTCAGCTGTAACTTAACAAGACTCATACGGCTGAAAGTAAAGATGAAACAGTAAAATAAAGCAGATTTCTTTAGTAAAAGGAGAGACGAGACACTTAACTTCAACCCACAGAGATTCAGTTAGAAGCTATAAAAGCACTGAGAGCTGAACACACAGAGACTTTATAGAAACGTCTTTCTCCCTGTTCTCCTGCACAGACAGAGGTGAGGAGAGTCTTGCAACACGCTTGTTTCAAAAAGAGAAGGGGGGTCATTGGGGGTTGGCTGCAGTCGGCGAGACGTCAGTGCTTCCCGCTTGTGGGCGGCTTGCCGGCTTTTTGACCCTCTTCGGAGAAGGTCCATCTCTGGCGCGACTTGGCGTGGCACGGCGCCTCTTAACTGATAATTGAAAAGGCCCATAAAATGGAGTATAGCAGCACTCTCCACTATGAAAAATCACCAATAAAAGCTTCTAAAGTAAAATCTTCACAACCTGACATGCTCCAGCACGAATATAATTCAAAAGAGAGATATTAACAACACCTGCAAGATGACATGTTTCCAAGATGTTAGCATTTACTAAGCCCGGGAATGACTAAAAGGGAGGGAGGGGAGTTGTGGCACTTTCTCAAAATAAAAATCCACCAATAAAAGCTTCTAAACATAACTGGACATGCTCCGGAAGGGATATGACCCATAATCAGGGGACAAATTTACAACATAGGCAACTAAAATTGCATGTGTCCTTGACATGTAGCAGCTAGGGAATTACTGTATATAGAGATGTCTTTCTCGAAAAATCACCAATAAGAACTTCTAAACACAAGCGGACATGTTCCAGCAGCAATATGATCCTACATCAGGGACAAATTTTCAACATCAGCAAGCAAGATCACATGTTTTTTTTTTAAAGATATTTTTGGGGCATTTTTAAGCCTTTAATTGATAGGACAAGTGTGAAAGGGGGAGAGAGAGAGGGGATGACATGCAGCAAAGGGCCATAGGCTGGATTCGAACCCGGGCCGCTGCGGCAACAGCCTTGTACATGGGGCGCCTGCTCTACCACCAAGCCACCGACGCCCCTAAGATCACATGTTTTCCTGAAATTAACATCCAGCTACATTTACCACTGTATGCTATGTAATGTAAACTTTTGCAGTTAGGTGCCTGGAGCAGATGACCATATAAAGAAATGCTCCATGAGCTGATGTTAACTTGTACCCGAAGCAGAAAAAAATGAGAAAAAGAGTATTCAAAACAGTCTATAGCCTGAGGTTGTTGCTCATAAGGATTACTTTTACATGTTTGCCTCATTACTTGAAATTTCAGCCATGTTGAAAATAAAAATCCGATATTCTGACAGTAGAAAATAAGGAAAAGCATCATAGGTTCCCTTAAAAAAAATATTTGAGTAGTTCCTGAGTGACACTGCTTCTTAACATTAAAAACTATACAGAAAAACCTTAAGGACTTCAGAACAACACTTCAGACAAGAGTAATATTATCAAAACATGCATACGTACACAGCTTTGCCACCAGCATTAAATAAATGCCTTCAAAACAAAAGAGCTCACATGCAGGCCTATCCCTCTGTGATTAGCAGAGACGCAACAAACACCACAATGCCTTCAAAGGCACTAAAAAAGTAGAAAGTGAAACCTTTGAAGTTGGAGGCTGAGCTCCCCCAGAGCTTTCAGTCGGGCTTTCAGCAGCAGCAACTCAAGCCCTCACACAAAGAACTGAGAGAGTCCATTTGAACTGCTTTTGAACAGTGTACTTTCAGTTGTAGGGTTCATCCGAAATGCTCTGCAGTGTGAAGGACACACGTCTGCTGTCTATTAATATACACACGTGTTGGTGCGTGGGCGATTTACTTCAGTCTGGTGCTTTTATTTTCTGCATTTTCATTTATTTTCTTATTTGTTCTTTTGAAAGCAACAAATTAGTTTAGAGTGCAAAACTCAACTGAGAGCACATGATTTTAATTTAATCTAGTTTTAAGATTTAAATTAGCTGGTGATCTCGAAACATTTGCTTCACATTCTTAAATCTCCAGAGTCTCTTTGCTGCCTTTGAGGTACAGATTAACAACCACCTACCTTCTCTAGGTCTCTCTCTCTCTCCCTCTGCTCCAGGGTGTGCACCGCACTCTGGGAAAAGGCTCGGGGACGGGGGTGCTGCCCCGAAAACAGCCCCCCTCGACGCTCCGATCCCCCTGGCCAGCCCGAAACCCCTCCTTTCCCCTCTAGCACCTGAGACTCCGGATGGGGATCTGGAAAGGGGGGAGAAAGACTGATCAAAGATCAAACATCACAGCGTATCATCATGGAACAGATCAATAAAACTGAGAAACAATTCCATAAAATCCACCAACGCTCTGTCTAAGAGCATCAGCAAAAAGGCTGTGATGGGCAACAAAAATCAGTATGTTTCTATAACTATACTGATTTTTTTTAGACAATCATTTAATATGCCTGAATATTTTTTTTAATTGACTGAAGGATGTAAAACAGACAAAAGATTCAAAGCAGCTGATGATTCACTGATCTAAGACGTTTTCCCTTCTTAAAGGCATGCTAATCAACACACATACAGTACATATACACACACCTATGCTCTCTGACATGCTCCTCTCCCGTGGCTCCTTTGGCGTCCCACGGCCCTCAGACAGCGACTTCCTGCGGTCCTTGTTGCACCACTTCCAGTCTGGGTGGGCTCTGAAATGGGCCTCTTTCACCTGGAGGAGGAGGAGGAGGACAAGGAGGAAGGGAGAGCCTTTAATTTCCTGTTGAGTAGGGCTGTAAAATTGGCCGATAATTATGTTAGATTGTTTGATTATATATAAGTTCGAACCATTCGAATATCTATTTTTATCAATTATTGTGTGGCTGATTGGCTGGAGTTTCAGACATTAAAGGGAAAGCAGAGCTAGATGGTAAACAAACATGGCACCACACCGGTAAGGTACGGCAACACGTTTACATGTCATTTTCTATATGTTCTCTGACATTTATCCTAACGATATGAGGCGGTCTTTGTGGAAAAAAAGCTTGTTTAGTGGACTAACTTTGCACTTGAAGGTATGCCCGTTCACTTACGTTTTAACAGGTCTGACGCTACTATGTGCCCCGGCTGTATCTAGGCTAACAGCTAACATGCTAACTATTATTTCTATGTCACTAGTCACTTGAAACAAATTTAGGACAACAGGAGACAGGTTGAAATAAACTGAAATTCCCCTTTAAGCCATGCTCTTGTGGATCCATATTTTCATGACGTGTCCTCAGGTTGCTTGAGGTGAAATGCAGGGAAAAAATAGATTTTTAAGCACTGGCCCCACAGGCCACCAAGCCCTGGAATTTGGTGGTCAGAGTTCACTGTAGATGGCCCAAATGTGAACTTCTCTGTAAGTAACATAGAAAAGGCAATATGATGCAACTTAACAAAGCTGCTGACACTTAGTACATTTTTGCGCTCTCTCTCACTTGCACCCAGCATTGTGCCTGGGTCAGTCATATCTGCAATAAAAACATCATGAAAAGAAGTAGAAAACCTAATATACCTTAAACTTCTGCTTCCATTCACTTCTAAATTTTTGTTGCCGTTTTGTTTTTTCATAGTCTTGCTTTTGTGTTTCTGGATCTTCTGTTAGAGATCGCATTAGCAGTTTAAGTGAGCTTAATAAACCCATACTTCAGTAGCCCCAACATATGGGTAGCTAGCCAGTGACGAGTACTGTTCGCTGTTTTCATAGCATATTGAACTAAAAGGTGTAAATGACAACGGATGTTTGTGGAACTGTAACACTGTGTTGTCGAAGGCTCGCAGTATGTGGATACTTTTAATTTAACCTTAATTTAGAGGTCATCTCATAGAGACACACAGTCTCTTTCTTAAGAGAAACCAGGGGCCACCTTCAGGGGATATTTGGTGGCCACAGAGTAACTTTTTGTGGCCATTGGCAATGGTTAATGTTGAACACTGGACTGGAGGGCTAACACTAGCTTACAAGCTTGCATACAATTTTGTTTCTAGGTTCCACAATTTTGTTGTGTACTAACCAAAATACATACATACAAGTATTTCCTAACAGGGCCTTTCAGATTGCTGGTAGTGCAAATGGCTCTCTCTGTAGCTGAGCTATCTGCCACCATCACCACACGTCTGTTGATGAATTTTCCGCTCTTTTAGCTTAGTTTACATTTTATTTTCAATCAGTGAAAGCTACGTTGTGTGACTCCTGTCATGCAGCACATTCAGTGCAGCAGTCCAGGTCCATGCCAGCCATGGTAGTGCTGCCTTTTTTTTTTTAAACAATCAAATATCAATTTTCACAGTCAAATGTCCTTTTAAAAAAAAATACAATTCAAGTATACACTCAAATTTAAAATATTTGATGACAGCCCTACTGTTGATGCAGTTTCAGTTTCTGTAGTTCAGCAATGATACTATTCACTGCTCATGGAAACTAACCAGTACCTGTAAGTTGCTTCTGCTGTTGATGAATCTGGAGGTCTGGAGCACAAAATTAAAAGCTCTAATATATTGGCTAAAGATTCACTACAGTTTTATGGCAGAGTGTTTACCTGGAAGGCTAGATCGTGGTACTGCTGCTTTTCGTTGGGCCCCAGAGCGTACCACCACTCCCCCAGGATCTTGCTGACTGTCCGGTTGTCCTGGTTGGGATGTCGCTGGTGCACCAGGGCCCGGTGGCGTTTACTGAAGATCATGAATGCATTCATGGGTCGGCGGATGTGGTCCTTCTCCCTCTGATTAGGGTTTGGAAGAGGACACAAAGTTAAGTTTTATGGTAAGCATTAATCTTTCTCTGTTTGTATTTTTCTGCCTTCTGTACTCATTGACTGTCTGCACAGCCAACTAACCTTTCTGTCTCCATCCTTGGGCAGAGCGCTGAGGGACTGTGTTCGTCTCTTCATGGGGCCAGTGGAGGGCGCCGGATCATTGGCCACACCTGGGGAGAACCTGCATTCACACACAGAGAAAAAGTGAAACTGCTGAGTCCACAAGAGATGGGAAATCAAGGGAAATTCCTCACTTTGAGGGACTTTCACAAAAGTGACAAGAAGGGCTGTGAAGGATTTAGGGAGGAATTCAAGACATACTGGTCCTAATTTATTAAGATACTGTGTAAAAAGCCTAGGCTTTGATCTGTGTATGTATTTTGCATCTTTTTGGTCTGAAGACAAGATTCCATGAAGTTTTATTTAATGTACGTATGTTTAATGTGTCTTCTTTTGACCAGAAATGCGGACTTTTCTTGCGGGTATGCATCTCTACTACGGTCTTACAAACTGTTGGCCAGATGGTTTGAGTACAACGTATCCATGACAACACACAGAATAGGCTGTAAATGGACATGAGACCGTGTAACACAAATTACGGTGAAAACCCCAGTTGAGAGACACATATTCTGAACGTGCTGTGTGCATGTTAAAAGAATGCTATTAAAAGCAGAATAATATCTGTATATCCCACGTGTTAATCGGAAAATGCTACATTTGAAAAAAGTACTAAAATTCGGACTAAATATATGCTATTCAAATGACCCACGTCAAATTCAGAATCTAGTCATATTAGAGAAAAAATGGAATATTAACGTGTATCATTTTCCCTTTGTCTTCCTGACTTTCTTTTCCCTTTATTGACATTAATGTTAATATCTATGCACTTTTTTTCATCTGCTCAGCCTTGGATATTACCACTATGCATGCCAACTACTCAGTTAAGACAAAACTGCTATTTCTACTTCTACTGAATTGCATTCTTTCTGTGAGCCACTGGATTTTTTCGAGGAAAAAGCAACCAGACACACAGTTAATATGAAAAGAACAAATAAATCCAGTTTGTGACAGAAAACTGGGATAAGTTTAAATTATTATTATTGTGTTGCAGCAGCTGGAGAAACAGAGCAGTAAAACAGACATTCATTTGTATACAAATTCTTATTGTCATCACAATAATGGTGGTTTATATTAGAGATGACACTTGCAGAGAGCCAAAAAGAAAGCACGAATAATAAAACATAAATCAAGACAGATGCAGAAAAAGGAACCCACCACAGGCTTCCCAACTATTAGCGACAAAGCAAAACTGTAGACTGATAAACCAGGGGTGAATAAACTCGGAATAACTTTTTCACGGCTCAACAGGCAAGAAAACAGTTTAAATTGTGTGCATAGCTGTTATGACCATTAAAACAGTCTTTTGAAACTGTCTTCAGAGAGAAAGTCTGAACCTTTCAGCTGTTCGAAGGTGAACTCTGCATCGAGTCGTGACTTGGCATGAATGAGGCACTTTTTTGCCTTTTTGTCTCGTTTAACTTAAGTTCTTTTGTTATATACAGCAAACACATAATGCAGCAAAGACTTAGAATGAGAAAAAAGGGCAAAAGAGTAACACGCACAGTGTCCATGAAGGGAGAAATTAAGCCAGAGCCAGCCAAGTTGTCAGGGGGATGTGAGGTTGATAGGTAAAATACAAAAGAAACACAAAAAAGGAATCAAGAAGGGGTAACAGACAAAGACTGGACAGATGAGAAGCAGTAAATTTAAAAAATACAATAAAACAATATAACTATATATTCTGTTTACCCAGTCCTTATATAAAAAGGGTGGACTTTAATTTTTTGTTCCATGATTTTGAGTTAAAGTGACTAATGGGCTGCAGCTGGAAGCCACCAAACAGCCTGCAGAGAAACAATTCAGGGCATGTTCGCACCATTAATATATGTCCACTAAAAGTGCTTGTTTTTGGCGCCGACAGGCTCAGATTGTTATTCTAAATGTCTGACAACTTATGGAAAGGACCCCTACATAGATGAACCTTACTCTTTTTGTTTAAGAGTAAGATTAGTTCTGTTTAACTATGAAAAGTCCTGAAATTGATATCACCCCACCAGACTCCATTTAAATAAACAATAATTTTATTAGCGTAAACACACTTTATTCAAAGCTGACGGAAACAAAACCAAACTCAGTAAATACATCTTGGTTCATCTTTCCACTGTACCAACAATCACCAACTCTGGCTTGGTTGAAGTAAACTCTTAATGCACCCAGTTAGATGTGAAAATATGCTGCCTCTATACACACTAAAATTACTGTTTATTTAAATGGAGTCTGGTGGGTTTGGTTTTAACAATTTCGGGGCTGTTTTTGGTAAATAAAATGATCTTTCTCTTTGACAAAAAAGTCTTTCTCTGTAGGGATCCGTTCCATAATGTTGTCAGAAACTTAAAATAATAGTCTGAGCCAGTTAGTGGCAAACACAAGCACTTTTAGTGGATGTAAATTGATGGTTCATATTGCCCAGAGTGGTTACATTGCAGCCTGTGTTGCGGCTGTGTGGCTTTCCTTTTACATATATGTACAAAGATAAACTGTATCGTCCCATTTATACTTCCACAAAATATTTATGTGAGCGTATCCTTTCGAGTGTATCATGTGCTCTGTGCATCATACATTACAGATCTAAATCAGATGTTTAGTAATTGTGGCCACTGTGTATTGTTTTAGTTGTATTTGTGTTTATGTGATGAAAAGCATGATAAAAATATTGTGAAAAAAGGAGAATGTACACATGCTTACATATGTATGCATCTGTAAGCATGTGTACGGTGGTGGTGTATTCAAGCAGGGTAAAACAGCTAAAAAATGGAGCTGAAATCTTGTTAAATGAGTCGACTTTGTTTTTATTAATGCCATTAGTCTCTCCATTGAGCTGCAGCCAGATAACAGGTGTAACCACTGCAACATTGAGAGATTGCTGAAGCACTTCTTTCGGCGATGGCGGCCTTTGTGAGCACAGTGACCCTGAAAACATTCAAAACCACACTACCAGCCAGACAGCCACGCAGCCCGTCTGAGTCACTCTGAAAGAGCAATAACCCAGCCAGACGCAGAGACGCAGCCTGAGACTGAGTGGAATGAACAAGCACAGACTGTACAACTCTCTGCCAGACACACACACACACACACACACACACACACACTGATGCAGCTGGTGGAAAAGTTGTTTGTTGTTGTTTGTTTCTTTCAAATTTTTGCTGTCAGAGGTGGATTTCAGTGCACCTGTTCTGAGCGTAGCGTCCTTGAGAGTTTTAAAGGCGACGATTCAAACTACGCCGACAAACTGTGTCTAATATAATCTACAGTTACTATCTGTTTTCTGGTGAGTCATACCAAGAGTCTCAGAAAGGAAACACAATGTATAAAGTGTTTGCTCAAAATGAGTTTACAACATTTAAATGTAACACCTAAACTTTTTTAGAGGACAGAGGGTTAGCTCAAGACACTATTGCTTTTTGTTTTTCCCTCTCCGTATTTTAAGTGTATAGAACAATGAAATGTAGCTACAGACTTTTTTTTTCCAAAATGAATACATATAATTTTGGAAGGAAACATTAATGGTCCATTGTGTAGGATTTAGGGGGATATACTGGCAGAAATGGAACATAATATAATAAGTATGTTTTCTTTAGTGTATAATCACCTGAAAATAAGAATTGTGTTTCATTACCTTAAAATGAACTGTTTATATCTACATAGGGATCAGGTCCCTGTGCACAGGGATCACCATGTTGCACCGCCATGTTTCTACAGTAGCCCAGAATGGACAAACCAAACACTGGCTCAAGAGAGAGCAACACATGTGTTGGGGTCGCCCACCGTAACAACCCCTCCTTGTCAAGCTGAACAGCATCAGAAAACGTGATGGTGAAACTGATTTTTTCAGTGTTTTTAGTGGTTTAAATCCCTGAGTCTGTTTGTTTTGGAGAGAAAGAGACCTCTGCGGATGAACAATGAACACTGAAGGAATTCTAACCAGGAGAAAATTCAGCTGGTCGCAATCCTCACCGCTAGATGCCACTAAATCCTACACACTGCTCCTGTAACACTTTACCAAAAAAAAAAAAAAAAAAAAAAAATCACAGTAGTAGTTAAATCAGGAATAAACTAAATTCCAAATTAAACAAATTCCTCCATACTATCTAAATAAACCAGTATCTATTCTAGAAAATAAATTGACAAGAGTTACGTCCCACTTCATTGAGTCTTTATGGGAATAACAGACAGGTTTAAATTATTGCACTTGCACGTAAACATGACCTAAATTAGATCAATGGTTGTCTGGCAGTTTCCTGTGTCTGACTGGCAGACTGGCCTCATTTCACAATGTGGTCACTGTGCCACAGCGCTACTCTACACCTGAATTTAAATTCAATCTTTTGTTTCTTCTTCTTCTTGATTCTATTTGCCATCTGTAGTCACCACTAGACTTTGATGACCAACACAAAATACACTGCTGAGCACTTAACTGTTGCAATGATAAATATTTTTTTTAATCGTATGTGCCAAAAAGGTATTTGCAGAAAATGTCAAAATAATCAAGCACCATGATAATATCAGGGAGGAGGGTAAAATCAGCCTTTTTGTACTTACGGGTCGTCTGTATCACTCTCTGTCTCGCTGTCAGCCCCACCCCTGTCTGCAGGAGGATTGTCATTGGTAGGGGGAGGGCATGACGGCGATCCCCTCTCTAGGTCAGGAGGGCCGGTCCGTCCGTCGCTTACCAGGGCCACACCGCAACGAGGCTCTGAAAAATAAAAGACGTTTAAAAGCCAGTTAATACAATTTTTTTTATGTAAGAAGTGTCATATGTGTGAATGTAGGGCTTCCCTAAATGCAGCCTGTTGATGGGCAGCTTTATTCGGGCTGTGGGAGGTGTGACAAACTCTGACTACATCTGTGTTATAATCTGTGGCAGTAGTAAGAAGAACAACATATAAAGGGAAATGTTCCGTAAGAGGTTTAGTGACGACATCCAAACATTACAGAAGTATTTTGTCATTAAATATAGTAATTACAAAACTGAGTTGACACATTTTTTTATCTGCAGGTGTCTTTTTAACAAAGTTTTCTGTATGTATTAATGAGCTTGCTTCCTTTTCTATGTTTATACAGACAGAGATTAGCCACTACAATCCTTATAGTGTTTTGGTCTCTTCAAACAAATTCTTTTATGCTCATAGACCCTAAAATAGCAAACTGTCTACTGTTTTTAGAGATCAATAATGTGACACAGCTTTGAATGGGATGCCTTCCTTTCCTAAAAAGCAAACTGGTTTATTTAACAGTCTAGAGCTGAAATGATTAATCAGTTGACAGAAAATGACCCAGCAATCAGTGGTGTGCTGGAGGGCATACGCAGATCTACGACATATACCCACCTCTTCTTCTGGCCATTTATACCCACCTATCAGCCAAAAGGCTACCAGCATGTGATGGAGAGTATATCCACTTCCTCCTCGGTAAACTACCCATCTGCCTAGTAGTACACCCACATCATCAACTACTACTACACCACTGCTGGTAACTTTTGTGATTCAAAAACAATTTGCTGCTTTTTTGTCATATATTTTAGCAAATCAAATATCTCTGTGCTTTAGATTGACGATGTGGGCTCTAAAGGTCCGGACAAACAAAACCGACTTTAAAGAACCAGTGGCAACCAAAGTCGAGTGTTGTGTTGCCTCACCATACCTCCATCTCTCCAGCCAAAAAGCTGCACATGAATACACCCCAAAGTGAGAGGAAATAACTCTCCATAACAGCAGATGACAGTAGTCTATATGTGTCATTCATAAAGGAAAAACAGAAGACCATCTTGGTGCTAGTTAGCCAGTTAGCACATTATTACCAAGTTCCCATGTTGAAGAAACGAGCATATTTACTGTGTGCCAGTGAACTATAACAGAAACTATCACAGAACGTTTCTGCTAAAGAGCTCAATGGCTACAGAAAAAGTATCATACCTTTTGTAATGAGTTTGTTTTGTTCTAACTACCTCTTGACTTTAGCTGTTTGTTTACTTTCCTCACTTCCATTTTTCTTCTGGAGTGCTGAGCTGAACTCCCAATCAGAATGATTTAATTCAAAGACGGGGCAGCAGCGAGGGAGACACTGCACTGACTAGGGCAACAGATGCTTTATGGCGATGATTTATCAACTATTCGCTGAAATGAATAATCAATAGCTGAGCCCTTATAAAGTCTTAAGCTAAGCCATGCTAAGCTAAGCTAAGCTATGATAAGATGTGATGAGATAAAATAAACTTTATTGATCCCACAACAGGGAATTCATGTGTTACAGAACCTTGAGAGTCAAAAGGACCAAGGAAAGAAAGTGACTGAGTGACAAATTAAAAAAACAACAACCATGAAACAAAAAACACAACAAAAATACAAATAAAATAAAATAAAAAAGGAAAGCATAAAATCTATATACACCACATAAATAAGGTCTGATGAGGCTCTGTGGAAGATTACTGACAGTCTCCACCAGTCAAAATGAGTCTCTGAATAGATTTTAGCACTCCAGTCAGTAAATAGTGTCATCAACAATATTACTGGAACTATATTGGTGTGAACACCAACTGTGCTGATTTGCAACTCAGTCGAAACTGTTTTGGGAAACACTGACTTGGCTGCTGGTACGGCCGACCAACATTTGTACTTGAGTGTTTTGGCAGAAACAGAAACCCTGCATATTACTTCCTGTTATGATTATTATATTGAGGGAAATACTTGTTTATAAGGTGTAGTTTTCTATATTTTGGGCACAGGCAGTGGAATTCAGAGAAAAGGAATGGGGTCATTCGCTACCTTTGCTCTGATTGACAAGCTGTTGGCCATCAGCAGGCTGGGCAGCCGCTCCTGATTGGCTGGGCTCCAGGAAAGGGACAAGCGAATGCCAAGGGAACACTGGCACCGACCGAGGCTCCACGTTGGTCCAAACTGTGGGAACACGAAGGGAGAGAGGAGAGAGGAGAGAGAGAGAAAGTGAAATGTCATCATGTTTATTCGTCTCAGTATCATGGACTGTAGACAGAAGGTAACACTCTGCCCTCTGGCAGCATGTGAAGCCCTGTGTGATCGTCAGCCAGCGATGAGCTAAAGCGCTACTAAAAACTACACTTTCATAGAAGCTGAGGACCATGAATGGAGTTGTGTATTCAGTCACCTACTCTGCCCCCATCTCCAACACACACACACACACACACACACACACACACACACACACACACACACGGACCATCCCTCAGGATAATGAGAGTTGAGGGGTCATGTGGTGTGATGTGATGAGGGAACCTGTTATTTTGTCCACAGAGATTCCAGACTCCAGACTACTCGCTGTCTAGACTGGTGCTGAGCTTCACACTCTGAACTGTCTCTGCAGTGGGAACCATTTCAAGACAAGACAGAATGCAGAGCAGAGTTACTACAGTTTTTAAATTTTCATTACATTTTATTTTCATTTAGACTTTCATGTTGTTTTGATTTGAGTTTAGTCTCAGGAGTGCACAAGTACTTTTAGGTTTATTTTGAGGAATTTACTTGTTTTTAGTGAAGTTTTCATTTAGTTTTAATGTCTTTTTGGAGTATGATGAAGAAACCCTTTTTAATATGAAAGCTACCAAAAGCAGTATAAGAGAATGTCTGACATTAAATAGAAAAATGGGTTTTTACACCAGTCTATAACCATTATGTTGAATTGTTGTCCCCATCTGAAGCTAGTTACTGTGTCATCAACAAGTCAAACACAACGGGACAAAGTGGTATACACAGGAAACAAACCAAATTTTACCTGCAATTCTGCATCGTTTAGTTTGTGTTTTTAATTGTAGTTATCACCAACAGCGTCAACATTGTGAAAGTTGGTTTTGTTTTCACCTTGTGAGTCTCAGAGTGTGTATGTGTCATCACAGCAAAAGCGGAAACTATCACAGAAGCTGTTTTGAGTACTTTGAGGTGTTTCTACTGTCTGTCTGTGGATAGATTTTATCACTGCAAAAGCATCACAGCCATACAAAATACAGTCAGTAAACTTGAAAGGGGTGTAGTTGAGATCAAAATGAGGACTAGTTTGAAAATGTGTGTGGTCCGAGTAAGGGGTGCAGTAAGTTTTCAGTAGTGTATAATCACCTGGAACTAAGAATCACTATGTTTTTGTGACCCTAGAATGAGCTGTATATATTAACATATGGACTGAGTCTTTTCCCGCGGAGTCCGCCATGTCATTTCTACAGTGGCCCAGAATGGACAAACCCAACACTGACTCTAGATAGGGCCATTCACATTCTTGTGTTGGCTACTGTAATTCTCCTACACATTTAGACACACAGGGGAAGTTTCACTTGGTTTCAATCTGCAACCTCACTGCTAGATGCCACTAAATCCTGGACACTAGACCTTAAATAAGACACAATCTCGCCACTTAGTTGCTGTCTAACAAAAACCCTGTATCACAAAATTTTATCATTTTGCTCCCTACATGAGAATGTTAATGTTGGTCTGTAGGTTCACCACTTTGATCCAAAGTGAAGTATCTGAACAACTATTTGATGGATCCCTCTGAAGTTTTGTGTAGACATTCATGCTCCCGAGAGTATGAATCCTAATGACTTCAGTGATCCCTTAAATACACTGCCATCAGCCTCAGCTGTACTTTGTGTTTAGTGCTAATCAGCAAATGTTAGCATGCTAAACATTGTTGGTGAACATGGTAAACAATACACCTGCTAAACAGAAGTTTGTGCATGTGAGCATGCTAATTTTGGTATTTAGCCATCAGCATGGCTGTAGACTCTTTAGCCTTAATCCTACTTCTGAAGGCAGATAAATCATTTAAAAACATGTTTTCACAGGATGGCAACAATGTGTAAAACAAATCCTTCAATAGCTCATTTTGTTAGTTTCTAATTAATATTTCCTCAGTATCATTAACAGATGACACAACATGTTTATATCATAAAGATAAAATACCACAGAAAGCCCTGCTACAGCTAATACTACCACTACTATGACTGTATTATCACCATTACTACTACTGCCAATACTAGTACTACAACCACCATCCATACGACTACATCTTCAACGGCTATGAGTGTTACAACTACAAGATGACGTCATCAAATGTCTTGTTTTGTCCACAACCCGAAGATGTTTAGTTTATTGTCACAGAGGAGTAAAGAAACTGTAAAATATTCACATTTAAGAAGCTGGAGTCAGAGAATTTTGACTTTCATCTTTAAAAAAGTATTAAACTGATTAATCAATCATCAAATCAGTTGAATTAATTTATTAGTTGACAACTAATTGATTAATCTCTTTATCGCTGCAGCTCTAAACTACAAATATTACTGCAAATTTCATCACTGCTGTAGTTGTGAGCAATTCTACTTTGGGAATCAGTGCAATAGTTCATGGTTTTATCAGCAGCAGTTCATTCTAAGTGTCTGTACATTCATATATACAATACATAAATTTTTAAACATTATATAATAACGATTTCAGCCTCAGCTTCACCCTCTACTCCTTCCCTGACTGCAGTATTCCTCATACAGGTCTAGCCTGGTGGAAATAAACTGGCTATGAACTCTGCTGCAGCACTGCAATGTCCAGTTTCCATTAATAATTTTATAATAAAGTATTAAAATGATCTATTTTTAGCTAACCATCCAGCAGCTGTGGTTCATCTAAAATGGAGATCCAGATACTGCTGAGCTATACAACAAAGAAAGTGTAAACATATCCTGGATGTACGGTTCACGCTTCGCAAGAAGTTCACTTCTGAATGCAGATTTAGGCATCACATGACTGTTCTCACTGTGCTCTCATGTTTGCACTTCTTACTACTTACTGGCAGTTTGCTGTTTGCATGAGGAACTTCAGCTGAGGAAGTGAGGCTTATTCAAATGTTTTACACGGCAGAAGTTGCTTTCTTAAGGGACCAGAAGTAGTACTGATGATGTACTTTGTTGTAAAGAATATATATCTTTTTGCGTTTCTACTTATTTGACCATCCACAGGCAGTTCAGAGGTTTGATATAGAACGCATCAGCAGTATAGCCCAAACAATACAGTTTTTAAGGGCAATAATGATATTAATATTTGGGAGTTAAACATTTTTACAATATATCAAGACAGCTGGTCACCGACGATTAGCTGTTGCTGCCATTCAAAGCAAAGCTGAACCATTAAATAGTCACAAAACTCTCACACTGATAACGAAGAGGCTCAACTCTGTCTTTAAAACCGTTAATAAACATTGGGTGACATTAGTGGTGTGATGCTAACAGCGACGGGCTGAGCAAATAAATAAGCTGCATGCAGGTCTACAATGAAATTAGATTTTACCCGTTTTAAAAAGTCAAATTCACAGTAAAGCTGCGTTAACTGGACAAAATATTGAATTAACAGCCATTGGCTGGATTAGTTATAACTGTTGTGGTAGCAACATCCTGACAGGACTGATACTAGGAGGGTATGTCAGAATATTCTGTGAGGCCACAAAGCAGTCACAAAGCAGGGAAGACAGCAAACATAAAGACATAAACACTAGAGATTATCAATCATGTTAATGACAACTTCCTTGTTCAAAATCCATTTTATTGCTATCTTGAGCTGAATTTAAGACCAAACTAACAACGACAATAAGGAGCGTATGCTGGCAGAAACAAACTGTTTCCATCTGAATGTAGCAAACGACATTTCTGGGACTAATCTGAATGACAACAGGAAATATTTACAAGGTCAAGAGTGTATTAAACCTGCCTTGTGTTAATGCAACAGTGAAAATGCATTTGAGTCAGAATGTCACCCGGTGGAAGTGCAAAATCAACACTCTTCACTGCTTCCACCCACAGCTGTGGTCAAACACATACACATAATTACAATTCAATCTGTCTTACTTTCCAACTCAACCAACTATCGCTGTGTGCGGACTGACTGATTAAAACATCATCAGTGAGAATAAACCTGTAGCAGGTGACATTTCAGCACTATTTCAAAGTATATTTTTCTCACTGTCATGAAACAGACCAAAACTAACAATTAACTGATCACAGACAGGTGTTATCTGTTTTTACCAAAGCTTAACAAACCATACTCTTCTGTGCCATAGAGCCCCACTATTTCCATAAAGTATAGGAAACACTTCAGTGAGCAACAGTGTTGGACTGTATGACATTTGAAATTCTTGCAATAAACATGGGCACTGTAATTTAGGTCAAGTTTATCTGTCAAACACCACACTACTCCTGTAATTACCCACAAGAACACCAAATGTGCATTCATCCACCGTTAAAAATAGTCCCCAACAAATGCACAATTTTCTCCTGTTTGAGTAACATTTGGTAAAAACTACAGTGCCCTGATGTTTCCGGAAATTGCTGAGCCTTTTTGAAAAATGAAACTATGTACAGTGGTGGAAAAAATAATACTGCAATGCTACAATACTGTCCTCTGAAATGTTGTAGAGTATAATGTAGCCTAAAATGGAAATACTTAAGTAAAGTACAAGTATTAAATTTAAGTGTACTCAGTTACACTCCATCACTGACTACAGCCACTTTTATGCTGCCTGTTCAAGGCGGTAATGTTGTGCCATTACTTTGGCTCACCGTTCTGTATTAAAAGTACAGTTGCTAAATGGAAGGACAAAGTTGTCTCGCCTTTAAGTTGGCAGTGGACGTAGTAAGATGTCTGTGTGAAAGGGACAGCCGGCCAGACAGGAGGGGTTTTGGCAGCATAGAATGTGCGCAACCCACCACCAGGAGATGTAAAAAGCAACCATTTGATGTTAGCAGCTAACTCAAAGAAGAAGAACAACAGCGGAAAATGTAACGTAAATTGGAGAGACAATGAGGTCTGGGAGCATCTCATCCTCCAAACAGACGACAAGATCAGCCACCATTTTACAGGGATGGTAAATGTTTGCTATTGTCATGGTACACTATTGTTATTGTTTAATAAACACTAACCAACGCTTATGTCATATATCACACTAGAGGGCAATGCTAGTGTGTCACACATCACGCCCATTATGCCTCTTTTACTTCTGCAATGCTGTCATGCTATGTAAAATTACACTCAAGGGTGGCATTAGCGGACGTAATTAAGGGACTCTGTCACCGTCCTATCACGGGATCTCTGTGTGAAATGGGCTTATATACTGAAGACAATGTGTTTTTTTAAAGTACATTTCAGAAGGCTTGAGGTTGAGTATCAGACTGGGGAAGTGAAAAGAGACACAGACATTGTTGGCTCTTAATTTTTCAGGAGATCTGATGACAGTGAAAAAAAATAACATATTAGCTTTATCCTTTAAGGTGCTAAACAAATCTTCAAACTTTTAAAGGACCTGCTGACACCCTGAAGAGGTGAGGTATGAATATTCCGGGAAAACACTGACAGTTGTGAGTTGTGAAAAATATCAGCGACAGGAACACTGTGCAGATAATCATCTGTCTCTATTGGTTTACTTGAAGCGCTGACAGTGACAACTAGCGAGAGGCAGCAGTGAGAGAGCGATACACCTGACAGGTTGAGCAGCTGTTTTCAGGCTTTAAGGTTGAGAAATTATGCATCTCATCTGCAGATATCCACCTGTCCTTTGACTACACATTACCACCACTTGGAGAATTTTTCAAATAATTTCTCCTGTGGGTCCAAAAGCAATAATACAGTTCCTGAGCTGTGTAACAAGATGGGACTTCAGCTACTCTTATCTCTCCTTCACTGAAGGCTGCAGACGTACTCAAAGCGAGCAGTAATGAAACTTGTGATGCTAATGCAGCTGCACTCGAGCTGGGCTATATTTAGGAGAGAGATCTCAGCCGTGGGGGCCTCCACTGCCTTCTGCCTGTGTTTGTTTCTGTGCTCGCTGTGGCTCTAGGTGTTTTTAAAAATGTATGGCGGAGGAAACGTAACGCTACAGAGGCAGGTGGCTGTTAGAAGCAGTGCGAGGGATGTGAGAGAGGGAGAGAGAGGAATAAAAGTGCACTCCGGTAATCAGCTCAGGCCTCAACGCTTTACTGCGCTAATTCTACTGGTGGAAACCGTGTATCCATGACAACACGCCGGCAATATGATTACTCCTTTTTCTGCTGAGAGTGATGAAACACATTCACATCACGCTGGACCTGCCCTTGATGCCCTGTCTGAGGTTGTTGATTGTCTGGAACAGCGAGATGAGTGTGTGTGTGTCTCTTTGTGTGTGCGTGTGTGTGTGTGTGTTTGTGTCTCTTTGTGTGTGTGTGTGTGTGTGTGTGTGTGTGTGTGTAGTGCAGGAGGAGGTGTGAATGTCCTTGCTGCTCTCTGCACTCTGCTCTCAGTCTTGCATGTCTAGACATGTCAATATTCTCGCCCTTTTAAAGTTTCGGTAAAACACCCCTTAACTCTCTCACACAGACACACACCCACACACACAGATATGAAAAGGGTGACACCCCCTGCACACGCACACTCAATAACTCCGACACTACACACATTACTGAGTCACAAATTACACACAGTGAGCAGCAGGTCTGGGTGGCTGCCTGTGCTACTGATATATCAAACCTTTTCTGATCCTGACGCCTCAGAGGAAAAAGGTTTCACTCTGAAGTCGTCTGAATAAAGTCAAGAAATTATCATTTAATCAGAAAAGGGTGAGGAAACACTGAATGTTGAAATTTAGAAGTCAGAGATCCTCATGCTATTACTACTTTTCACACAGGCCTCTCTAGCTGCAACCACGCTACATTTCCTGAACGAACATCTGCACTGTACTGACTTAAAATACAACCTTTTGTTTTATCAAATACCAGCGTGAACACTGAAACTGAAAGACCTATAAATTGCCAATATCCCTGTGCACTAAATGCCTGCACATTTATGCCACTTTCGATTTTCAGATTTAGAAAAGTGTTGTGCTAAAATGACACCGTGCATTTCAAAATGGAAACTATCTTCCTCATTCCTATATTCAAAGTAACATTTCTGAGTTTGGGCTGTAATATCGCAAGGTTGGCATGGAAACAAGCACACAGTATATGATTAACCCAAACACCTCTATTTCTCAGTGGCCAATTTTCTTACATCCAACAGAGAGCACACAGAGCGGACTGATTTTTGCCCAGATGCATACTTTGAAAGAGGGTGCACAAAATGCTAAAAAGGGTGACTTCAGCCTTTTTCATCCTCCCTCAAACAACACAGTGATATTTCTGGCATTTAGAGAACAACTGGTGTGTTAGAGAGTTAGCTGATGGTATGATTTAAGAACATAATGAGGAAATTAAACATACTCTAAAACTGTAGAACACCAAAATCTACATGCAGAACTGAAGCCAGAGACGTTTCAGAAAGGAGACAGCGCACTTAAGAGTCATTTCCTGTATCCATGTCACGTAGGTTTTGCCACTGACCCACCCCTTTAAGAAACTAACAGCAAGTCCTGATTCTGTTCACTGCAGCTGGTCTTTGTCAGTCACATGCATATACAGTCTGAGATGTCACTGAGTCACCATTTTGGAGATAAAGCTACAGTTAAGCAGAACATGACTAAGCTAAGTTGTATCCAACCCATGACATCATCAGACTAAAGGAACAAAAGCAAACTGAGAGAATTCAATACTAAGACAAACTCAACGAGGACACCAGGGACTGTTATTTGACTAGACTGTTTTCTTCTAACACTGATCCACACGACCTAAAAGCAAAAAGTTTGAAAAAGAAACAGATGGCCTCTGTGGTCTAACTTAGACTAGATCACTCAAGACCATTGAACAGAGCCAACTTTTTTGTCTTGTCTTTACTCGTCACTGCATAATGAACAGAAATTTCACCATTTTTTTTGGTTAATATTTTGTCATTTACATTGTTGTTGCAATTTAGTCGTGAAATAAAAAATCACCAAATGTTCGAAAAGGAGCAGAAAGAAATCTAATAATGAAGTTATTTAACGCTATATGCTTTAAACATAAAAGCAAATGCAAAGAAAATGCAGAATACCTGAAAAATGGCTATTAAAACCATAATGAACGGTTATAGCAAGTTTTACGTCATCTGTCAAAGACCAACGAGTGAAGTGAACGTGAACACAGAATATGACTGATTCTTCCACACTATAGCCACCCAAGTAAATACTGGACCCATTTTCCACAAGACACAGGTCTTTCGAACATTCTGAATTCCAAAATGGCATTTTTCAGATGGACAAATGAGGAGAAAATTAACTTTGTTTGAGACCTGTCTCTGTCTCAACAACACACTCTTGCGTGATCTTGGACCAACTCACGTGATCTTGTACTGGGTTGATATCAGAATATCAGATTTCACGCTGGCAGATATAAAATGAGTAGCAAAATAAGAAGCAAACATTAAGTTTGTATTGTTATTGTGTTGTAGTTTTTTGAAGTCTGCTTTTATTCATCTACACAACGTTTACTTCAAAACCAAGTGTGGGGATGCGGGGGAGAAACAACCATGCCCACTTAGGAAGTGTTTCATATCTGTGCCGCAGCTTATAATGCATCATCTTTTGTTACAGAGCATCTTTACTTAAACTTGGATCCAAAATTAAAGTTCATAAAATGCCAACAACTTAAAATCTATTTACTTGTGATTTATCTTTTTTATCACCAGTAAAATGTGCATAAATGCATTTAGTTTCCCTGTGTCTGTGTCATTGATTTGAAGGGAGCCATTGACGAAGTTAACTGTATGCTACCAGCAATAAAAGAGCATTTCTTAGAGAGCAACAGCAGTCTAAAGCAGCATTTCTGATACTCTTGCTTTGTTGAATTTGTCCATCATGGTAAATTATAATTTAAAATAAAACAAACTATTGTGAAAATTGGGTATTTGCCACATACATGCCTAATAAATATGACTTTATAACCCAGTAAAAATGCTCCCAGAAAAGGTCAAACTGCACTAAAAGTCAAATCAAGGGGGCAAAAAAAAACCATCCCGTGAATGTGGTTACTTTCTTACACTGCAAGCAAACAATAGTAAAGTGTATATGAGTCATAGCCATAGCACTCTGATGACACTCCTGTAACTCTAGAGAGATAATGAAAGCGAGAATAACTGGGCTGGAGTATACAAGCTACAGCCTGCACATCCCTTCCTACTTTACAGTATTGCAGTATTGCAGTAGTGTAGCTCAGCAGACTTGGTGTCTGACATGAACAAAGGTCAAAGCCACAGAGCTGTGGTGATCTCTCATTCCATTTCCAAGTCTTTACTCACCAGTCCCCGGCCTTCCCATGATGATTTGCTTGCGTGGAGCAGGGTGTGGAGACTCAGCTGGCAGTATGAGCGGCAGCAGGGCGGTCGGTGTTGGGTGACAGGCTACTGGCTGTGGCAGCCCCCCTCCAGAGGCGTCCTGGTGTCCTTCGGGTTTCCTCTCCCGCTCCCTGCCTCCAGAACCAGAGGAGGACAGGAGGGAGCCTGATGAAGTGGACATTGACCCGGGGGTGGAGGGGCTGGACAGGGCAGCGTGGCCCACTGTGGCTGGAGTCAGGGACTGGGAGGAGACATAAAAAAATATTTTTTTTTTTTAGTAACTGTAGAGAACTGACTCATAATGTAGGAGTATCAGTAGTAGTATCAAAGATGTAGAACTAGTAAAAAGACTTTGAACTGTTCGCTGTAGCCATTTGACTGGAAAATGGCAATTGTTGTTATGTGACAACACACGTCAGTGGGGCTGTAAAGTTTGTCTGATCACTAGTTTGAGACCTCCATTTTAGCCAACTGTAATTTAGTAACATTTTTAAATAAGCAGTCTCTTATTTTTAAAACAGGCAGAGAGAGACACCGGGGATTAACAGCGTGGGGATCAGCACATTTTCATATCTAACTCGGTGAATTAAGGGTTTATTTTAACCAAACCAGAGTTGGTGATTGTTGGATCAGTGGACTAACTATCTAGATGACCAAAAAGACTAACCAAAATGGTTCTGGCAAGTTTTATTTTGTTTCTGTTGAGTTTGAATGAAGTGTGTTTAACGATGGGTTAAAAAGACAATCAAGCTAAAGACAGTCTTAGCTCTGTGAAAAAGAGAAACTTGAATTGTTGTATTTTTCTGTTTAATAAGGAAAACAGGTACAAGACTAGTTCCTTTCCTTTTGTGAGTTTATTTTTTTTAATTAGACACATATGATGGTGGTGAAGTCCCTCCATGAACACATCTCCCGGCTGAAACTACAGGGGGTAACACAAAAGTACCCTAGCAACTTATTTTTTATCAGATGATGACACTGTATCATAAATCCAGCAATCCTCAATTCTTTCAAAATAATACTCAATTAAAAATATATCTTCTGAGAAATAAATACTCAAAGACAGCAGCTCCTGCAGCATATTGCACTTCTTCACTGTAAATTTATTTGTTCCAGACACTCGAAAGTCTTCACAACATAGCAAATGACACCACTTCCATGTCATTCTATTGCATTCAGTGCCTTCAGTTTGAAGACTCTTAATCCACATTGGACTCTGCTAAGAAGCCGAGCTGCCTAGGACCAAACTTTTGAGGGCCATCTTTAAGGTTTATTGCAGTTGGGCTGATACTAAAAATATGGTTTTCAGAGAAGTATTCTTTTGATTCAAGGTGGAGTTTCTCAGTCACTGACAAAATTAAAGATATTATATAACTCCCAGGTTACTATGTCAAAATGGCATTCTGAATCAGTGTAGACAAATACTTTTGCAAGATCAACTTTTGACCAACAGAAACAAAAAACATTTGATGAACTTCCCAAATTATCATCACTTAATATATGTATATACGATTTAATCTTTTTTAGGGCCTGTGGCTTAAGAAAGCACTTAATACAAACAGTACTTGTTATGGGTGATATGACAATATACACCATGAGCTGATAAAGACACTATTCTGCTGTACCATTACTATAACAAGGTAGCTATGATATAATATTGCTATCGCATTATGAGATTACACATATTGTGATGACACTGTGTCCACATGGCCCAGCTCTATAGTGTACATGATCATATTGCACACAAACTAAACAAAAACATAGTGACTTTCTTACCGAGCTGGAGGTGACCAGGACAAGTGTGGATGTGGGGTTGCGCAGGAGAACTGCACCGTTGGTGGTGGCCCCGTTGATGGGGACGGGGACCTGCAGGCCGGGGGGACCTGTGTGTTGAGGCTGGCTGTGCTCTCTGGACCTGCTCCTCTCTCGCCTCCCTAACGGGCCGTCAGAGAACTTGGCCAGGGGAACATCTGGGTTGCGAACAATGACTGGGGAATCACGGAGGGGCACAATGCGGCGTGGAGAGGGTTCCTGCGGCAGTGGGGAGGGAGGAGTGGGAGACACAAGCATGGGTGGAGGCGTGGAGGCAGTGGAGGATGGTGGCCTGCTGGTGGCGCTACGAGGCCGGGGGAAGGAGAGTGAGGAGGGGGTTGTGGGCTGACTCTGGGGGGAGAGGACTCTGAAGGCGGCGGGGCTATGGCCAAGGGCCGGGTCTCCCACCACCCCTCCACCCATACCCACCAGTTGCTGTTGCTCAGGTTTGCTCTGGTAGTCCTGGATCGCGGGCAGAGGAGGGGGTGGGTGGGAGTCGAGCTTCCTCTTGCTGGGGCTCATGGGGACTGTGAAAGTGAGATTAGTCTGAAAAGTGGGTACAATCCCAGACAGGTGGCGCTCCCGTTCAACACCTGGCGTACCCATCTTAGTGCCGCTAAGTTGGCGATGGCGGCGTGGAGTAAGTGAGGCAGGAGCAGTGATGGGGCTGAAATTGGCAGGACGAAAGCCAAAGAGCGGAGAGGGTGAGGGTGATGGGGTAGGGGAGAAGGGCGACTGGTTGGAGATAGGGGAGTACGAGGGCGTGCCTGAGCGGGAGCCCCCCAGGGAGACCAGCATGGTCGCTGCCTCACACTCATCAAAGTCAAAACGAGAGAGGTCCTGGGGGAGCAGAGAGGGAAGGACCAGACGGGGGCGGGAGTCTCCTCCACGGCTGCTGGCCTCGCTGCTTTCACGTGACGTCTCATCCCAGTCAAACTCTGAGCTAGCTCTTCCTCCGCTCAGTCGGAGGTCAGATGGCGTCAGGGTCCCTGTGCTGCTAGCTCCCCCTCGTTCCCGACTGCCTCCACTGGCTTCCATCTCCTTGGTCCTCATTGAGAGGTGTCTGGAGCAGTATCCTCGGCGCTGGGACTCTTTAGAGCAGCCCTCCCTGGAGCACAGCCTCCTCCACTGCTTCCCATTGAACTTCTTACGGATGCCTGTTGGCGTACACACCACATCTCCCTTCTTGTACTTTTGCTGGGCAGCTGTCAGTGGGGTGCGGGAACGCGAGGAGGAGGAGGAGGTTGAACCTGATCCAGATCCACCGCCACCACCTGCTCCTCCACTGGAAGAACCTCCTCCTGAGACCTTCTCTACTCTAGAGGAGGATGCAGTGGAAGAGGAGATGGGAGGAAGGGGAGGGAGCTGAGGGGTGGTAATGACAGCACCAGCTGCTGCAACTGCTGGGTCAAGGCCTAATAAGACAGGTGAAGGAGGGGGGTGGGGGTTCAAGGCCAGGTGGGCAGGGGGAATCCCGATGCCCCGCACCACAGACAGGTGGGGATTGAGGTAGCCAGGCGGGGGCTTAGAGACAATGTGGCGGTGTTGGGGGATTGCCATTGGTTTGGCCCCAGGTATGATCGCCCCCATTGGGAGCATGTTAAAGTGGGATACCTCCATGTCTTCTTCGGGGGTGAGTGGCATGTATGGGTGGTGTTGCTGCTGTTGCTGCTGCTGCTGCTTTGCACTGTTCTCCCTTTCTCGCTCTCTTTCCCTATCTCTTTCCTGTATTCTCTGGAGATCCCTCTCCCTCTCTAAGTCTTTCTCAATTTCCCACTCTCTGCCTGGAGCCAGGCTGAGGACTGACGCTGGGGTTACTGGGGAGGTAATGTTGTGGCCCGATGTGGAGGAAACAGGCACCATGCCTGGGTAGGGGATTCCTCTCCCCATCACTGACCCCACGCTGGGTGTCATCCCCCGGCTCAAACGACACACCTCCTGCTCCACATCTATTTCCTCCCTGTCCTCCCGCTCCCTTTCCTTCTCTCTGCCCCCCTCTTCTCCATCTCGCCCTCCTCCAGACGGTAGATCCAGGTCCCAAGGTGGCACCAGAAGCCGGAGTGTTTGTCGTGAGACCCACACTGCCTGGGTACCACCAGCTGTCCCTCTGCCATCCTCTTCCTCGTCCACAGAGTGAGGTCTTTCCTCAGACAGCAGGACACGGTAGCGGTTGGCCACTGCAGGGTGTGTGTCCACTTGAGTCACCACACCTTCTCTGTACCACTGCCACTGACCCTCACCTCCCTCTTCATTGCCAAATGGCACGCAGGCACGAGTGCCAACAGGTATTGGATGGACACCAGGCGGCGGGGCATCTAGAATAATGTCCACCACCCCTGGGGGGCTGTCATGTCGATACGGATAACGGCACAGTGTCTTCTCACCATTCAACTGCACCTCCAGGCTTCCATATTCCCCGCTGACCTTACGGACCACCCCAGCCCGGAACACTAAGTCAGAACACCCCCCTTCTTCCCTCCTTTCACCTCCGCCTTCCTCGTCACTTCTTCTCCTGCGCTGGCGGGCAAGGACACGCTGATTCTTCAGCCCTTTGGCGAGGGCGTCAGACAGCGCATCAGGGAGACTGGGTGGTGCGTGTGTAGACATCTGTGTGAGGGCGTGTGAGTCGCCAACTACCTCCAGGTCAGCTGAGTGCTCACTGGCGGTGTCTGTTGAGGAGCAGCGGGGCAGGGGACTAGGTAAAACTCGGTCTTGATCTCTCACCTCTTCACCTCCTCCAGGCCTTTCCCTGTCTCCTCCTAGAGACAGGGTAGGGGGTCCTGGGGAGCCGTCCTGAGGCCCCTCCCTGCCAGTGGTCCTGCTGTGGAAGTCATCCATCAGGCTCCTGCTCTGATTGTTGCTATCAGAGTGCAAGACACTGATGTCGCTTCCCGAACCTGTTGACCCGTGGTTAATGACCCCACCACTAAGAGGAAGAGGAGGGGGTGTGCTGGATGAGGGGTTGCTATGGTTACCAGTAGCAGACAAGCAGTGTTCAGAGGTGTACTTCTTTTTGGGAACGCGGGCTTTGAAGGTGGCTGTTTTTCGACTTGAGGCAGGGTTTGGGCTGTTGTTGGCGCTTGGTGTACTGCTGTTACTGCAACTGCTACCACCACTGTCACTGTGACTGCTGCCGCTCACAGCTGCCCTCCCTGACCTATCATCCGAAGATGTCAGAAATTTTCCAGAATCCATCACAAGTGTCGTCTCTGACAGTCCTTCTCGGTGAAGCCCCTCCCCCTCTGAAGTGTCCCGTGCTCTGATTGGATCTGTCTGCGAGGACTCTGAGTGTGAATTAGAAGAAAATGAAGATGAAGGTGTTCGGTTTTGTGGGGATCTGCTTCTGTCTCTGTTCTCATCTGAGTCTCTCTTCTCCCCTCCTTCAGGGGCATCCCCTGCTCCACGACGCTTCCCCCCTTTGGCCCGGGTGGAAGGAGGAGAGCGCCGGCCCTGCTTTTTAATCGGCTTCATCTTTTCATCTAGCTTGCCTTTTCTCCAAACAAGTCTTTTTATTTATTTATCCCAGAGATACTCTTTGGCGTTCCAATCTTGCTCTGCCTTGTTTTTCTTCTCCCTCCTTCCTATTCTCTTTAGTTTCCTCCTCTGCCAGGGCCTCTCTCTCTCATCCTGTCTTGTCTTTGTAGCGCGACTTCGGCACTTGCCCACCTTATTCCAGAGACTCTGGAAAAAAAGGGAAGAGGGAGTGTGGGTTACTCATGTGGCAAACACATTCAGACATGCACAAAGCCCATTCACCGATGAAAGATAGCTACTAACTTCATGGCCGTGAGAGGAAAAGTGACCATTCAAATAAAAATCAAACACCTATGAAAACAATGAACTGACATCGAAGTAATTTAAAATGAATCAGAAATTTTAAAATAATTTAAAAACAGAAAAGCCGCACTTTGTGACCCTAAAAAGTAAGAGTAATGAACAGTGAAACGTTAATTCTAAAAAACAAATTCCCCGCTAAATGATGCACCATCATACGGGAGTAGTAATGAAAATGACTCATCTACAAATTCATTACACATGAATTCATTACATAACAGGTTCTACTCACATTACACAAGGCCTGCATCCATACCAGGTACATATTGAAAACAGGAGGCCATATTGTAGGGTAAACACAATGTAGGCTCACAACACAGTATGGAAATAGTGAGGAGCACTTTGCAATTTGCCCAGACAAGCCTTTCTGCATGCACACACTCTCTCACACACACTACTTCTTGGCCGGGGCAGTAGAGGCGGGGGAATTCCTTCTTTGCTCGCATACTGAAACCCTCCCTTTCTCTCTCTCTCTCTCTCTCTCTCTCTCTCTGTGGCGACCTTTATCTATGTATTTCAAAGCAGAGTCAATCCGCCCCTACAAACTCCATTTCCTGTGGAAGACCATTACCTAACTTCCCGTTACTTTATTCCTCCCTCTCTCTCTCACTCTTTGCTACTATTACGCTTTCATTCTTATCCCCTGCCTGCCTGCCTTCTTTCCTCTCTCTGATATTGATTTCTACCTCTCATCTCTCCTTTTCTCTCCTCTCCTTCCACTTAATCTCTATCCTCATTTTGTGCTGCAGCCATCCAGAAAAGCAGAGTTGTTCCGAATAATTGTTATTCCACACCAGAGTCATTCAGTATCGCTCTTAGCCATGCCAGAGTCATTCAGAATATCTCCTATTCCACACCGGACTCATTCACAGTTCTGCCTCCGTTCGGAAAGTAAAACAGATTGATTTTGCTGACTTGTTGAACGGGGAGACTGTTGTCATTTAACTGGTTTGTTTGCTGTGTGGCTGATACGCGCGGGACTTGCCTCGGGTCCTCGCTGCTGTGTGTTCTGCCTCATTTCTTCCAATACAAAAGTCTCCACAGAGCTAAGAGTGCCAGAAAGACGTTAACAACAAGTGTATAAGAGGAGAGAATAAAAACAGCCCCTATATGCTCTGTAGTCTTTCAGAAATCCCTCACTCCAACTGTGAAATTCACTGTCAAAATGTTCTGGATTGATGTCTATCATCCGCCACTAGGCATGTCTACTTGTCAGTGACTGTTTGACTGTCTGTTAACTTCCATGTCTGCCTGTCTGTCCCTGTTTTACATCCATCCTCCCACCAGTCTCTTTCTCTCTGTCTGCCTGTCTCTTTTCCCTTCTGCTGCCTTCCTGTTTGTCTGTGAAGGCCTGCATTCATTCAGGTCCTTTTAATATCTGCCACATCATATGGGCTACAGAGAAATCCATTTTCAGAGATGAGTGCTGCCTGTCTCAAGGCCACACACACACACAGCAAACATCTATGTGATGATAGTTGATAGTGCACACGAAGAGCTAGAGAGCTAATAGCCACCACTGTGCTCTATGTAAATCCCTATTTAGGACAGACAGCCGTAGAGCAGCCACCATAAAATTATTTGGCAGCCGGCCTTACTTGGTCACGATAGAGGTATGCTACGTGTGTTTACTCAGTAGTGCACTGTGTACAACAGCTGGTGTCAGAGTCATGGGCCTAATGATAACAGCTTAAAGACAAACTGACGCAACTGACTCTCCCCTCGGTGAAATATGGAGCAAGGATGTCCATATGGAAGCTATAGTAGGCCTCCTATATTTCATGCTCACTGATCAAAGCTGAGCACTGTATGCTCATCAGGTATACACCATGTGCTGGTATTAAGTTCTGTCTTATTTTACTTGCAGAAAAGCTTTCATACATTCCCACAAATACATGGTAAACATGACTGTAGACAGCGGCATCAAGCTGATGTAAGTCACACAAGGTGACAATAATATAACTGCTGCTTTTCTGGTTGCAAAATTTAGTTCAGCTAAGCAATTGTCTAGGTAAAGGTCACAATTTAATCACTTTTTCAACCAGGTGGTTATATGTTTAGATATATATTATAAAACTGCACATAACTGTTGGCAAACCTTGGCATAAACCCGCTATAATTCACTGTCACACACACAGAGTCTAGCAGTGACCTTTTCACACCTTTCAGTCCCTTCAAATCCTTGTTAATGAGATATTTTTGACCCTGACCAAACTGCATTATATTTAAAAGTTTTGTCATCTGCACACACCCCTTTCTAAAAGTGTACAACAGGATTACTACAGTGCTTTACTCACAACAGGCCGGGGTGTATAAATGTATTGACATAATCATAATCCAGAGCAGATAACAGCTGTTAATTTATCTAGACAAGGCCAAAAGCACAAAATGCAAACTACTGAAGGTGATGTCGTCACCTCTGGTTTAGCTGGATAGTACCGTGTATGTGTCAAGCCCTCGTAGTACCGCGATTACTACCAGTTTTACTCCACAACACAGCAGGCCGTGGCGTGCAGCGACCAGGCCTCAACTACACACAAGGCCGCTTGGAAATCCTCAACTCCCTGTCACCGGGAAATAACCGGTTTAACGGGCATATTAACCCTTAATACCATGTAATACGACCCATATTCCCTGTGCTGCATGACACTGTGAAATGTCCCAAACAGATGAACGCGTTAACTTTGTCAATCCACTCCACAGTCACACACAACACAGCGACAAACAGCAGACAAAGTCGGTTTGTTTGGCCCATCCGAAAGTGACAGTCGTCAGAAAACGTAGCTAAAGCTGCCCCGATAACTTTGTATTCACCCTCGTCGTCGTTTGCAGTATTGCAACCGAGGTACAAGAAAGAGAAAGTGTCAATATGTGGCCACAAACTAGTCCAAGCACAAGGCCCCTCGAGCCCCTCGGAAATACATTAATTCAAACAGCCACGTTGATTCAAGAAAAAGAGGAAGAAAATATGTTGAGAGAGAGGAGGAGGGAATGACAAGCGAGTTTTCGAGGGTTTGATACAACGCAGGAAAAAATAACAGTTGTTCTAGGAAGTCCAACGGCAGTTATGGCGTTGAATTTATTTCTAGTGGAAAAGTTTCAAGCTCACTATGTCTATCCGCACCGCTCCCTTTTTTTCGCAGAAGACACCCAATCCGCCCTCTACTCCTCTCCGTAGGCCACCCAGATATCGGAAAATATGCTGATCAGCTCAACTGCTAATACTGTTTATGGCCACAGTAAACATGAACAACGTTAGCAGCTCGGCAAAAGCACAACAAGCCCCACTGCAGTGCTGCAGGAGAAAGATTTGTGGGCAGCTTATACTCACCAGAGCTATTATAGTACCCCTGTGTGAATCTCTGTTGAGTCCGCCGGGTAAAATAGGGCAGGGTGGCCGGTCGTCCGCAGCTGCCAATTAGCGGCCGTTCATGTTTCTCCGGCAAAGCAACTTAAAAGGAGGAAAAACTACTGCCCTGTACATTCTACACTACAGTCGCAAAATGGTGAATGAAGCCCCAAAGCCTTGACAACCAGCCCGTGCGACCAATCGCGGAGCACGAACGCGTACAGTAGCCAATAGGATGCCGCGGAAGGGGAGCGGGGGCGGGGCCACGCGTCAAAGTAAAATTGAGCGACGGCTCGCCGCAGCCAATCACAGTGTGGGAAAACACAGAACAGCTGTTGGGAGAGCGAGGCTGCGGCGGCCAATGGGGCTCCTCTGTGGGCATGTCTGTGACTTCCACAGGCACGCAGGACGGGATTGAGATCTTTCTCTCTTCTTCTTCTTCTTCTCATCCCCTCTTCATTTGTCTACAAACATGAATAGACAGACGGCGGACTGTCTGTCTTATTCAAACAGGCTGGACTTATGTCAGCCGACAAAAAAACACTGACATGACACTGTCAAATTTAATATAGCTTATCTCTCAGGCTGCCTCGTGCATTATAACTTCAACTTACACTCATATAACAGCTTTAACAAATTTTAAAAAAAATTATAAAAAAAATTATAACTATTTACCAATTTATCTGTATGCATGCAGTGTCGCCATTATGATCCATGTGAGCCACAGGTTGAGTGTAGTTTCAGACAAACCACACAGAACACCAACTCCCAAATTCTCATGCCTTCTCTCCATCCCCTCTCACAAACTCACTCTCTCTTACTCCCTCCCAGCTAATCAGAGGTGCTCAAAACAGCACAGCATCCCTATGTCCCGCCCCCTCCACCAATCAGAACAGCCGCTGCAGCCTATACGTCACCAGAGCAGCGTGCGATTGGCCGAGAGGCCTGGGGTCTGCAGGCCAATGACCGAATGCTGCGGTGAGGTCATTATGCTTGTTGCCATCAGCTTGGCCAAACAGGAAGAGTGAAACCCCAGTGAGAAAGTTGGTCCAAACGTAGGATTATGGTTCCTAAGAGAGTGACCCATATACACCGTGGGCCTCCCTGCACATACACACAAACACACACACACACACACACACACACACACACACACACACACACACTGTGAGCGAGCAGGGAGTTGTGCATGTGTATGAGTAGGTACAGGCTGTAATACACTAATGAATACAGGATAACATGCAAACAGGCTGGAAAAAAATACAGTTAAACACGCATGAGTGCGCACACAAACACACACACTTACGTGTATGCGCAGCACACTCACAAGCAACACAGTGGCGTCCCACTGTGATTTCATAAGACACTAATGGTGTGTGGATTGCTGTGTAGCAGTGTAACTCGCTGTTTCTATAGCTTACAGGCACAGATGGCGAGTTTGGTCAATGATGATACAGAGCTGGCTGGTTGCGGCATTGCAGTCTGCCTGCACACACACACACACACACACACACACACACACACATGCACACAGGCGAGCGGGTACACTTACCACATTTACACACAACTGGGTGCACGCATACAAGCAAGCACCTACACACACACAGCAGGCGCAGTGGAGTTATAACATGCCTAGGCGTTACATAAGACGTACGTGTACTGGAGCGCACACACACACTGCGCCTAGCCCTGTGCAATCACACACACACACACACACACACACACACACATACACACTTCTTTGTATATTGTGCAGACTAGCCTCGTTGGAACATACAGACATGCACTGTTGCACATACAACAAACTACAGTACAGATTTATTATTAGAATTTAGTTTGCATATTCATGCACAGGCAACCCCTCTACCCACACACATACACACACACAGCATTCATGTAATTACTGTACATACATCATGGCTGTAACATATACAACTTGTGACTCATAAATCTCTGAAAATGCACCAAACACACACACAGACACATGTGAGTGCAGAGTGAGTGGGATCTCCAGACATCTCCCACACCCCTGATAGTGAAGCACTGCAGTCTCTGTCTCCCTCTAACTGACTGCTCATTCACCATAGACAAGTGTGTGTTCAGAAATGTAGGGCGAGTACAGCTAGCGCGCAACTTTGAGGGGCGGCTGGTTTCGTAAGGCACCATCGAGAGACATTAAAGACACCCGAGACTGAAGACTCAGAAGAGCTTTAGCATGAGACTGGAGATGAGAGTGTGAAAGGAGACTTGAGTGGTAAAAGGTAGACGTTAGACAGATGGCAAAGAGAATTATGAAAGACAAAGGGAGAGGCATGAATCACGCTGGTGACAGGAAGAGACAAATAGAAGTGGCCACAGAGGTAGACTAAGAGACTGAGAGTGACTCTTTGCTGCAGAAGTCGAGCGGTTTGTGAATGAGTGCCATAAATCCGGCTGGTATTAGCACCTCTGAGCACTTTCTAAGAATGAGGCGGAGAGCTGTGGCTAAGCCCCCCAATCCCAGTCACTTTACACTAAATGCATTATGGCCACTTAACTGCTAAACAGCTCCAGGGACCCTGCACTGTACCTGACCCAACACTCTAACACTCTCTAATTCAAGAGTGTGTGTGTTTTAAAAAAAGAACAAATGGAGAGTGAGTGATGATGGACCAGATGAGTCCAACCCTACTCGTCTCCATCCCTACCAACATTTTGAGGTTGAGTAGATGTAGTCCAACCCTACTCATCTCCATCCCTACCAACATTTTGAGGTTGAGTAGATGTACAGTAGATTTAACAGCCTGCACCTGCAGTGAATAATGAAACTGAGATGAGTGTGCAGTCACTCATAGCCACTGTCTGTATAATTCTCTGAGTAGTTTTGCAAAAATGGTAATATTTTTCTGGTGTTGGATGAGTACACTATATCCCTAATTAATTTATTTACAAATACTATAGATTATTTACTCTGTATTAATATTTAGAGTAAACAGCAAGGTATTACTTTAAAATTCCACCATTTCAGAGGTTGACATGGTCAAAGGCTACAGAAAAAGCAACTAGGTGGACCTTGAGGGGGGATTGTGTTGTCAGCTGCTGTTTCCAAGGTAAAGAACAAACTGTCAAGGTAAACTTTTAAGTCAAGGTCCTGAAGGTGCTCATAAATCAGGGAACATTTCATGGCAACTGAGCAAACTCAGTTTACCGCTGAGGACCAAACGATACAGTCGGGAGCTCATTCAAAGGTACTGACGTATCATCAGGAGTGTACTTGAACTTTTTTTTGCCACTTGGAAGCAATGGATCAATGCCTGGCACAACACAACATTGACATGTCATTACCTTCACCTACAAATGACCAGTGTATACCAGTTACTCTGTGTTACCTTAAATTTGTGAAGAAAACGTTGTTTTTCTTGCATGCCTCCACAGTGAATTAAGAATCTTTGGTGAACTGGAGTCATAGGTGACCGAACTTAACAGCGGCAAAACTACATCAAACCATCCGTTTACGAACTCTTACACAAGGTGTGCGGTATAATCCAAGTCTCATTTATCCAGTCATATGCTCAGTACCTCCCAAACCCACAGCCCTTTCTACGGGAAACTACCTACCTCACTGAACAAGGGTGCTGCTGGTCTACTGCTGCCTCCATCACTTAGGTAGTTTGTGTTATTATTATATGTGACTTTGGTGCTTTAAAGGGTTAGTTCAGATTCACCAAAGTCACACAATACCCCAACTACCAGTTGAGATAGCTTTAGACCAAAAGCTCTCGTGTTCAATGATGTAAAATTACTGATTTTGTTAATGGAGTTTGGCTTTAAAGAGAGCATAGTTAAGTTTTACATTCTCTTCAGTTCATCGTTGTCTGTATGGTACTGAGCTTATGACTAGATAAATGAGACTTGGATTATACTGCACGTTGTGTGAGAGTTTGTAAAGAGATGTTTGATATGCTTTTGCTGTTGTTAAACACTGAAACCTTTTACCTCAATTCATGAAGAATTTTCTCAGTCTTTGGATTCTTCATTCACAGTGGAGGCATGCAAGAAAAAAAAAAACATTCTACATAACGATTCTACAATGGTCATTTAGGGAGGTGAACTATTCCTTTAAATCTGCAATAACTTATTCTTTTGGCCTCTTGGGGGCAGCGGAAAAAAGCTGTGACCAATACTGACATGTCATCATCACCTTTTAAGATTACATGGTGACCATATTAGCAAACAGCTGCTTATTTACACCTAGGCAGTTATAGAGCAACACTGTCATTCATTACAGTTGTGTTTGTGTCCACCTGATGAATGTAAGTCCAACATTCCCTCTCTTGTTAGCCCTGATTTTGGTTTCTTCTGTGTCAGTCTGCGGTTTGGTATTGAGCAGGTAGCTTACAGTGTATAAAACAGCTGCCTGCTGCAGCTGCATGAGAGTGGTGAGAGTGAACCTAAGCAAAGTTGTAGCCGGACAGCTAAATAATAAGCTGTAACACTTTGTAAAGGTTCATAACACTGAGAGGAGCTGTAGATTCGGGTGATAATTCTCTGTGGGTTCATCACTATGAGTGACCCTTGTCACACCGTTTTCACATTGTCATTTGAAACATTGTTGTTATAAAAATATTACCTACAGCTGCTCAGAAGTGTCAAAAGAAAAAGTATTTATTATGTAGAACAGCCCCCTTTTGGAGGATTATTATTTTATTCATTCATTCATTCATTCATCTTCTAACCGCTTCATCCTCTTGAGGGTCGCGGGGGGGCTGGAGCCTATCCCAGCTGACATTGGGCGAGAGGCAGGGTACACCCTGGACAGGTCCAGACTATCGCAGGGCTGACACATAGAGACAAACAACCATTCACGCTCACATTCACACCTACGGACAATTTAGAGTTACCAATTAACCTAGTCCCCAATCTGCATGTCTTTGGACTGTGGGAGGAAGCCGGAGAGAACCCACGCTGACACGGGGAGAACATGCAAACTCCGCACAGAAGGGCTCCCACGCCCGGGATCGAACCGGCAACCCTCTTGCTGTGAGGCGAGAGTGCTAACCACCACACCACCGTGCCGGTGCTATTATGTTATTATGATTTAAGTGATTTAAGAGCTAATTTAAAGTTAAATTGGTTATTACATTTTATTTAAATCTTTAACAATTTAAGGGTTCCCCTGTAGCTCACCAGGTTTAGTGCGTACCATTAAGGCTGAGTCCGTACCCCATTGCTGCATGTCATCCTCTCTCTGTCCTGCCTGTCCTGTCTTCTCTCTGACTGTCAAATAAAGCAAAAAAGCAGAAAAGAAAAATCTTTTAAAAAATCTGTAATGATGTGTCATATTTTACACACTGATTAGAAGTTGTTAAATCTTAATCTGCAAAGTAACCACAATGACTCAAAGTGCTCACTTTCAGTTGCATGTTGCATTGAGGGTCAAAACATGCCCACCACAGACAGAAATTTTAGTATGGGTGCTGGTGTTGATTTATAGATAGAGAACGACATACACACAAAACTATCTAAGATATAATATTTGGTTGTCTATGTAATGTTTGTATGTTGGCCTCTCTTCCATCATGTTGATCCCTCATCTTCTTTCTTTCTGTCTTCTCTTTGCTGGACCGTCAGCAAGGGCAGGTACACTGACTTGCATCCAAAAGCAGAATAACTACATTCTGACTTCACCTGTACCTCCTCAACAAGATTGAGAGTGCACATACACACTTTTATGGCCATGCAGCTGTGGACTGGTCTGCACGCCCATGTTATTTGATGGGCCCTTACACAGAGCTTCTAATACTGTCGTTTTGCACTTGCTTTTTGGATTTCTTTCCACAAAGTTGAAGGGCCCATATTGCTGAATTCTCCACCCCTCTGACACTCTATAGATAAACTGAGCTGATAAAAACCCACTTAAAATGTATCATGATGGTTTCTGTTTTGCGACATCTTCAAAGTGAATGCTTTGGCTATTCCTTTAGTTTTTGATGAGGACATTTGGGGTGCTGTCACTGACATGAATGACTAAACGCTTTGACTATGAAACAAGAAATGTAGAGTTAATAACAGCAACCTCACGCAGAGACTCTGGCTTAGGAGCCTCCTGAACCCCTGGGCCTCGGCCTGATAGGCCTGCTCAGTGATCCACCTGTACTCATTCCTCATGTTGGATCTGGATCTTCATCCGCTGTGAGGAAGTGTGGGTCTGAGGACAGGTGCTGTCATATGCTTGAGGCAAGTTTGTGATTTTGTGTCATTGGGCTATATAAATAAAACTGACTTGACCTGAGTCACTGATACCCCCAACTATTTGGTAACTACTTAAAAAAAAGCCCTCTTCCTCTGCAGCGCAACAGTACTTCCTCACTGTTTCTATCATATGCAAACATTGTTTTTCAGACATGATTGTCCTCTTCCAACATGACTGAAAAATAAGCAGTTAAAGCTCCAAAGGAAACGTTTATGCAAATTTCATGTTCGTTCTTATTCAAATGAATGTTGAACTTTTCCACCTGTTGCACGTCATCAGATGGCTGCAGGGAAACAGCGTCACGCTCTTCTTTACTTTCCTGCTCTTGACCTGTTGTTATTGCCTTTTATCTACTTTTTATTATAATTTATTTATTATTTCACTTTTATTTATTTGTATCTTTAGTCTCAAACTGTTTTACTGATTATGTTTGCACTTTTTTGTCTCCTTGCCAGTCTCCAGAAAAGCACTAACCTGATCCAAAATACTTCAAAATAAAGGCACTAAAGCTGATAAATTAGTTAGACATGGTGGGATCTTTTTCTTTTTTTTTTAAGACTGGGGACCCCTTTTCATTCAGTCTGGTCTGTTGTTCAGATTTACTCATTCAAAAATATCTGCAGCAGTCTCTGTTGCTCAGTAGATGGCACTATATCCTAAAATTAAAATGCCCTGACCTGCATGAGCCAGTGAACTTGGATGATCCTGATATTTGTTAGTTGTGTGACACTGTCATCATGACTACAGCTATTAGAAATAGTTAAACTGATATACTTGATATATGTGAACTACACAGAGAAATAAGCAGAGAGCTTGAAACTAGAACTTTGTTAATTTTCTGCTGATATTTTACATTTGCAGCCAATTTGCACTTCATAAATAAGTGGAGGTAACTTCAAAGAGGTTTTATAATAAAGATATTTAATAATTTGAAATATATAGTCAATAATGATATATTTGAAGGAGAGTTTCTGTAGAATCCCTTAAATCATAATGTCTGATATTTGAGACCAATTCAGGATGTTATTTTCTTGTTTAGTTTGGTTTTGAGATTGATCGGTGACCGGTCCAGTCTATTACAGGTAGGCTCACTGCTCATGACTAAGTGTTATTGAGCTAAACTTCGATCCCTCCAGGTATTCTGCGGAGCTCTCAGGGTTGAGAACAGTCAGGTGAGAACATCCTGATGAGGCAACAGATCCAGCAGCAGCTAGTGGACGCTCTCTCTGCTCGTGACTCCCACAGATAATGAATCCTTATTACTGAGGAGGCTGCTCTGCCGGCTCGCTGAGCCGCAAGGACAATCTGCCTCCAGAAATACACTCACACGCCTGGTGCTGCACAAGTACTCAACTGACAGCCTGTAATCCTCCACGCATACTGACTGCCTGACTGCCTGACTGACTACCTGCTAAGGCACTGAGTCAGCCTGTCTTCAGTGAGTTCTGTGTTTCAGGAAACTTTTATTCCAGTGTTAAGAAGTCAGCTTTCTCCCTTTCTATATGTTATTATCAACTTCATTAATTGCATCCTTACCAGGTTCATAACCTCCGAGTCAACAGCTGTGGGCGTAATAGTGTCGACTCCAATCATTCAGTGAAAGTTGCTGTAATTGAACAGAAAATGGGAAGAAAAAGGAAAAGATAATATAAAATAAAAGGTGAGTTCTTCACAAAGTGAATCCCCTTCACATTAATTCATATATCAGGGGGAAAAAGGAGAGATGTATAACTTATTTAACCTAACAAGTGAGCTTCAAGTGAAACTTTTGAAGTGGGATTGTATGAAGTACTTATCCATAGTCAGTGTTTTACCTACTGTAGATATTGGTTGGCATGACCCTAGTTTGAAGAAGCAGGCCAGAGTCTGACAAAAAAATGTATTGCTGTGACGGGGGCAGCATTTAAATATATTTTAGCCACCCAAAATAATCAGTATCAGTTCTAGTGTATGCTATATTTAGGCTATTTTCAAAGCTTTACCTCGCCTTCTGACAGCGACTTATGAAGGGGAACCAAGGCCGTTGTATTGCTCTTTTCAAAGCCAGACTCCGGGTCTTGGACTACCGCTGCTTCGATCAGTTAAGTCTGTGTTTTTGTCTGACTTAGTCGTCTAAAAGGGTTAGTTCGAATTCACCGAAGTCGCACAGTAACACAAACAAGCTAACTGTTTCGAGGCAGTAGTAGACCGGCAGCTCCCGTGTTTAGCAAGCCAAAATTACTGTCGTTGTCATTGGAGTCTGGTGGCTTTGACGAAAGCACAGATGGCGAACTGAGGCCATTAACAACCTCCCCGCTTGAACAGGCTGACTTATGGAAAGATTATGTGGTGAAAATACTCTCAATATAGCATACACTTAAAGTGTTATTGATCTTTAAAGGTGATTCCTTTTTTTAGGTGGCTAAAATATGTTTTGCTGCTGTCCCCATCTATAGCGGTACATTGCTTAGCTTTCATGTCAGTACTCCTGACACTTCTTCAAACTTGGGACCAGCCAATGGACATCGACTGTAGGTAATACACTGACTGTTTATTTATATACGATTATGTATCTAATTTATTTGATATAATTTAGTCTTATCAGAAGTATAGCAGTGCAAAAATCTGCATTCATTTGTTAATTTTTAAATAACAGGTTATTATGTAAATTTCTTTAGTAATTTCTTATTAAAATAGATTTTTATTTAATACATATTCAATATATTATACAATATACATTTCTTTAAAATAGTTTACTGTTTGCAATCTGATTAGATCTTTATAAAATAATTTGTCAGTTACTTTATAATTGGAGAGACTGTCTTTGCTTTTAAAGAAACTACATGTAGTCTAAGCTATTTATTGCGCTGCCCCTTCACACTCATACACACAAACACATAGTCAGCACATAACTTATGTAATAAGAAATGTTATAATACTCATGTATCTCACCATGTGTTGTAAATGTTGGAGGTCCAGAGTTTTCACTGTGACCTGCTGGTGAAAGTGCAGGCGGAGTCCCAGCAGGAGCCCGGCAACAATGCATGATAATTGGCCTTCTGTTGTGATCTGGTTTCTGTCTCAGGCTCTCTGGACTGTGACCTCTGATCTCGTCCCCACAGCCAGACAACAATCCCTCTCCGCTGGAGGCCAAACAGCCCGTCAATCAGCCTCCTATTAATACAGCCCATCCCCTGTTGAGATCAGCAGCCAATGAATGCTTCAAATCAGATTGCAGGGGGGCAGGGGGGAGGAAGAGAGGCGGATGGGAGGATGAGAGCTAGTGGTTGAGAGATGAAACAAATACTGGAATAAAATTAAAAATTATTTAAAAAATGTGAACACAGGGAGAAGTGGTGCTGCAGTCAGTCATGGGTCAAATAGCTGATAAATGAATAACATTTAGCCAGCGGTGTGATGTAACTAAATACATTTACACAAATACTGTAGTTAAGTACAATTCTGACTGACTTGACTTGAGTATTTCCACTTAATGCTACTTTATATTTTTACTCCACTAAATTTTGGAAGCGAACACTGTACTTTTTACTCCACTACATTTACTTGACAGTTGAAGTTACATTGCGAATTTATATTATTAATGCAAAAAAAAAAAAAAAATCAACTAATGATTTATAATATATTATTTTAGCTCATCAAGAAAATGAGCTCCACCTTTACCAGCTGCAACATAATAGTGATGGTCACATTCATGCATTATAATAAACCCACAAATACAACATATACGATTCTGAAATGGGCTATTTCACATAATAAGGCTCTTGGTACTTTAGGTATATTTTGATGGTAGTAGCTACTTTTATCCGTTTATTTAAGTAAGAGTTTGAATACAGCACTTTTACCTTTTTTATAGTGTTACTAGGCTATTTTAAAAGATCTGTGTACTTTTACATGGACATGAATAACCATTTATGATCAGGAGTATCCTGTCCATGTGTTTGAGTATGCTTATCTTAGCTTAGTTTTGCTTAGCTTAGGTTAGCATAAAGACTGGAGATGGTAGGAAACAGCTAGCCTGGCTCTGTCCAGGTAACAACATGAGACTGGCACTTGCAAAATTCACTCATTCATAAAGTATATCTGGTTTGAATATTAAAACCAGAGTGTAAAAGTTATATCTCACCTTTTTACGGAGTTTAGCTAAATCCCGCTCATATCTTGGATAACACTGAAAGCAGAAGGGGAGTCTCCACTGGTTGCCTTGCAACCACTGATCAACCCGTGATGTCTGGGCTTTGTAGTTTTTTAGTTGGTGGAGGAAGCACTCAGATCCTTTAAAAAGTAGACCTAATAATACTTTTTTTTTTTTTTTTTTTAAATAATAATAAAAATAAGTTAGATTAAAAAAATAGTAGTATTCAAGTATTACAAGTACTCCTATACTATCTAGCATACTAGTCACTAATATATATAATTAGACCATTATAACTCGTGCATTATGTAAAAGCATGATTTTACTGCCCTGCAATTGATCATTATTTTCATCATGGATTCATCTGCTGATTATCTTCTCCATTATCAAAAAAATGTGTCAATTAATTTTCTGCCAATCGATTAATTGACTAATCTATCACTGTGCTCACACAAAATATTTAAATGTTAAAGTAACTGTAATTGCAGCGGAGTTATAAATCTTGCCCTCTGAAATGCAGTGTAACAGAGCAGTGGCATAAGGAATAAAATATTGCCGTAAGTACAGGTAGGCCTACCTCAAACTGCACTGAAATATTTGAGCAGATGTAGCTTCTTAGTTACATTACACCACTGCTTTAGTTTTACGGATAAAGACCAAGGCCAGACTGTTTCCCTGTTTCCGAACTACAGTAACCACCTGCTTCAGTGTTGAGAGTGTAAAAAATGAAATAAAATCAAATAAAATAAATAACTTAAGTAATTAATTGTTTAATTAAAAAAAAAAAGAAGTTCAAATCGCAATGTTATTTCCTTCTTCTATATCCTGCCAAAATCACGATATTTAAATTGATGATTTAACAGCCTAAGTTCACACAACATGAATATTTCCATCCTAATACCTGACATAATGAAGTACTGTGAGAGCAAGTTTCCAAGCAGGACACATCAGTCTAGACATAAATGTGTGTTTACATTTTTATGTAAACAAACTTCAAGCAAACACTCTAATTACAGAGCCATTATGGTTTCATATGCCATCCCGAGATTTACCGACAAGTCTCGCGAGAGTTTGCAGAGCGGCTGCAGTGAAAGGTGCACTAGAACATGTACTACTGTGAACGTACAGCAGGGGGAGCCAGAGATTCAGAATGAAGTCACCAGGAGAGAAACCAGCTGCTCCAGCAGTCGCTACACATATACTGTACACTGGGTTTTCAGCTTAAAAGTATGGTTTAGTTACGCTTTAACACTTAAAAGATTGTCTCGTGATTGTTATATATATAGACAGGAACCATAAGGACACCTTGTTTAACTTCTATAGTTACACAAGGGCCAAAATCTGTCCATGTGATTTCAAAGGCATGCACAGTGGTAGAAAGTAATACATTTACCCAATAGTGTACTGTAGTAGCCTACAATTTTGAGGCACTTGTACTTTACTTAAGTATTTCCATTTTCTGCTACTTTAGACTTCTGCTTCACTGGAATTCAGGTGGAAAAATTGTACTTTTGACTCCCTTTATTTGATGAATTTAGTTACTTTGCAGACTCAGATTGAAGTACAAAATATAATCAACAAATATTTGATGATGTATTATTATGGATAAGACTGTACTGACCCTTGATGAAATTCACAAGCTCAACACTGACTAGCTGCAACATGAAAGCAATGTACACATTAGTGCCTCAATAATTAAATTCCAAAAATATATATTATTCTGAAATGGGCTGTTCTGCATAGTGATTACTTTTACTTTTCTGTACTTTAAGTATATTTCTACAAAGATCTGACTACTTCTTCCATCATGAGGTATGAATGAGATTTGGGTTAACCTTTTTGTATGTCATTATTTAGTCTCACATATTAACCTGCAGCTAACATTCCTGAGAATTTGTGGTCAAATACAAGGAACATATATATGTAATGTATGTTTACTATTGTTATATATGTAAACCTGTGTTGTTTGGCTGGAGCTGGCAACTACTATCACAACAGATTATCATTTAAATCATTTTAAAGCTAGAATTCACTGGGCCCAGCCTCTCAAATGTAGGGTTTGCTGTTTTTCTTCTTCTTGCGTTGCTGTAAGGGACTGTTCATCACTTGGAGGGTGGGGGATGCATTTTGTATTAATTACTTTATTTTATTTTATTTTTTTTATCAATACCCTCTGAACCCCAAATCCCGCTGGCAGATATGAAAGACCAGCCCGTTCCCATTCCAAAGTCGTTAAATACTGCCACCTTGTCAATGACTTTGCCAAAAGCCACCTTTCACGGTATAATGATACACTGCCGGTCAGGCAGACAGCACCTGATGTAGCAGTATGATACATGGATGGGCGGTGTCGGTTCATACACAGCTGGATGGCACCTGTTGTGGCTGTATGATACACAACAGGACAGCATCAGTTTGAAACCCTGCCAGTAACGACATCATATGAGGAGCTGGGGAGTTCCTGTAAGGGTGGGCGGAGCCAAACCATGATGTTTTTTTCTAAACCTCACCAAATGCTTTTGTTGACGTCCTGGCATTGGTTGCGGTGTCCCTGAACGTGAGCAGCAGATGCAGGAGCACACCTAGCATGTAATATGTAGATGTGAAGGTCCACTGACAAAGCAACAAGTGGGTCCAGTGGGTTCATGAACACGACATGTGCGACCAAGGCTTCAGTCATCAAACACACTTCATTCTACATGTCTCATTTAATATTTTGCCAACAGTGTGCACTAACCAGATCGTTTAAAAGAAAATGTGCATGTGTGTGTGAGATGTGCAGGCTCATTAAATTTTGTTGGTGTAGTGTGGTAGGACCAATGACGGGTCATGCACATACACTCCTGTAATGATGAGATTTATAAGGAGGATTTGCATTTGGCTTAAGATTCATTGTTTGTTTCGGCTCCAGTATCTATATTTGGTGTGAACATTTAAAATAAAAGTGAATATTTATGAAGGAGGGAGGGCCATGCATTTTCTCCCACTCACTCAAAGAAGAAGTTAAAAAAAAGAAAAGAAAGATAAAAAGCCACACCCCAGCCAAATCCTCCTTTGATAAATGATGTACAGTCCCTAAACTGAATGTCTTTTGAGGGTTTCACTGTAAGTTAGCCAAAACAATTTCAAGACATATTTTGTTTTCTGGGATTTCTTCCAGTACTTTCTAACATTTCATTGACCAAATGATTCGTTCATTTTTGTCAACGACAGAAAGCTTTAATTGTGATCCCTATACAAACAAAAAAAACCATCATCACCATTATCAGCACATCTAAATACCAGCCTTAAAAATCAAACCCTAGAGCACAAATTCTGCCCTTCTAATCAAACAGACACCAGGACCACAGGGCAACCAGCACCCACAGAGGGGGCACAATCATGAGTCTGATTCAAATCATGAGCTGAAGCAGAAGATAAACCCACGTCGTGTATGGAAGAGATTTGCCAGTCTGGTGAGTAATTAAAACTTCCATTTCGGCAGAAGTAAAAACATGAGGTGGGTGGACCGCCGAGGTGTCATCTGGGACACAATTAGCATCATAATTATTTAAGTTCTCAGGGATTTTGTCGGGGCAATCAGAACTAATACTGACAGTCTAAGAGCTGAAGCATATTTACTCTGCTGCTGTACTCACCAACATCTGGAAAATGCTATAAATCTGGTGACAAAACATTAATGAAAATTAGAGTAATTTAACATGTTATATTGTATGTGTTATACACAATAAAAACTCTGTATTTTAAACAAAGACCACCAATCTCTCCCAAATACTTTCCTGCACCTGAATTAAAAGTAACAAGGTCTTCCTCACTCAAACATCTGTCCTTCCTCCTGAATCATTCCTATTGTCATAACCAAATCCCTCCCGTCAAGGTCTTTTTGTTGCAGCTGTCTCCCAGACGGGGACAGAAAAGTAAAAGAGAAAAAATCTATCACGGGCCTATTGTGAGCTTAGTGAGAAAGCTTATCCCTGGATGGTTTTTCTTTCATAAAATGTGCCAGGACTTTGACAAGTACAAAGTACTTGACTCGTTGTTGACATGACTTGAGTCATGAAGCGTTCAGAGAGAGACAGAGAGGCGGGCTGGCACGACGAGGATGCAGGTTGTTGAATACAAAACCACCAGCATAAAGGAAGGAGATCTGACTCAGTAATACAAGATGGCCAATGTGTGTGCGTGTGTGTGTGTGTGTGTGTGTGTGTGTGTGTGTGTGTGTGTGTGTGTGTGTAAACTTTTTTTTTCCCAACAGAACAACTGACAACAAAGCCCAAATTCTCCTCTGGGTGACTAATTAGGGCTTAGACTAACAATTAATGTCACTGTTTAGTAATAATAATAATTGTTTGGCCTATAAAGTGTCAGGAAAAGATAAAACAAAAACCCTGAGGCCCAATGTGACATCTTGAAATAGCTTGTTAGCCTGACTAACAGACCAAAACCCCCAAATACTCAGTTCATCATGATCTAAGACAAAGAAAAGCAGCAAATCTTTACAAAAGACAGGCCAGTACAGGAAAGTATTTGGCATTTTTGCTTGAAAAAGTAACAAACTTTAACAATTAATTTATTATCAAATTAGTTGAAAATTAGATTTACAATTTTATAAGCTAGGAAAGGTGAGGTTTGCTGTACGAAGACCTATGGATTATTTTAGCAGTGTGTGGCAACCTTTCATTACATATCTGCATGAACAGCTGTGAGGCCATCGAATTTTACTCCAAACCACAGGCGAGTGCTCTCACATGATGTCAAGCTCAGCTCACATCCCAGATAGATCAACTGATCTCAAACAGCCCAATCAACTAATGGAGCAGCTATTGATGGAAGGGAGTCAGCTGATATATCACATGATTCCTTTCTATACAACCGATTAGCGAATCTCATTCAGGGCGCCTTACTTTAACTGCTCTGGCCTGCCTCCACCCCAGCTCCTCCTTTTCATGTTGTATCTGACTTATCAGCATCATTTCTGTTTGTCACTGATGCTGCTCTGTTCTGTTCCTGGGGGGGTCTTTGCTGTTGCTCTCCCTGTCTTCAGCTTTCCATGTAGGCACATGGAAGGGCAGGAAGGTTTGCTCTCTCTGCCTCATGCTTTCCTCGTATGCCTGTGGAAGGGCAGAGAGGTGTGCTGTGTCTGCCTCAAGGCCTTACCCATGGGTGTATGGAAGGGCGGAGAGGTGTGCTCTCTCCGCCTTATGCTCTCCACGTAGGCGAGTGGAAGAGGCTTTCTGCGTAGGCCAGAGGAAAGGCAGAGTGGCCCCAGAACAGAGCCATACCGCCAAATAAAATACTGCAAATGGAAATGAGGTTTTCTTTGACAAAAGTGTTCCTGACTGAACTAAAAAACAAAGTGGGGTTGTTACAGTTAACAATTTAATGTCATCATGAGTCAGTATAATGCACCTTAAAAGTGAAAGTAACATCCGCTAGTGGGTTGCAAACCATGAATAAGACTATGAGTTATTTTTTCCAATTTTTTTCTCAGATGAAGCTTGTAGGAAGAAATGATGAGTGCAGAGGTGGAAGAGGTATTCAGAACTTTTAGTTAAGCAGCAATACTATGGTGCAAGTAAGAATCTTTTTTAAAGAATTATTTCACTGATGGAAAGATGGTCTTTTGATAAAACTGGGCTGTCTATGCAGTGAAGCGACACAAATACTTTTGAAATAGGTGCTACATGACCAGAGAAAACAGAGGAAAAGTAACAGTATGCACAGTGAAATCTGGTCTGCGCTTACTGAAAGGCTCAATAGCTGGTGTAGTATCATAGAACATGGGGACACCTGATTAATTTCACATCCATATGTGCTGTCACAAGAAGGTTTGCTGTGTCTCCCAGCACAGTCCCAAGAGCATGGAGGAGAAACCAGGAGACCGGCCATTACAAAAGGAGAATTGGATAGGGCCATAGAAGGGCATCAACCTAGCAGCAGGACCAGTATCTGCTTCTTTGTGTGAGGAGGAACAGGAGGAGCACTGCCAGAGCCCTATAAGATGACCTCCAGCAGGCTACTGGTGTGCATGTTTCTGACAAAACTGTCAGACATCCTGACATGCCGACATCCTCTAGTGGGACCTGTGCTCACAGCTCATTATCATGCAGCTTGATTGACGTTCACCAGAGAACACCAGAATTGGCAGGTCCGCCACTGGTGTCCCTTTGTCTTCACAGATGAGAGCAGGTTCACACTGAGCATGTGACTGGTGTGAAAGAGTCTGGAGATGCTGTAGTGAATGTTATGCAGCCTGTAACATCATCCAGCATGACCAGTTTGGCAGTGGGTTGGTGATTGTCTGGGAAGGCATATCCTTGGAGGGTCTCACAGACCTCCATGTCATAGCTAACAGTACCCTGACTGCTGTTAGGTGGCGGGATGAAAACCTCATAGCGATTGTCAGAACTTACTCTGGTGCAATGGGCCCTGGGCTCCTCCTGGTGCAGGACAATGCCCAGCCTCATGTGGCCAGAGTGTAGGCAGTTCCTGATTGACTGGCCCTCTCGTTCCCCTGACCTAAATCCAATTGAGCACCTATGGGATGTTATGTATTGGTGCATCTGACACCGCTAGGAACTGCCACAGACTGTCCAGGAGCTCACTGACGCCCTCATCCAGGTCTGGGAGGAGATTCTCCAGGACACCATCCGCTGACTCAACAGGAACATGTCCAGACATTGTCCAGAATGTATACAGGCACATGGGGGCCATGTACACTACTGAATCACATCATGAAATGCCGTGATAAAATTCACACAAGTCTGATCAGCCTGTGATTCAATTTTTCACTTTGATTTTCTGTGTGATTTTGAATCCAGCCCTCATTGGGTTGATAAATTTAATTTCCACTGACCGTTGTTATGTCATTTTGTTTTAAACAAATTATTCAGTATACTTCAGTAAAGATTTTCAACTTGAATAATTCGTACACCAAGATCTGATGTGTGATTTCAGTATTCCCTTAATGTTTTTTGAGTGGAATATATCAGCCGCCACACAACTGAATGTACCCAATAGTTCTATCAGGCTGAGCGCACCCAGAGAGCATTTGAGCAGACACCATCTCCTTATTTCTAGCATTGTCTGCTGTGACCCTCCAACATTGAAGCTCCAGTTACATTGCAGTCATGGGGCCTCCATCCAAGTTATTCAGAGGGCTAACCGAAGTTATCCGCTCAGCTTGCAAAAGTGTGCTTGCTCTATGGGCCCAAGCAGGACATCAAACTTTTTTGGCTTCACGCACCACTAAGAAACTTTCATAGAAATGAATGGGGCAACACCTCTACTGTATCCAGTTCTCAACCATGGTTTTTACAAGGGAAACCTTTTGGCGACAAAGTCTTGAATTACAGTTAGAGCACAAAAACATGTTTCTGAGGACATTTTAGGTGAGAACTATGCAGCACAGTAACAAAATCTTGGTTTTTAGCTTAGTTTTCCAAGTTTAAGAGAGCAAGAGCAAAAGAGAGGGGCAGTTGTCTCGCTCAATCCGCCTCTATACTCTTTGTGTCCGTGGTGGCGGGGAAACGAAAATGCAGAAGCACAATTTGTAATTTAAGCAACTGCCCAAGAGCTTGTGAAAATCCACCAGATGATGCATATATTTACGCTGGGAGATGAGCAGGGAGTCAGGCACTCGTAAGATGGAGCCAAGTTAACCACAGTTCAGTTGCACATGCTACTCACATTGTTATGATACAAAGCTGGCAGATGATTGGTCAAGTATCCCTATAAGTAAAAATACAAAAGTATTATCATCAAAATATACAGTAAGTACCAAAAGTAAAAGTAATCATTCCGCAGAAAGACCCATTTCAGATGCATGTATATCAAAATGCTGGGTTATAATTGGTTATAATTAGCTTAACCTATAATAATATTAGAAGAAAGTAGAAGAAAGTGAGCGAGTCAAAGAATTAAAGACAGAAACTGGCGTCCATTTTTACCTTTTTTAATGAACCCTGATTATTGTTTAATTACAAATGAAGATGAACAGATAAAAGAGAAACTGAAGTACAGGTGGTTCCTCCGTGATAAAAACAAAAGGTCTCCGTCTCCCCTCTGGAGTGACAGCTCACCGTCGAGGTGGTCGTGAGAGGAGAGACAGAGACGACCAGAGAGAGGACAGGGGAACGCATTTCAAATAATACAATGGTTAAACAGTACAAAGCTCTTTTTTCTTACAGAATCCTCCAAAATGGGAAAAATATATATACAACATCAAAAAAAAAAAAAAAAAAGAACATTTGTTTCTTCCCCTGCTGAATATCATGTGGGGAGTAAGTGACCCTCCTCTTGACCATGGTAACGTGGTTACAAAATTAGCATGACTGAAAAACAAAAAAAAAAAAAAAAAAAAGACTGCACTGAAGCCAACTAGTTGAAGTTTATGGGAAAGAGTGCAAACAGGAACGAAAACTCACAGAAAACCAGGAAGTCATGGAGAAGAGCAGGCCATGGGCAAGAGGGTACAAAATAATCAAAAATAGTTAATAATATAATAATTACAGGAGTAACAGTAATATGTCTGAAAAAATACAGAAGAAAATGATAAGAACAGCATCAATGAAATCCAAGGGTTGCAAATATCCACCTGCTGGGGAAACAGTTACTCTCTTGTGTTTTGTGTTTGAAGCCACGACAGGTAAAGGCAGCACAGGTGCAACGGTTCAGGTACAGCTCAGTGTTCTTTATTCTTCTTTATCAGACACTGTTACACTGATGCAGCTATCCTTCAAGTTCCCTAAAATGTTTTATTGTTCTGCTGACACTTTTAGCAGTGACCAGAGGTTTGACCCTTTTTAATGCTGATTCAAACATTTTAAACACACTGGAAGGATAGATGTAAAAGTTTGTTTGTGCCTGCTGAAGAAAAATAACCTTTTCAAAATTAGACTGGAGCTGGTTGGCCAGTCCGGACAAGAATACTGGGACTGAATAATAACCCGAGCCGACACTTCATACTTCATATGGCTGGTCTTCACTAGGCTGTGTGTAATAGTTTGTGTTTGTGTGGATGGCATAACCATAGAAACCACACATCCACAAACACAAGTACACGTACACACCATGCAGAATGTGCGAGTCAGGTTATGGGAAGTCCCTCTCTCTCCACTCCGTTCTGAGGTTTTGTGATGCCATTTCCTCTGTGTGTGTGTTTGTGTGTAAATGTGTGTGTAGTTTCTATGGTTTGCCGTCTACTCCAGAGAGACTGTGGGGGCGTCTGATGTCACGTGTGATGTCATGTTTCCCTTTATTCTAGCCACAGTAAAGCCTCACTGTAACCAGGACGGTGTGTGTGTGTGTGTGTGTGTGTGTGTGTGTGTGTGTGTGTGGGCAGGGTTCAGACCAGCCCATACACACACACAGACACACTGAGTTCACACAAAGCCACTTGAGTCCATGGTCCACGCTCAAACCAAAGTCCAGTTGTATCGGCAGCTGCGGTCCTGCCGGCTTTGCGAGGTGACGCAGAGCTGCATGTATATCTGTGTCGTCCAATCAGAATCTGAACACCCGAGTCCGTCACCAGCTCCTGTTACAACCTGTGCCTCCACGGTTTTTAAGCAGATTGGGGTCAAACAGTGGCTGCTAGACGTTTTAGATGGAGGGGGTGGGGTGAATTTAATTCACCTTTCTGTGTCCTGATGTGGTTAACCTGCCTCTCTGCTACTCCTGGGCAGAACTGCAACTGTCAATTATTCTGTGGAGTATTTTCTTGAGTATTCCATTAGCTGTTTGTAGGGATGTCTGTTTCTGTAAATTTTGCTGTCAATACCCTGACACCCATCAAATAAGTTATGGGTAAAAGAAAATGATGTGAAATACAAGAGGGCTTTCCTTTTAATCCAGTGCTCCATTGACTCAGTTAGCTTTAATGCTGCATTCAAGGTGCTATCTATTTGGTGGTTTAATTATAATGTTCTGAGACGTAAATGTCTTGCTTTTTTTTTTTTTTTTTTTTTAATTTTCTGTTAGCCTCTTGTCTCCAACTGGGTCTGAAGATTACTGCCAGTAACGCTGTCCAGGCGGTGGGACATGTGAAAAACACGGTAGCCACCCTCTGGTCTCCCTCCAGGTTGTCGTGTTGAGTAAGCAGCTTAATTTTGACCTGCAAAACCCTTATAGCACTGTTAACACTGTTAGCACCACTAACTGTGCTGACACTGCTAACAATGCTAAAGCTCAAAAATGAGCCATTTTGTCACCAGGGTGACCTGGGAGGAGACCAGAGGATGGCTACCATTGTCTGTGAGGTCGAGACGCTAGTAATCACTGAATGAGTGACAGCGCAAGCTACCTCCTAACAGAGACCCTGTTGACGCACAGTACGATAAACTGAGGGGCAGCAAATTTAACCGATAGACTGACACACAGAACTGGTCAAAAATATTGGCGGCGGTTAACAGATTTATGGTTAATCATTGTTTGGTCTATAAAGTGTCAGAAAATAGTGAAAAATGTTGATCAATGTTTCCCAAGGACCGAGATGACGTCTTCAAATATCTTGCTTTATCCACAACACAAAGATATTCAGTTCACTGTTATAAAGGAGTGAGGAAACCAGAACATTTTCACTTTTCAGAAGTTGGAATGTTTTTGACTACTAATCAATTAACAGTTGCAGCTCTACTCTGGGGATGTTAAAACAAACATGCCCACCAACAAGAAAAACATGAATTGACCCAGATCTGCTTAGACGTTTCTGCTTGCTCTTTGATCCTTGTCCCGTCACACCCTCCGTCCCCTGAATACACAATAACTGTTTTTTTTTTTGTTTTGTTTTTTTTCATTTTAACGATATAAATATAAAACTCTGACACCATTGGGCCTTTGTCACTGCAGCTCAACGGTCATGAGAAGGCAAGGGTGAGAAGGCAAAGGCTGAATTATACTGGTAATAATATGTCCATTAGAATATATACATATCTTTACCATTAAAAATAGTAGGATTTTCCTGATTTGTATCAAATGACCATATTGAAATATAATATTTGAATTCAATATATATTTGAATAAAATATATATGTGTAGATTTACTTATTCTGTATCTCTCTTTTACAAAAAAACAGAAGGCATGGTGGTACTGTGAGTGAGTGATAAAATATTTTGCTGGGGGTAACTCTAAGAACTCGTTGGCTTAATAAAGGCACAATCTTATTTGGAATTGTTCGTTAACATGGGTGCAATGCTCTTTTTAGTCCTTTTAAAACTATATGAATAAAATGTCATAAAAATAAGTTTGTTTCTCGATATCTCAGTTGAAGTTTGCCTGAGTTTACCTTGATGCGCGACATTCATTACATTTCTCCCAATTTCGCCCCTGTAGACAAAGCAAGTCAATTGTCGCTTCTCAAAATGTCACGTGAACAGATTCGGCTGTTCTCTGCAAAATACAGAAAATCCTCAGATCACTGCAAATGCCCTAAAATACTGTCCATATCATTGTGAGGCACACGCCTCCTTTGACAGAAAGAATACAGTCTGTAAAGAACAAACGGGGGGAATGCAGAGGAGAGCTGTTGTTCGTTAGAGGGAGAAAACACTACAAATGCCCTCAAACCTCCAAAACCCCTCAAAGACTGTGCGAAGTCACGGAGGGACACAAAGTCGGGACGCCCTTTCTGTCCTCGAGGGCACGGTGATGTTTACGCCAGCTTTGGGTCCACGCACACACATTCAGAAACAAGTGTGTCTGTAATTACAGCCCTTCTAGGAGCTGCTTCCTCATGTCCTCAACAAGTGAAGAGAGAACGGAGAGAAGGATCCGGCTCTTTCCTCTGAGGTGTTTTTTTTCTCTGTACAGTGGAAACAATGTGCTGGCTAACAAACGTGGCGGGTCAGAGGTCGGGAGGTCACAATCGTCCTCTCCCGCTCCGGTTTAGTTCAACTTGTCCTCAAGATGTACAATCCCACTCCTCATTTCATGTCTTTATACACTGTAGTGAATGAGCTGAGGATGAAGAGAGCACTCAGTCTGGCCCTGATGCAGTCTCATAGTGTCCGAGTTGCTTCCTGGAGAAAAGACTGTGATTGGAGAGCTCTTTCTAATTACCCTCTTCAGTCTGTAGGATCCAGCAGAGCATTTCTTCCTTCCCCTCACTGCCCTCCATCTTGTAAACGACTGCTTGGTGATGGGTGCAGACAGAGAGGCACTTCTGTAATCTCTATCAGGGTTTTTTTTTTTTTTTAAGTGTTTTTAGTAACATTAGGATCTGTCCATCTCGTTATGGTTGAGTACAGATGAGAGAGGGGGGAGAAAAAGGAGGGAGGGCTCACTACTTTCAAGTGAGGCAGATGTGGGTGAGAAAATCTACTGCTGTACAATTCAGGCTGCCTTTGTACTCTTTAGGGTGACTGCGATTCGTTTCACTGCACCAGACGAACAAACAGACCCATTAAAAGACATAATTGGGGCACAGGTGTGATGTGAGGTGATCCCTGGTGGATTTAACTGGCGCTGTGAGGGCGAGGAGGCATTGAAGTGTGCAATTCCTAAGAGATATTAAGAGTAGACTCCCTCTCTGTAGGGCTCTGGTGTTAAAAATGGGTCACGAGTCAATATACAGAGTAAGTTCCTCCTAATGTTGTGAGTCCCAGCAAAAATACTACCTGCTGTGTTCATGTCTGATGGAGTACCAGGGGCACAAAGGTGTCATGCCTCTCAGTGCATCAGAGGCTGCACAGGCACGTCTATGCTTTATGGTTTCACATAATGTCTAGTGGCTGCTTGCTGACAGTACTGACCACAGGAGGGAACGAAGGAACAGGGAGGAAATTATGCTAACACCATCATCTTGTTCTTTACTACCATGTCAGCATGTAAATGTAACATATGCAGGTGAAATTATATTTTGTGTCAAGTCATTTAAGGAGCTTGTGAGGCTGTGAGGTCAGTACAAAGTGTCCAATAGCTCCTTTAATTAATGCACAAAAAACAATTTCCTTCATATGATACATGCACACATCCTGACAACTTTAAAGTGTGTTCATGTAATCACCTTTTAGCTACTGTCTCCATTCTTCACCTTTGAAGGACAAGCTCACCACAACATCATAAACACACATTTGGTCTCTTACCTGTAGTGCTACTTATCAGAATATCAGTCCTTTGATGTGAGTTGCTGAGTGTTGGAGATATCGGCTGTAGAGATGTCTGCCTTCTCTCCAATATAATGGAACTACGTAGCGCTCAGCTTGTGGTGCTCAAAGTGTCTCTTTCCAGAAATTATGACCCAGTTGACAAGATAATCCTCACACCTTGGTGTGAGCAATTTCATGTAGGAATTATGTTCTTCCGACCAAACTACACCCACCAACTGCATTGCCACACAGAAGGAAGGGTGCATTTACTCATGGACAAGAAGTTTGTGCTTGTGACAGTGTGAGATGTAAACATTAATGCCGTCGTTCTCGGCTGAGCTGTAACGTTAGATAGCTCAGCTGAGGAGCTAGGTGAGCTAGCAGTAGATGCAACCTCTTTCCGGGGAGTGATATGGTTGTCAAGTGTAGCTTGGTAAAAAGTACGTAGTTCCTACAAGAGTTTTTATAATGTATTTTTTTGGCGCTTTGAACACAAAAAGCCAGGTGTCATCTAGTTCCATTATATGAGAAAGGCAGACATCTCTACAGCCGATGTCTCCAACACTGCAACTCGCACCAAAACAATCTATATTGACAAGCAGCACTACAGGTAAGAGGAAAAATATGCATTTTTCATTGTGTTGAACTGTCCCTTTAAGCACGCAAAACCTGTGTTCACTACTGCCACTAACAAACCACCAAGCATTATGTTCTACATAAAACTAATAAGTTTGTTGACAAGACTCAGAGAGGTGTGTGTTTTGTGTCTATGTCCCCTGTGTGTGCATGTGAAGCTCAGCAGCCAGTGTTTTCCAGAGACAGCTGTGCTGTAGCCCTCTGCAGCTCCGAGCTCGCTCTGCGCTGGGTGGGAGGCGGTGGCAGCATCAACCCCAAAATAACACCTCCCGCTCCACCTCTTCCTCCCCCATTCTCCATCTCCCCTACTCTCCTGCCTGTCTCCTCTCTCTTCCCCTCCACCTCCTCCTCTCCCTCAGCCCTCACTTTCTTGTCCTCTGCCTCGTCCCTCTCTCCATCCGCCTCCATCTTCTGGTCTTCACTCCAGCGGCGTTTGAAGCGGAGTTTGAGCGGGATACATCGCGTGCCCCCGGGGCTGATGGGCGCTGGCTGACCCGGCTCGCTCTTCAGGTTGATGAGAGGGAAGGCCAAGCTGCCGCTGCCGATGGGAGGAGTGGCAGGAGTCTTAAAGACCTCTTCGTCGTCATCGGGGTCATCATCAGGGTTAATGTGCGGAGGGGCAGAGAGGTTGCTCCCATTCCCGTTAGCTTGGTGATGGTTGTTGAGCATATGAAGATGATGACTAGCTGTTGGGGTAAAGATGTGACCTTCGTCATCCTCATCAATTTGATTGAGCTCTTCCTCCTCACTGATGTCAGTCACCTCCACCTCTTCCTCTGACTCTATGTCTGATATGGGCTCAACCTGGAGAGGAAGAATATTTGACATAATTACATTTTATTTTGGACTCTGACAAGATGTTATTCATGTTGCATCTGAAACCACAAAGCATCACTGAGTGAAAACACCACATCCTATGTGTGTGTGTGTGTGTGTGTGTGTGTGTGTTAGCACTCTCACCTTGATCTTTGGAGGCCCTGCAGCCATGGCAGAGTTGATTATCTGACTAGACCCTGTGAATGAGGAGGATTGACTGGAGGAAGAGGAGGAAGAAGCAGCAGCCAATGAGCTCCCAGATTCTCTCTGTTTGCGCCCAAGCGGCGGCGGCTGCAGCTTGAACTTGAACGGTGATGGGTGCTGCTGCCCCTCCTCCCCGCCTCCTGGCTGCTGGCTGAGCGAATGAGGAAGCGGTAGGGGTGGGCCGTGGAGATGATGGGTGGCTGGCTTCTCTGGGGTCGGGCGGTGGGGTTGAGGGATTATGATGTTGGGGTAGTGGAGGAAAGCTCTGGGGCTGAGGTGGTAGTTGTACACGGACTGGGTGTGGGCCTGCAGGTAGTGCTTCATGTCCTCTGGGTTGAAGGAGAAGTGGGAACCCAACATGGGGGAGGACAGGGAGGGGGACGGGGTGTAGGGCAGGTGGGGGGTGGGGGTCATGGACAGGGCCGGGGACAGAGTTGGGGCCAGAAGACCCCCGGGGCCTGGCAGCGGGGAGACAGGGAATGGAGACAGAGGATCTGGGTGAACCCTGGGACCATGTCTGCCGAGCCCTGCTGGGTTTGGGGCAGCGCTGTAGACCCTGAAGAGAGACTCGTGAGGCAGGCGGGGAGGAAGCAGGCCCCTGTAAGCCCGTTCAGGCCCCACGCCTCGCTCATCGGCCCCCACGGTCTCCTCCAGCTCTGAGTTGGTGGAGGTGCCGTCACTGCAGTCGCTCACAGAGCCACGGGCCATACGGCGAGCCACACTGCTGAACATGCCCGGGCTGCGCAGCTCCTCACTGGAGGAAAGGACTTCTGATGGAGTGGAGGGGGGGAAACGGAAGTGGCTACCTCCAGATGGCACTGGAGGGGCACTCTGGGGGACTCGACCTGTGAGGAGGAGAGGTGAGGGTTGAGTTAGGTCAATCAAGAGGGGGAGTCTGGGAACAGAAACCAGGCACATTATCTTATAGAGAGCTGAAGTGAAACCAAAAACTCTGGACATACTGATTTACTAAGCCCCCTTAAACATGCCTCATTTCTCCAGAGCTAGTGACACGGAAACCCTCAAACAGCATTTTCTAGGAATGTTTTAATCGCCCTAAGAAGTTTTTGTTGTGTCTTCACCACAAGAACGAGGAGCGATTGTAGTTCTCAGAGCACTCTTCTAGCACAAGAAGAACCATGTGTAATGTGAGTGTACCCTGATCAATCAAGACGTATGCTGACTGGTCAAACACATGAGCCACTGCAGAACTGGCAACTTCCATTTTAAAAACATGTTAGTTGCATAAACAGACAACACAAAACACAAACAATGGCTTGTAAGAAAACACTGACAAACGGACCAAAAGTGAAGTCCAGGCTTTACAAAATACAAAGGCTACAATGGAAATAAAACATTGCTATGACATGCCAGTGCAAAATTTGTGTTGCTACACCGAACACCATCACGTCACTTTAGCATTCCTATTTGCAGAGCAAATGCAAACAGAAAAGAAAAGCTCTTGAAGGTATGTAATTCTCGAGGGAGCTCCAGTGGGCAGTTCCTCTCAGGGAGTCACCAGAACAGTTTGGTCAAAGAACACCTAATGAGAGACTGTACTTAGTGAACAGCTCTGGGGTTACGTTAGGACTTCTGCTCTCCGGATGTTACAAAAAGAACATACAGTATTTTCTCCTTTTTATGTAATGGTGTCGAGTATGAGATGAGTTTTGGTTTGTGATTCATCTTTAAGCAATGGAGGTGTACTGGATGTTATTTATGGTGCTCAAGTAATGAAAATCAACAGTAACAACTACAATATTTTTTGTCCAACAGCAGACTCAAAGTTAATATACATTACCCCTAGAACATAGTGTCACCATTGCGGGTTTTACAGGAGCACCTTTTTTGGTAAAAAGTGGGTCTCATGAAAACTGCTGACAGTGTGTTTTGTGGATTATCATTTGCTGGGGGGTGTGACTTCATGATTGATAGCTGTGTGTGTCAATTAGTGTGCTCGGTATTAATGGAGCTGCTCACGATAGAGTCGGGTGGGTGTATGGGTGGGAACTCAATACCACGGCACCCTGCACAGACTTTGGCTCCGGATGACATCACCAGCGCAAGACGGCAACATCTGCATCCAGAATATATTGGCTTGATTTTTGTACAGTGAGGGGAATTAGGGACGTGTCATCCATCTTGCTGTCTACACATAAACACTGAAAAAAGAATCTTCATCCTCTGTTGGGTTTTACAAAACATTGGTTTTAACTGGCCTAAAATGTGGAGACAAAGCTACGTTTTCAAATATACGTGTATATACCTGTGTACACGAAGACTAGCCCTCAATGAGAAAATCTTTTTTTTACTGGGGTGGGGGATTTTTTTTTTTTTTTTTTGGATGAACTAGCCCTTTAAGCTGAAGAGAAAGGGAAAAGTAAAGGAGGTCACGTGTCTCCCATAACTCCAACTATTTTACCCAGAGGGTCACAGGCACACAGAAAGAAAACACTGGGTTACACAAAGCCACAAGTTCCCTTCTCTTTCAACCCCTCCTCTCTCTCTCCGCTGCCAGAGAGACTGTGGCACTGCAATAAATTCTTGGCATCCGTGCACGTGCCAGAATTAAATATTGGAAAAGTCGCTCTTACTGCCATCACAAACATGGGTTGGGTTCCTCTGTTTTTTTCCAGTACCGCTGAGTGTGTGTGTGTGTGTGTGTGTGTGTGTGTCTCTCTCTCTCTCTCTCTCTCTCTCTCTTTTAAAACAGCACACATCTCACAGCCATGTGTGTCAGAGACGATGGGGAAAAAAAAAAACTGCGTGTGTTTTTCTAATGCGTATGTTTGTGAGAGCCTGCGCTTGCCTATCAATCCAGATTGACGTGGGCATGTGTGCCTGTACAACCATCATATGAAACCATCATATCACAACATGTCAGTGTGTGGGCCACATCACACGGAGGCTATAATTAAAGTTTCGTGCTGCACTTATGTCACCCAGTATCCAACGCTCCCATATGGGCTGTGTTTACACTGGGTGGCCAGGACCAGAACGAGAGACGACTTCAGAGGAGAGAGGGGAAGGATAAACCAGGACGTGGCACACTGATGTCTTGGAGGACACACACAAACACAAAACCAGGCAGATACATGCACTCATACAGTTTGTGTACACGATACATACTTCTTTAAAGATAGTATTTGATTCTAAGTATTTTTTTGTTGTTGCAAAAATAGCACTGAACATACCAGATATATGATTTGACTATATTTAATCTAGTTTTTAGATTGTCACCAGGGCTGACTGTGAAACTGCTCCAAATCTGTACCTACAAGATTTATCTTTCAAAAGTAAACTGGTAAGTCGTCCACCACACCGACTGGAAAATTCCCCAGACAATAACATCTGAAAGTCTCAGGTATAACAGTTTCTGGGTCTTTTCTCAGCTGTCTTTGCAGACGACTGCATGCTCTGACAGACTTTTAAACAAAATCAGAGCAAAATATCAGTCCCACACAATAGGCACTAGTCGGCCCTTGCTGGCTGTTTATTATTGGTTGAATCAGCACTTTGAGGATTATGTTTTTAGCCACTGAGCTCTTTGGCAGACACTGCTATTAACTGTTTGCATTATTGTTCGCTAGCGCATGATTATTATAATTTGTTCTTTCAACACCTTGTTGTGTTGTTATTGTGCTAACTGGCTAGGGATGGGTATCAATAACCCAGGGTAAAATTTAAGACTGTAGTATTGATGAGCTCCAACATTATCGTTTCTTTTATCGTTACTTTTTAAAGGTTTGGTTTCATGTATGTATTTTTGCCATGTATCTGAACATGTACCTGAGGCAGCCGACCTGTCTCCTCAGTATAGGTGGGACAGAGAGCAAGATGAATGACTGATACAGATGTCTGTGCTCTTCAAACTTACGTAACGTTACTTTCTTCACTCAGAGTAATATTTATTGTACTGACATTTTAGATTTATTTCAAGTGAGATATTAAGGAGTTTATAAAGTGACTTTGCTGTTGTAAACATGACTGTTGCTGCCATGGACTGTATAAAGCTATATCCTATGTATTTAACTAAACACTTGACCTCAAGGGAAAATGTCAGGAGGTGAGGTGTGTGTGTGTGTGTGTGTGTGTGTGTGTGTGAGAGAGAAGAGAAAGGGAGATGTCAATTTCCATGCACACTCATGCATAAGAGTTACCATGAAAGTGTTTGTGTTTTTAAATGGGGACGGTTGGCACGCTAAATACACAGTAAGTAAACTGTTGTCATGTGTGGTAGGATACTGTGCAATGTTCATAATGCAGGGTGCAGAGTGCTACATATTTCATCAGCATTTGAAATACAATTTGGTTATCATAAAATAAATGAATTCACATGGCTCTTGTAACATAGGCAATATTTTTTCCGATATGCTTATCATTTTGAATTAAACTGTGCTTAATTTGGGCTGACTGTGTGTTTACTTATTTTTAGACTAGTCGACTAGTCTAATTTTAAATGCCATGGAAATAAGTCCCTGGGAATATCTTGAATTTTTGGCTGTTTGAAATTATATTTTTTGTCACAGCTTTCAGCAGCTGAATTACAAAGTAAAGTTCAGAAACTGACACACTGATGGCGAGAAACTTCTTATCTGTCCTTGAGCTTACTCAGCTTGAACATGCCCTTGCTGTCAAGTATAATTTTATTCTTTTGTAATCAAAAATAACCTAAATTTCAGTTACCAAGAGATGTCATCATGGCAGGAAAAAGAAAGAAAATGGTTCCACTGCCTAATAATTTCTGCTTTCAGTGATATCAATACCATAAAGCCCTGGTTAAGATGTGATTCAATAATAAAAAAACACATCTTAAGACACTTTTCAGTGAGGCGTCTGTGCGGTATATAATATGAGCGTGTACATACCAGAGCCCATGTCGATGAAAGGGTAGTTGACCAGCACGAGTTTGTTGAAGTTGAACTTGTAGGTGAACCTCTTCCCCTTGGTCTTGTGGAGGATCCTCTTGTTGTAGTAGTATCTAAAGAGAGAAGGGCGGACACTGTGTTATCTACAGTTAAAATCATCAGCAACATGTGGTAAACCTCTGATCGTGACCACATTCTCTTTAGCCAAATATTTTTAAGTGTGAAACCATGGATGATACACTTATTACTCACATTTTTCCAGCTGTAAATATGGACTGAAGTAACTCACAGTTACAAAATCCAGCTGGCGATTTTTCACAGTGCAAGATCAAGAAATCACCATGGTTCATTTTTCCCCAATAGACCTGAACAAACTGTGACAGTTGGCTCTTGTGTGGACATTTAGTAATCTTATTGGCTAGGTCGGCCACAGCTTTGAGGGTCACTAGTCATCAACAGTTAATCAATCTGCACTTTCTTGTATCCGTACCACTGTGAAGTTACTATATGTGAGATGAAAAGATAAAAGCCATTAGAGGGTAATCAGTTGTTAAAATGAAATGTTTATTTCAATGACTAAAGGAACCTATATCTTGGATACATGGACGACGGCTGCATTCAACCTTGGGGCCACCAGTAAGCTCTGAACCCTAGAAGTAGGTGGCCCAAAAAAAAAAAAAAAAAATCAATGCAAAGAATTGCATTTCTTCCATTCACAAATGCCAAAAATCAAGCTCACACAAATATATTATAAATGCTTTGTAAACCATCACCTACAGCCCAACATGAGTGGAAAAGAGCACCAAACTCCAGCACTAACAACTGAGTCTAGCTGACCAGCACACACCACAGGACTTCGCAAAACTTCACATAACTCTGGTGAGATGAAGTAAAAGAACTCCACACAGAGTCTGTTTCATTTCAAAGCTCTGCACCTGCACAGCATTTTGGATATTGATGGTTGTCTCTGTTACTAGTGTTGCAGCAGGGCAGCTTATATATCATGTTATTCACTCCCCTGCCCCCTCACTCTAGACCACACAACTTCTGCTTTCAGAGAAAAAAAAACATCTAACCAGTGATATTGATCAGTAAATTACACTTTCATTTCCTTATTTATGTACAGAGAGATGACTGTAAGATAAAATAAATGCATTAGAAGCATTAGAAACTGAGTAACTGCTGAGCTGAACATCTAAGAAATACGTAAATTAGGGCTGGGCGATATATTGATTTTGTACAATATATCAATATATTTTCAAGCAAGATATAGATTTAGACCGTTTATATTGATATAGGGTCAAGTTGCGTCACATAACGCATACCAGTGCAGAATCAGCCAAAGTGAGATGTTGATGAAGAGCTGCAGACAACAGGCTCTTACTGCACCTCTGCAAACAGCTCTGTGTACAAAATGCTGAAGGGCATTCAATCTTAAAAAAGGACTTTTAATTTTAAAATGACACGGGAAGTGGCAGCATCCCACCCTAGTCTTACTCTGAACTCGTCATACACTAATGCTTGATCCCTGGCCCTTGGCGTCAGATACCAAGGCACAGAGGCAACCTTTCGCGGCAGAATGAGATGCACCAGGCCGCAGCCTTTTCTTGACACTACAAGCAAATGCCATTGTATAAAGAGCAAGAAAGTCTGCAGTGCGCAGGCGAGCGGGGAGGTGGATGGGTCAAACACACTCTGGACCTTCACCCAGGACCCTGCTTTTCGTTCATGTGCTGGTATGTATAGCATGCTATGCTAGTAATGTAAGTGACGTGACAATATGTACTTATTTTAATCCAAACCATGATGTTTTTTACTAAACCTAACCACATGCCTTTGGTCCCTATACCTAAGTATGTTCGCCTTAAAACCAAAGGTTTTACTTACGTTCTAAGTAACTGTTCATTTACTGTGAAAACATTTATTTTTAAAAGAGAGAAGAAGCGTTAATATACACGCATTCCCTGACCATCCAAAACTGACGCAGGAGGGTACCTAGAGTGTCATAGTTTAACGTTAGGAGCCACTGACCAAGCGTCAGTATTTGACCAGTTGGGATTGACAATGTGTTGGGCACCTGGCTGATGAATGGTGTATCACTGTCACAAATTTTCATGTTTATAGTGCTGGCCCTGCTAACGCAGTCAAGCCAAAACATTCATATAAATATGTGTTAAAATGAAGAACAAGATACTTTGACACAGTCACAGCAGAAGGGACCTGCTTTCTCTGGAGCTGTATGTTTGTAAAATGTCCTATCAGTGTGGCTTAATCGGTCGAGCTCTGGAAGTAAGAGCCAAAACACAATGCCTCCCTCTTTTGACTGAATCAATAATCAATTTTGAATCGTACCGTCACATAACAAAGCAAACTAAATCGCAGGACTGCCAAACATTCCCGCCCTTATTGCACTCACTGAGACTTTATGTTCAATGTTACTTAACTAATGTTTGCTATTTAGTTTTAGTATATCAGAGAGATATAAAGCAATGTATTAATACAGTTACCATAATGTTGGTGAACAAAGCACTACCTGCAGGGTAACTCTACATTACTCAGTGTACAGCACATCATTAAACGAGCTGCTCACAATGTGAACACACGGTTAGAGTCAGAATCTCACTGTGATTACTTAAGGAAGTGAGACAGCCGCTCTGATTTAGTCTTACCCAGGCGGCTCCATTAGTACGAGTGCATTAGTCATCATCAGTACACAGAGCGATGTAGAGGAGTGAATAGCGAGTCGCTGACAGCTCATCTGAAAAGATAAAATGGCTCCCTGTGACTCACCGATAGCCTCGGGACCAAACCACATTCATATTTCTTTACATAAAAACTTATAAATCAGTGCCTCTCATTCAGCTCAGACTGGCCACTTCATTCTGGGAAATGTAATACATTATTCATCATTTCCAGCAGCATCAAGCAAAGAAGAGCTCAGTGGCTAAATTTGTACAAAAAAACATGGATTTGCTTGAACACTAATATGCCTCTTGTTGTCAATACGTTACAATTGAGCTGCTTACCAGCAGCAGAGAAGGTTGAATACAAAATCATACCTTTTATTCACCCTGCGATGCATTTTACCTTATAAATACATCCACCTAACACGACCAAGAGTTTCATTTTGGCTGCATACGTAACACACAAGGTTCATCATTACTAATGCAGTTGTAAAAACACAGTAATAAAATTTAATGGTAAATAGATGATAGAATTACATATCTGTAAGGTGATTAATCTTCATATTGACACAATAATCCAACATAAATACCCACCTTTTTTCTCCAAGTGGGATAAAACTAATTCTAGGAAATGCTATTTAACTTTGCCAAGTGAAAAGTCTTCATGCTGACTATTTTTGCCTATCCATAGAGCTACAATATTTAATGTCTCAATTTTGGGCATCATTACAGCCCTAAAAAATAGTCAAGATTTAAGTAAGATTAGATTCTTACAGCAAAGCCAAATATTAGTTTCTATATAATATTCGTCACACTGCTGAATGTGTATCCAGCTGTATCTCTGCTTCATTGTGATCAGAGTATTAGTCACTGGATTTTGTTATAGCACAACTAAGTAGAGCAGGAGTGTGTGTGTGTGTGTGTGTGTGTGTGAGAGAGAGAGAGAGAGAGTGTGTGTGTGTGTGAGTGTGAGAGAGAGAGAGAGAGAGAGAGAGAGAGAGAGAGAGAGAGAACCAGGAGCTCATCCAGCCCCTCAATGACTCAATGAGTGAAGGGCCTCTTCTGACAGAGACGACTACTACGCACACCCACAGATACAAACACAAAAAACAGCACACAGATACACAGTGGGCATACAGGCTCAAAACATATACTGCGTGCAGAAAACATATCAAAGTTATGACAAAATAACACAAAACAAATAACCGTGGTTATTGAAGATATTTGAGAGTCAATTTAATACTTTATTCAAATGTATTGGGGCTTGCATTGGCGGAAAAGGCAAGTTAAGTTAAAGGAACAGTGGGTAAGATTAGAGGGATTTAGTGACAACTAGCTGTGAGGACTGCAGATTGCAACCAGCTGAAACTTTCTTTTTTCGTTTTAGGCTACTGTAGAAACGTGGTGGCGCAAAATGGCGATCTCTGTATACGAGGACCTGCTCCCTACATAGATATAAATGGCTCATTCAAAAGTAATGAAAACAAAACAATTCTTACTTTCAGGCGATTATACATTAAAGATAATATACTTACATATACATATAATATATGATCTTAATACTTATTAAATTATATTCCATTTCTGCCAATAATATCCCCCTAAATCCTATACACTGGACCTTTAAGTAAACATTCTACACTATGAGTTAAGAGCAGTAAAAAAGATGTTTGACGAGTTCTAATTACTGCATACACTAATCATTAACAAGTTAAATCTAACTTAGTGTTTCAAATTTAAATCCTAATTTTGCTGAGGAAAATTAATTTGTCACCTAAGAAAACGGCCTTGGAAGACAAACATTATTTCCTTCTCAAGTGTAGTTGATGTGATGTATGAAGTCTCACAAAAAAAGTGTAAGCTCAAGAGAAATGGCAAGCCCTAATATCTGTGCTGAGGTTCATTGTTTGAAAGCTTTGTGCAGGTGGAAATGAACAATTACAAAGCAAGCAGACATACATGCGAAACACACTTCATGATAAAAAAAAAAGAGACATGAAAAAACAAATCAAACCATATACACTAACACTACACACACTGTAGGAGGTAAACGGCAACACTTGTGAGTGGGTGTTAACAATTTCAAGCCTGTATGTGCAGTAAAAGCTGGAAGGACATAATGTTCACAGACACGTGGATAGATGGATGGCACTTTGAAAGAGTCAGGGTGGATAAGGCCAAGCACATACATGTGAAACACACACACTAACAGTGCTGACTCAATGTGGGACAGCCTGTCTCACACACCAGGCTCACTTCGGGCCTCCTGCTCTTTGAAGACCATTTGAACTTCTTTCAAATAAACTAAAAAGGGATTTGAATGCATAGACTCGGCCGCTTTGTGTTGAACACACACGTGGATGTGTCACAAACGCGCGTGCACACACATGCATGTCTCTACACACACACACACACACACACACAAATGTGCTGTGAATGTATGAATGAGCACACACATGCACTTCAAAGATGCAGAGAAGCATCAATCAAAGACTTCACATCTAACAGAGAACTTTCTTCTCGAGACGTCAGAAATAATTAACAGCCATTCATTCATATAAAAGGTTTACAAACCACAGAAAAGACGTTCACAACAAAGTTTGGCTCCAGATGGTCCTGATGTAAAACACTCACTGAGACTAGAGGGAAAGTAACTGCTCCTGTGTCAAATTGACTGTTTATTTGCTGCTAAACCTTTGTGGGTGCAATTCATCTTAAGGGCACAAGCCGTTTGGGGTTAATTTGGAGATCTAAGTATTTGGTTTACTTCTCTGATTTAATGCAGAGCTCCAGACTCACCTTTTACACTGGTTGCACTGGTATGCCTAATTGGTTTCATTTAGATGCTCCAGCACATAACTGAGGTGCACTCACAATTTTTAACTGCGACTTTTGCCTTCGTAATGATACATTTTAAGTGTTACCTTTATTTCAGTTCCCATACACATTGGTTATTTCTTAACTATAGGTGCAAAGGTGCATAGAAGTCACTGTTCGGCGCAAGGTTGGTACATTGTGGGTGAGTGGGTGGGTGGGGAGGTTGAGGGAAGGAGACAATTGCATAAAGATAAGACAAAATCCTTCTGCTTGGCCCTGAGAGAATTTTGCCCACTGGCAACTTTGGTAAACTATTTCATTACGTACATTATGGACGAAGACTTCCGGGGAACAGCAAGGCTGCCGTTTCTGCATCTAAAGGCTGCTTGAAAGCAGTGGGAATTAGGAGTTGGACTCCTGTTTGTTTTTTCCTCATCCAAGTGATTTGCTAATCTGGATGATAGCATGAAATGTGCGTTAACATGTTTGATGTGTTTCCATTCACAGACTATAGAACAGTGGAGTGCTGCCAAAACGCATCCTTGTCTGACACACAACTCTCTGTGTAGCTAACCAGGAACCCGCAGGCTAGTCTTAAAGCTCCACATTTTCATTTGGACTCGTCAGTGTGTGACTGACTCGCACGTTACTTAGCTTGTTGTGCTTACCTCAGCACCTGTTATTAGCGACATACAACGAAAAGTTTCCAAGCGGAACTCCTGCTTGTGAACTTTGGTTCTACAATACGTGCATCATTATAATAAATGTCAGGCACACCAGTGCGACCAATGAAAACGTTGCATTTGACAGATTTTTGGAGCCCTGTTGGAGACAAGTTTGATATGTTTAAAATAAATTTGGACTGAACTAAGGATTTCTAATTCTTCCTTTAGTGACATCAAATAAAATCTAGAGTAAACTGTCACAAAAAATGTAAGATAAAACCATCAAATGCTCCTTAATGTTATGTTACTTCAGTTAAAATAATATTTATCCCAGTTACCAAACTTTTACTGGAAATCATAGCATATTAATTAGACCAACAAATTAAGCATGAAGCATCAATGAAAAAGATTTTTTTAACTAATGGAACTACATGGTTAAATGCTAAGTCGGACTTGAGAAATTGAAAACAAATAATTAAATCCATATGCAGCTTCAGTTAAACAAATAAATAATACTGCAAAATCAATGTGTTACATCAGCACCATACATAACTCTTTTATGTGCTAAAATATATTCCTGCACAAGTTCAGAAAAGGTTGGGTGTCTTTAAATATGCAGGATAAGTGGAAGACAAAAAAAGGTTTAAGCAACAAACAAGACACAGATGGGCTGGAGGAGGGCTGACATATAACAAGGCGTTTAGTGTATGTGTGTGTTTGTGGGTGTGTGTGAGTGTCTGTGTGGTGATGAGGCAGTGTAACTAGTCATCACCATGGCAAACTATAACCCACACCAACCTACAAAACAGGAGGCGACATTGATGACTAGCAGTGTGTGTGCTTGTGTGTGTGTGTTTGTGGACATGAACAGACTGGCAGCTAAATAAAACTCTGCAGCATCCCACATGTGCTCCACGGAGGGTGAAGGTGTGTGTTTCTAAATCTGCTGTCACCCTGGAGTTTCAGCACGAAGCGCAGATGCTCATTCACGACAAAACAACAAGTCTTGTTTTCTTACACATTTGCTACAGCTGTAATTAAACACATATTTACCTCTGATAAATAAGAGATTAAAAAAAAGAAAGAGAAACTAGAAGGGCACTTGAAGAGCGCAAACCTCTGCGAAGACCAAATGCCCTTTCTCACACTATTTAAAGCTGCAGTAGGTAGAAAGCCTGAAAATGGTTGATTTTTGAGTCACATCTAAGTTAGGTTTCGTTCGTCTCCGCCCTGAGCCCCTCCTACCAGACGAGCACGCAAGTATTTTATCCTACTTGGTTCTATTTCTCCCTCTCTGGGAGCCTTGGCTCTCCCTCACCGCGCAGCAGCCCGCCCCGCACATACCCCCTCGGCTCCGCTCTCACAGCCGACCCTTGTGCCCTCCGGCCGGGCCCGGCCCCACCTCACCCTTCCCCCCCCTCCGGGGCTCCGGGGAACCAAGTTCTGTCTTCCTTTTTTTGAGTTTAGCCCTGTAGGCAGTTGTAGCCAATGCTGGAATAGCTAGCTTACTTGGTGCACTGTTCGCCATTGCTGCTTGCTCTCCCCTTCTGCTGGCGGCACCGGAACGCGCATATGCAGTAGAACAGCCAATAGGAACGCAGTGGTCTGAGCTGACCTTTGATTGGTTGATGCACATCGGCACAATGGACCTTTTTCACAGCAGACATTTTGACTTGTGTCAGTAGAAAAAGCACAGGTGAAATTGATAACATTAAGGATGGCTGAGTTCCATTCAGTGTCCCAGTAAGCTAGTAACATTTAGCCAACATGGACAATACCAGGGTCTCCCCTAAGTGGAACACAGCTGTCATTAGTGTCATTGAACACAACTGTGTTGCTCCTACTCTGACGTGTCAAAATGTCTGCCGTGAAAAAGGTCTATACTGATTCTTTAGAGGCTGAACACAGAGCCATGGTGAGGTGCAGAAAACTACTGTTTGTCTCAGACCACTTCATTTACATTATGCTTAGAGGATATTATAAAATTTTTTACTCAATTATACCAAAACAATGTTGCCTACTGGAGCTTTAAGGTGCAAGATATGATATTCATAACATTAATTTAGCAGCAAACAACTTTTATTTAGGTTTTTTTTTTTTTTTTTTTTAGCTAATTGCTGTCATTATGCACTGTGTAGCACCCAGGCTGGGCCTACACGGGTGCTCATATGGGATGGTGTGAGCACACCTGTATGAGCATAATGTAAGTATTGTCAGCACTAGGGCTGCGCGGTATATGCGGTAGACGGTAGAAATGATATAAATTTGGCCCACGGTAGAGATTTACGCTCTACCGTCCTATCGTCGATGATGTCATCGCACTTGCCTCAGTTAGGGCTGGGCAGTATTCGCGGCGACGGTAACTTAACGCAGTAAACATGAGCCGCTGCTTTTGTGATTAACATTACCTTCATACCGCAGTACTCTGGCTACGGCGGCAGGTTTCCATCCTAGACTTGTATGGCTTTTTAAATTGTTTTATTTAGGGTGTAAAAAAAAGAGAGAAGACAATACCGTGATATCATACTGTCACCGCATCCCCCCAATATAATACCGTGATATTGATTTTAGGCCATACTGCCCAGCCCTAGTCAGCACTGTTGCCAATGCACATCACCCACCCTCCAGTCCCATTTCACCATTTTTGTAACCAGGATTTTTCGGGCGGGCCTGAAATCATGGCTCAATGACTGGAGCCACCCTTAAGATAACCCCTCCCACACTACATTAAACTATGTTAGAGCACATAGCATCAGTGTCATTTTGTTCCGCAAGCTCTCTGAGCTCTTGCAGTCTAATAAATACAGTAATGAACATCTCTGTTAAATGATACAATCATATAAACACAACCAAAATAGCCATCACAAAAGTACCTTTCAGCCTGATTGGTTAACCGGCCTGCCAGCGGTTACTGCTCACTGCTGTGGGTGTGTGATTTGTGCTTATGTTAGCTGCTTAATGGAAGCCTGTTGATGCATAGCAGCTTTTACCTCTTTCTAAGATACAGCGAGCATGTGAACTCTGGCAGGTGGAGCATGACAAAATTGTCCAAATATACAAGGAGCTAGGCTTGGATGCCATCAATTTTTCACCTGGGTATACGGTATATGATGGTATTTGGTACTTGTGAGAGGCAAAGATTAATGTCGGGTCTACCATCCAAGCCTTTTAGGGGTGACAATATTCAAGAAGCCTATTATCTGCAATCTGAAACAATGTGGTGTTTGCCCATTTGCATCCAGTTAGGAAGAGGTATCACACATTGTTTGGCTCAGGGTGTGTGTGCTGAGCTACGGGGTTAGCTGCTAACGAGAGTCCTCCTTTATTCTGGTGCCTTCAGAAACCTAATTATATACACCTGGCAAGTTTTCTAATCATGCAAATTTGCTTGTGTGGTCAATAACACATTGTGGTGTGAGAAACTCAGAACACACATTTATTTTTGCTTTCCCCTGACTTTATGTGTCTTGACAATGTGAATGATTATTAAACGAAGAAAAGAAACTTGAACAGATGATGTCCTTTCCCAGTTTATATTCTGTTGGTCTTGTAACTCAATAGAATTTAAGTAAGAACATGAATAAATGACTGCTTTCGTCACTTCTTTCCTCCTCTGCCTATTCTTCAGCCTCCATTTTTTAATATACAGGAACAGAAACAGAATAGACCTCAACAAATTGGATTTATAATAAAAATCAATCTTGTATGCTTCCCTGAGTTTACTGCAGTTCATCTGGAGTTCAGAACATGATTCCAGTTCCTGTAACTTAAGATTGACCTGTCTGGGCTCTTTGCCATTATCCGATACCTATCAAAGGACATATGACCTAAATATGAAGCTATATATTGGAATCAGTCCAGACTTGCCTTACTGAGGATGGGTAATATCTTTCAGACTGAAGCACAGTCCCAAAAAACTCTGGTGTTTGTCACTAGTGTTAATATGTCAACACGTGTCATCAGACTCAGCGCTGCAGTTCTGCTCCTGAGCTAAGTTAAATGAGGTTTGATTAAGTTGGTTTCTATAGTATATTAGGGAAACTTTAGAGTCAAAAGTGCCTTGTTTGTTTTCTTGTAAACAAACACTTCTGTTTCCATTCAGTATTATTTGCCTAAGCTCTTGCGTATCCTTGAGTTAACACAAATACATTGAGTGCATTTCCTTCCTAAGGACAACATTTCCTTTATTGTGTACATCCACGTTCATTAGCTAACAGTCTAATTCTTTGCCTATGTTGGTACACTGCTGCCTTTTTGGCACGTGCCGAGTGGATAGCAATAAGTGACGAGGTATGTGAATCAGTCTGGGATCAATGGCCAAGTTCTAGCTAAACATATGTTCAGCTTCCTGTGTCACATGCAGGAGTTGTTTGTTAAAGGGGTGTGACCTCCAGCTTTCAGGGGTAAATGTCTGTGTTTACTGACGTTTCCCTCATTTGCCAAAACAAACTGATAAAGAGGCAAATGAATAAAGTTAAAATAAAAACTGCCTTAAGGAGCAGGTGTAGTCCATATTCTGAAGTGGACTGTTTTGTTTTTCTCTTTACATTTGGTATCTACAAACAAAGATATGTTCCCTTGTTTGTCTGCACGTATAGTCAACAAGGACTCTTAAAAACATGGACAAATGACAGCATTTACTTTGCTTGGTCCCTTACAGCCACATGGATTTGAAAAGCATAATTCACGTGTAAGTGTTGAGACCTCATACTTCTCGTCTTTCACTTTTTCTCGTCTCACCTTAGTGCTCGGCTGAGCTTGTCGTAGTTCATCTGTGGCTTGCACTTCCTCGCCCCCCACAAGCGAGCCACCTCGTCTGGGTCCTTGATGACAAACTCGCCATAGTCTCCCTGCCAGGCGATGACGTCGTGGTACTCCTCCTTCCTCAGCAGTTCCAGGATGAAGTGCCACAGCTGGATCTGTCTGGAGCCAGGGCTCGACTCAGGCTTGTAGGCCCAATCCGGGAAGGCAAACCCTGGGGGACAGAGGAGAGAGAGGAGGGGGCATTATAGCTTTTGGCGAACTCAAAGAAAGGATGGACACAACAATAAAAATCTGGGTGTCCTCCAGCTCTTTAACCCCGTCTAGCTTTTTGTTTGTCTCAAGTTGCTGGCACTAGACAAGTGATAGACCATTATCCTTTTGAAGGTGTTAATTGTCTCCTTGACTGCAGCTGTTCTGGTGCCAGGGTCAAAAACACAATAGGTAAAGAAATGCTTGTATGCACAGTTAATAATAGTCAGGACTTTATACTTTGTGTATGGATGCATTTTGCAAGAAAACCAGTCAACTGATATTCAGATTTTTGTGCTTGAAGGTCGACTGTTGTCTCTAGAAATATGTGCTCAAAGAGAGGAAGGAGACTTGAGTAAAGAGGAATACACAATATGGTAGAGTATGAAAAACAGCAAGAGTGGAGTGCAACATTTGTGAAAAGATACGAGACATGAGACTGTTGGGAATCACAGGTTCGAAGAGGAAACATGTGCGTCTAAGTCCTTAACACATTTTGGTGCTAAGTGGATCTATTGCCTGCAGAAAAGCTCGTGATGAACACTTTTCTCCAAATCTGTTCCCAGACACCGCAGTCATATCAAAACTTGACTGCTATCGCCATCAAAGCTGGAAAATCAGCACTGTTTTAACAGATTAACAGGCCTCGAGATATTGTGCAGACAAAATATAAGCTATGGTTTTTATAACTACTATCAGAACACACACACACTCACTATTATCCAACAGTTAAAAGTATAGGCTTTGAGTTGTAAAGCAGTGGGTGGCAGTAAAACACTCAACACCACTTCAACACAAGGCCAGGCTGAAAGGCTGCATAGCTGAGGCATAGTGACACACACACACACACACACACACACACACACACACACACACACACACACACACACACACACACACCTCATTAGGACCAGATGTGTCTTGGCAATCAGGCTGAGAAAGCTGAGGGTGGGAAACATATGGGCACAATATAACAATGCTGAATTTTGTGTGTGTGTGTGTGTGTGTGTGTGTGTGTGTGTGTGTGCATGTTTATGTAACTGTAAAGAAACACACTATCCTAAATACCAAGGTTACAATCAGTTTCCCACACTCTACAAAGTCCATCATATCTATATAGCAGTGACAGTGAACTTGTAACAATGATATGCTCAAGGTTGACAGACTTTAACACCAGTGTAATGTGGTCTATTGACCCAAGCTGCAGTGACGGCACATGACATAATCCTGCTGATATAATATGAAAGTTGCTGCATCGTACTGTATGTGAGAAGGGTCTCAAAATACCATTTAATGTCTCTGTGTATCGGCCCATTTGTATGACTTATTAAACTGGGAATTGTTTAATTTCTTCCAGTACTTTATTGCCTTGTCAACATTTTGATAGGAGACCGCTTTGGGGCAAGCACCATAAAAGCAGACATTAACACACAAAAACAAGCGTACAAAAGAACAAAAGAAGAACGGATGAAAAACAGATAAGATGACAGGAAAAAAGGAGCTGTAAAAGAGTTGAAAAAGAAGACACACCTGGCAACTAAATCCCAGGGTAAACTGTATCTGGATGGATATGGGGCCCAGATGGTAATTAAATCAATTATGACTTTTCCAGTCACACAATATGTGCTCTCATTGCCTGCATGTGCTTGTTTATGAATAGGTTAGATAAAGGTAAACCAAACAAAAATGGCAGGTGTCACTTTATCAAATTGATATCAACTTTTTTTAAACAGCTTTTTGTCTGTCAGAAACAACAATATTTTTGGTGCAAGAGCTTCTGTCTTCCTCCACAGTGGATCAGTTTAAGCACCGACAACTTGTGGAAATGATCAGTCTTTTTGTGTGAAGCTGAGACGACAAACTCCAGAATGAGTCATGACATTCCTACCTACATGGGTGGTGCTTTCTCACAACAAAAAAATGAAAGAAAAATGGTAACGCTGTCTGAATTCTCATGAACCGTCTTTACATGCAGCTTTCTGCTGATACCTATTGCTCATAAATATATTCAATAAAAATCTGACCACAGTGATCTGTGCATTTACAGCCGGCCTTAACATGTGTTTTCTCTTATCCAGATACAGATGACATTTTAATAGCAGGTGTAAATGGAGTCGAAGTGAGTCATGGAAAAACTAACCAAGTTGGACGCGGTGAAATCAAAGTCTACTATCAGGTGTGCAAAGTACAGCTACGAGTCTGCAAACATTAATTCATAGTAACAGCAGTAGTATTACTGGTAGAGGAGGTAGAGGCAGAAGTAGCAGTAATAGTAGAAATGCATAACTGACCTAAAGTGGGAAAATCTAACCACAACCAATGACAGTTTAAACAGCAAGACAAAAAACGACATACAGAGAGGAAGCCACAGAAATGCACTTGCAAATGTAATACCTAGTGTCTACAATACAATACCGCCACACTGTAACAAAAAGGTCAAGTGCAGCTCAAGTGACTATGCACTAGAGGCAGATTTAAACGAAATAACAAACTTTAAGACCATGAAAAACTGTCAAGATTGTCACAGGAATTAAACCTCAGCAAGCAACCTAACTCCAGCTATTGCATGGGGCGACATTGCATGGAGTTCCCTTGCGATCAATGTCTGGCTAAATGATGTAGAAACATGCAGGTTGAGTAACTGTAATCTGCTTCCCCTGTTAGAACAGATTTCTGAGATTCAAGCAGTGATGTTTTACTGTCCAACAGACACCAAATTTGGCAAGATTTCCAGTGGGGCAGAGTTTCTTCCTTTATTTTCTCCACTTTCTTTCCATTTTCATGACTCCCCGATGACAAATACTGATCCCTTCAGTCACTGATCGCTTTCAAGTCATGGGAATATTTTAGAGATACACAAATATTTAAAAAGACACAATCCATTACCCCCAGCCATTTCCTTTCCATTGGCATTTCACAGTGGAACTGGAGGTTTGCTTATTTTAATCTGAGTGTACCAACTCTTTACACAAGAACACAAAGTAGCTAAAATAGTGATTTCATTTTATATGGTTCTGATGTATTTTGTTTGTGATTAACAAATTGTGTTGGGGAAATAACTTGCATTTTTTGGACTAGCATTTTATATATATAACCCTAGTAGTGGAGTCTGGCTTTGAGGTGAGCACGGATAAGTTTCACTTTCAGTTCAGGAGTAAATAGTTAAGTTCTAGCAACAATGCATGTGTTTGGGAACTACTGAGCATATGACTGGATAAATGAGACTTAAATTATACTGCATGAGTTGTGAGAGTTTGTTAATGGATGTTTTGGTTTTGCTATTGCTCAGCTTGGTCCTTAATCAATCAATGAATCAATACGTTTGCTGTTTTCCATGGAGGATTGAGAGAAATACAAAGTGATTTACATTCTCATTTTGTGGGTGAAGTACTCCTTTAACATTTATCTAAGAATATGGTGGTCTTTAAATTCACAATACTTTTTTTTCTGAATGCCTCAGCTAACACACTAAAAACGTCATATTAAGAAGGAGAACATATTACCCTGAAAAACAGACCCGCTCCTGGTGACTAATAAACCACATGCTGTTATCTGATCTCCTATGGTGCTCGGACAGTGAGCCAAAAGACAGACAAGCTGGCTGTGATAGTTGATAATAGCCATTTGAAGGCAGATTACTAATGGGGAACGAGCATATGATTCATACACCAGACAATAAGGCTCTTGTCAGTGGGGACAGGTTAGGCGTTGTGACACAGACACAACACATTGCTGTATAATGGGGTATGGGCTGGTGATTGCAAGAGAAAAAAAATACACACGTGCACACTTCCATATACGCACGCGCACGGCCACAGGCTGGCGCATCCAACACGCAGCAGGATTGGATTAAATCAAAGTGGGCGAGCTAATATCTCCCTCACACACACAAAGCACACAGACACACAACACAGGTTAGTGGGGAGAGGTAAGTGGGTTCATGCGTGGGTGCACAGAGCACACAGACAAAGAACACAGGAATAGCAACCATGCCCACCGCATGTGTGTGCGTGTGTTGCAGATGTCCCTGCTGACTCATAGCTTGTTCGTTCGTCGTTCATCTTTCACAGATTCCGCCTTTCTCCCCCTCAACACCACTGCCATCTCTTTCTTTCTTTCTTTTCTCTTTCATTCTGTCCCTCCCTCGCTCAGCCTCTCCTAAGACACACGGTTTCCTAGCAACAAAAGCTTTTAGCTCTAAAAATAAATGGCCGAGTCACGATGGACAAGACAAAATATGATTCAATTACAGAAACTTGCCAAAAGAGTTTAGAGTTTGGGCGTACATCCAGAGAGCTGCAGTGTGAGGGTGTGATCTGTCTAAGGCTGCCTGACTAGCAGAGACCTCCAGCTACAGTGCTGTCACACAGTGTTTACATCAGAAAGGACACTTTGCCCTGTCCTGGAAGCACTGCAGAGTAAAGTTTTCAAAACCATCCAGATCAATTTGAGCCTAAATTACTGTACATTCAAAACATTTTGCTTCTGGAGCCCATTTACCCACATTCATGATTCAGACTCACAGCTGATGGTGACAGATGCAAAACGGAAGGTCCAGTTTGAGACACATCTGCTACAGCTGGTGGATAACGTGAGTATGATCAGAAATAAGCAGGAACAATGAAGTAGGAGAGGGACAAAGTCAAAAAAAGAGTAAAAGAGTAGTAAGACTGAGCAAACAGCCAAACCTTCATCATGACTAGAGGAAACCTACAATGTTTGGCTTTTTCAGCCCTCAGGCAAGGAGAGAGGAACACCAGCTCATCCTAAATTTTATGATATGTTTACACTGCAAGCAGTTCACTGCTTATAGCTATTTTTTTTGCACACAAGTCGCGCTAATTCCCTTTCAGGTAGAACTCCTCCTGTAATGAAGACGAGCCTGTTTTTGTTTACATAAAATGTCTACATTTCCTGGGGATCTACAGCTACTGGCTTCTATATATAAGCTTCCTTGATGAATGATTTTCTGCTAACTTAAACATGGCAGGCCTTTTATCAAAACAGCCACAAAGGTTGCATGATAGTTGGCATGTGAGACTAAGCAACACAGGAATGTATATATAATGTATGAAGGCAAGAGGCTGTTGACTTATCTCATCCCCAGCGAGGAGTTCTCTAGTTTTGGGTTGGACTCATTTCCAATGAGTTTTTACATGTTACATCTGCAGCTTCAAAAAGAAATCTGAGATGAAGGCAATCTTTAATCAGTACTTCTAGCGTCTTACAGAGCTTTTACAGACTACACTGCATAGCCCCTTTCACACACGCACCACAAACCCGAATTTATCTAGACATAACCCAGAGGAGTTGTATGTGAGAACGCAAATGTCAGAATCAGTTGATTTGACATTAAATGGACTGTATCCTGCCAGCTCCCTGGCACTTAGTCTGTGTAATGTCTAATTGAGCCCATGTGTGAATATAGCAGGTAACTGTCATAATAATTCACAGCAAACCAAGATGACCTATCTATCTCGGGTGTTGCACGAAACCAGAAGAGGAAACATATCCGAGGATGACGAAGAAGGGTCATCTATACAAGGACGCCATTGAAATTAACTATCTAGAGAGATGACAAGACTCTACAACTTCTGTCGGGAAGGGCTGAAGCCTAAATTACCAGAGAAATTCAAGGAATGGCAAGAGACTGTATGACCAAATTTCGAATGTGGCTGCAGTGTAATCTGCCTCCTGGATGTTGTCCCCAGGCACCACCTCTCACCTAAACCAAACAGAGTATTTCGAGTAGGTAGAATACTTCTGACACAAACTATCTCCTGTTTTGTGCTACATGTGTGAAAGTGACATGAGCAGTTTCTCATATGAACTGCGGACAATTTCCTGAGAATCAGGGCTAGACATTGTCCAGAGTTATTCTTGAGTTGGCCCTCATAGTCAGCCAGTTATGAGCTACATTACAATGCTTGTTTTACAGCTACTTTAAATTAGTCGATGGCAGAGGTCAGCAGGACGAGAAATCTGGATGCAGAACTACAAGTCAGGGAAAACCTAAGTAGACAAACCCGAAGCCCTTTGTAGTATCTGGCAAGCTCTACTCCAGACAGGAAGAATTTCTGATTGTCAGGCGGAGGTGAAACACACCATTTCAGGCCTCATTGGATTCTATATTTAGCCAAGAACAGGGTAGGAAAACTCATTTACTATTAGCCTGCAGTCCCAAGCCACCTGCGTTCTCCTTTCCAAGAGAAACACAGGATCTGTGCAGCCACAGCCAGTGGGTGAGGGGGTTTAACACGCAGGTCTGCTTTTCTTAGGGAGGCTGACGTCACTCCAGTTGTAATAGTGCTCTTAATAACCGATAGCCATCGTTGAGGTATTGTCCAGAAGGCCAGGAGACTAAACAGAAACAGCCTCTTTCTCTATGTGCTCCCCCCTACAACTTTCTTTAGCATGCTGTTCCATTTATCCATCTATCCCCCCGTTTATTTTTCCCTCCCTTCCTCCTATTCTTTTGTAGGTCTATATTTAGCCATTGCAAAGGTCGGTCTGTGTGTGTCGTTCTGCTGGGTAATGATTCAGGGGGACGGAGAGCATAGCACAGAGGTAACAGGCCAGGCTAAATGGCCGGGGGCTGGCTGACTACTGAAATCTGGATGGGTTTTATCAGGGATGAGATCAGGACAACACAGAAAGGCAGGAAATAAATGGGTACAGAGCAGGAAAGGGGGAATCTCCGTTGGGCGTAGACTGTAGCTGTGCAGAGTCAGATTCTAGAGGGAAAACACACAAATAAAAAACAAATGGAAAAAACCCGAAAGGGCTCCAAACTCTCTTCGATGTTTAAATCCTGCACTTTATACACTTTTATCTGTATAAAATGGATGGTCAATTTTGAGTTTAAGATGATTAACTATTGATCGTGCAGACCTAGCTGTCTGGGTTAAACAACCATCCACAACAATCTAACACCGCTTCATTGAGGAGTCCTGAGCCTCAAACTACCATTTAAAAACCCTCCGCTCCTCATTGAGCTGATCTCATAATTACCCTTAAAGGATGGAGTTTAGATCCAAGGAGCCAGTGGCTTAAAGCCAGGGAGGAGTCAGAGAAACAGACGGGACAAGGAGGAAATCAGGTGGAAAGGTAGAGAAGAGGAGGAGGAAGAAAGGTGGAAGAGAAGGGCAAAAGGAGAAAAAGAAACACAATCCAGCAGAGATCAAAAGGAAAAGGAGGATGGCCGTCTGCAGGTGCATGGCGTGAACCCTCACCTCGCTTCTCACATGATCTCTCCATTATATAAAGCTTACAGAGAAACAGACAGATGAACAGACTGACAGAGACAGACTGGAAGAGGAAGGAGGGCAGACAGGGTCAGAGTTAGGGAGGAGAGATGCAGGCAGAAATAACTGTCTTGCTAAAAAGAATCGTTAAGCTAGAGATATAAAAGATATGAAGGTTGAGATGTGTGTGTACCGAGGAGCAAACACACCGACAGTACTATTGGGTCAAAGGAAAAGAGAAGGCTTCACAGTAAAGAGACAGAAAATAAGGGAAACAAGAGAAAAGCATGTGTGAAGAGTGTTTTAACAGAGGAACTGAGAAAAGAGAGACAGAAAGAAAAGCTGCTGAATACCAACATCACATAAAGTCGTAAAAAAAAAAAAAGCTCAAGATTAAATATGATCATTTTCACATTGAGCGTAATTTGCTCTATGGGAGTGTGTTAAGTTTTAATGGCTGAAGTCTGAAGCTGAGACTAAAGCCTAGAAGCTCCACTTTTTATGAGCTGAACTGCCAAGAGACAATTTGTTATTCATGCCTTAAATTGTGCAGATAATAATGAGTAACGCTAGGGCTGTTGTCTGATTTGATAACACCGCTGGAGCTTCAAGTAGCCATCAATGAAGTGGCATTGTTTGGCTTAAATCAGCCCACAGGTTCTCGGGGATATTGTGGTTGCTTTCCATCTCAATAATCCATCTTCCAAATAGCTTGTGCTGTGAAAGATGCTTCCCATAGACCGTGAGCGATCCAAACTAAACAAAACTTCACCATTTGGGATGTGCAGTTTCAGAGTGCAGGCAGCTGCACTGCTGTATTCATAAGTCTGCAGAAAAAGAGTTAAGACACAGAAGAAAGTACAGAGTTTGACTGTTTGCCATAGCAGTAAAGCCTTGGACTGCAAAGCGAAGCCTTTAAGTGTATAAACCATCTCGGCTATGACTGAGACAGCTAAGCCACTCTAATCTGTGACACGGCGGCCGCCTGAACCTCGCCAGACAGAAACCTGTCGCGTCCTGGAGAACTTCGCAGCACCTCGGAGGCAGCCAAGGCTGTGATTAAGCCAGCCCTGGCCTGGTGTGTTTGTGTGTGTGTGTGTCTCTACGTCTGTGCGCGTTCAAGAGTCACTTATTATACTTAGATATGAGAGGAAGCTCCTGTTGCATTCAGCAGGGCCCTCGTGGTTATACAGCTGATTTAAAGGATGTTTAAGGCATGTTTTTGTGGTCACTTGCCCATATCATTTGCGTGCACTTTTCCTTCATATTAAAGGGAAAATCTGGATTTTTCTGGGGTTGTATGAGGTACTTATCCATAGTCAGTGTATTATCTACAGGAAATGGGCACACCAATCATTTGAAGAAGCAGGCAGGAGTACAGCCACGGAAGCCAAGCAATGTATTGCTGTGAAGGGGGCTGCAGCAAAATGTATTTTAGCTGCCTATAAAACAAAAATCAATACCAGTTTAGGTGTATGATGATAATATTTCACAATTTTAACTTGCCACAGAACAGCGATTTCTGGCTGGTAAGCTGTTTAAAGCCTCAGTTCCCCACTATGCTCTCATCAAAACCAACAGACCCCACTAACAAAAACAGTAATTTCAGCTTGCGGAGAGCAATATGATGGCTCCAGTTCCCCGCTGGAAAATGCTGTCTCAAAGCAAGGCAATGCAGTGAAAATATTCCCAATATAGTATCACTGACACTCACATTAATTTTTCTAAGGTGGCCAAAATACGTTTTGTGGCCCCCCTCCACAGCAGTACATTGCTTATCTTCCACGGTTGTATTCCAGATGATTCTCCAAACTCGGAATGTGCCAACTGACATGTACTGTGGGTAATACACTATGCATTAGTACCTAATACAACTCCACTTCAAAAGATCCAAACTATCCCTTCAAGACATATAACTGAAGTACTGGTGGCCCCAAAGGGAAGACAAAAAGGCAGATTAAATGCAGAAAAGCAAACAGTCACAGCAATCACAATATATCTCCTAATCTGCAGGACTTGAGCCAAGGTTAGAGACTCATCTGCTTCAGGCCCATATTCCCTTTGAGGAAGAAGCACACATACATGCAAGTACACGTGCTCTGAAACTGGTCTGAGCATGCTTCCCTTTCTGAAAATGACAACCCTGTAAAACATTCAGCTGTAATGAGCTCCTGGCTACCTGACAGCCTTGCTGGGGATTTCTTGCTTCCTTTAGTCGGGGCAGAATTTGGTTGAAGGCACTGACTGTGTGTGTGTGTGTGTGTGTGTGCGTGTGTGTGTGCGTGTGTGTGTGTGTGTGTGAGAATGGTAGTGAGTGGGAAATAGAGACAGACTGACAGAAATAAAGACAGGAGAGAGAGTGAGCTATGACTCTATTGTCTCAATGCAGAGGTGCATGGAGGCAGCAGTGATTGGGTTTATCTGTTGCACAGCAACACACACACACAGCCGTCCATGTGCATGCACAAAAACACACCTAACTTGTACATGTTTGTGACACCCTGTCTGCCTGCAGGAAATGAGGCAGACTGACACCCTGCAGAGTGAAGTCAAGCACTGATAAGCCAGCTCCGGGGTCAGGCAGTTGTTTTGCTAGTTAATAGCATCAAACAGAGGACTCAACAAGAAGACCACCTGTTAAAATCACTGCAAGAAGTGCCATGCCTCCTGAAGAGTCACTAAGTGTGTCAGGTGGAAGGGAAATACATCTGGGAAAAAGAACTGTGAACAAAAGTGAAACTCTTTTCACTCAGGGAAACAGATAAAAATCAATCTCAAAGGCTTTTCCCACAAAAGTTTTTACATGAAGACTAAATGACATAATCAGGTATGGTGGAGAGATGGAGAATAATCCATGCAACTGATGCAGGCTACTATGGAGATGGAAGGATTTGCAGAGTGGTAGTGTTGTAAAGGGGACTTCAGAGAGAGTAGATAAATATCTGCATTTAAATCTGGCTTCTGTGTTGTGGTTTGGTTGCCAGACGACTTTCATTTTCCTCCAACACATGCACGCGGCGCGGTGTGTAGGCCAAGAACTAAAATTTGGTGACTTCAGCTGTTGGATCGAGCCATGTGAACACTGGTGTGTACATGAATACGCGCACAACCACATACAATCACACACACACACACACACACACACACACACACACACACACACACGTGTCACCACAGCCCAGAATAGGCCCGTCTCTCCAAATCCCGGGAGCTGGTTGAGTGACTCATTCTCGTGCTTCCTGCCAATCAAATTTCATCTCCTCCTCTCGCCTCCCCCTCCTTATTTCCCAGAATGCCGCTTTCCTTTCAGCATCTTTCCACACAGACAAAGAGGCTCCACTGTTGATTACAAGTAGCAGGACAACCAGTGCGACAATACTGTTCAGAGAGGTCAGAGAGGTGACAAAGCGGGTGTAAAGACAAACCACTCGTTGCTGCATTTACATTTAAAATGAGTTGTAAGTGTATCTTAATACTCCTGAAGTCATAAAACTTCAGACCCAGCAGAGCAACCAGAGTATGTCAAGAGCAATTATCAGACAGGAATGTGCATATTTGTGGACTGATAAACACTCTTGGATATGAGAAGTCAAGTCAGTTTAATTTATACTGTATAGGGGGGTGCGAGGGGGATCTCAGTGAGGGACACATGCATACGACAGTTAGTTATGGTTGGGGAGGGTAATATAATTACTACTGTTTTTTTGCAACACTTAATCACATTTTGTCTCACGTTTTAACCTAAACAACTCCAGAAAAGGTTCTTGTTACTTCTTTTATGAGGCACCTTTCATAAAATGGGAAGAGCATGCACACCAGAGACTGACGCTGGCTGAGCAGAGGAAACTTTCGATTTAACCTATGCTAACTTGAATGGTGATAAAACAATTTAATCATGCTGCTCTTGTAATTCAACCTTTAAAAATGTTAATGGACAGATAGTGAAACAAGTTACTTTGCCAGGGTTGTGTTACTCTAACTTTTATCCACCATTTTACATCTGCAACAGTAGTGTCAGTGTAGGCTACAGTGGACGCCTATGACGAAAGCACAAGTGGTTGTGACTGGCCTGTGAACTCACAGACTCTCATGCACACCCTGAATGATAGGCACACCGAGGGGGCTGGTAAAGGGACAGACTTTCAACATGTTCATCAGGTGTAGCGCTCCTCATTTCATTGTATTCAAACAAATCCCAGGACCCACAGTTTATTTTTTGACCACTCGCTCCTGCAAGATTTGTGTTGGGTCTTGGGGTATCCCTATTTAGTCCTCTACTACAACCTTTTTCTGCCCTTACAACATTTACAAATCTGTATACCTCGTTGGAATAATTTGAATGTAAGACAGCTACGATACTATACACTGAGTCAGCAGCCCACTTGAGAATTAATTGATGCAAGTCATGGTGGAAACACTGAATTTGTAATGATACTAACAATGTAACTGTATTAACCTGTGATCAGCCATGTTATGGTTGATACACATCCCCCTTAATATTAACAAAGGATATTAGGAAGTGTGCATCTAACCATGGACAAGGTAGAGTAGGTAGACATCACTATGGCCGGTATCGCCAAGATGCAACAATCACATCAAAACAATCTGGATTGATAAATAGCACTACAAGTAAGTGGAAATATATGAATTTTGATTTTGAAGTGATCTGTCCCTTTAAGTATAGATCAATACTCAAGGAACAGCGTGTTAACGTGGGAATTGCCATTTATTAGACTCAAAATTAGACTAAACACTGGAGGAAACTCAAACCAATTTCTCTGAAACTGGTCCTGAACATCAGCTTTCATGGACACCATGTACAATTCCAAACACCAATGCTGAAGGTTGCCACTAAATAGAAACGTTTTCAACATTTTCTCCTGAACTGGAACATGAATATTTGTTATTATTGCCAGAGCAGCACTGTGGTTCTGAGCTGCCTTTCTTTGACTCATAATGTTGTTGCTGTACCACTTGTAACTTATAGTACAATCACAGCATCAGTACTTCACTCTGGATGACTGTGTCCCTGAAATTCTTAAAATGTAAAACAGCCAGTGAGGGACTTTCTACATGTGTGATGTCTGGGTGCGTTAGTCAGCCTTTCCTCATTGGCAGAGCCACCGCAGTCTTAATTCCTCAGTCTATTGCATTAAAGCTGGATGTTTCAGTCTCTAGACTGAGTGGCTCGCTCCCTGTGTTAAAACATTAAAGACAGAGGCACGACGGCGTCACCGCAGGGAGATGGCAGCCCAAATGAGCAAGCCACGCTCGCTAGCTGTAGTGAGAAAATTAAAAGAGTGTGTCTATGTATGTATGTATGTGTGTGTGTGTGTGTGTGTGTGTGTGTTAATGCAAGACAGACATCACTCGTTTTCCTGGCATGTGGGGGGTCTGGGCCCCCTAATAAAGTGTGCATGCTGTGAGTGGGTGAGATGAGTGAGTGAGTGTCTGACTTTCACGTTTCAATAAAACAGAGACCCGGCTCATTCATCACTGCCACTGACGGGCTAAGTTTGTCTGCTGTGGGTGATACAGAAAGGACAGATCAGGGAGGAACAGCAATTTAATGGCCGACTGACTGTGCTGATCAAATGGTGTCTTATCACTAGTGTAATTTATAGCCTACCTTTGAAGCAGCTAACAACACGTGCCCAATCCCTGCGTTTCCTTGCACAGTTTGGCAGCTGCTATTAGTTATTCTCAACGATATGAGAGCATGTATGTGTTGTGAACTGATATGAATAGAAGCCAAATTAGAAGACCCACAAAATATGGTGTACATCATCAGGACACCATTTTGTTTTCATGTTTGTATGTCTGGCTTTGGGTGGTGGAGATTAGGGTTGGGTGTTGATCTTTTAAGGATACCAACCAAATTACGTTGGTAATACCAAGTACCAGTTCATCAACTGGTGGCAAATTTCTGTACCAATAAGCGCACCTGTGTGAGAACAGCAGGTTCACACAGGAGGTGGAAGCACGGGAAGTCAGGCTTTGTGGCAAAGACAACGGAGCTTCGAGGAGATACAACTGGGTATTAGGGGTGTAACGGTACACAAAAATCTCGGTTCGGTACATACCTCGGTACACAAGTCACGGTCCGTTTTTTTTCGGTACAGTAATGAAAAAAATAGACAACTATTAAGTATCTTTTACTTATTGGTAACCTTATTAAAACATACCACCACAGCAGTTAACTCTTTTTACACAATTTTTGAATGAAACAAATATATATAAAATCCTGCTTTTTCACATTGTTTGAATGAAAAATATAAATATACATTTCTGCTCAATTAAAATAAAAAGTATAGTGCAGCTGGTCAGCTTTAAAGCCTGCTCAGATTCAGTTTTACAAGGAACTTACTTAGCTTTCCCACTTTGTTAAAGTGCAGTAAACAAAACATGCTTATATCTAAAGTGCAGCTTAAACAATTTTACTCAACTCCAATGGCGTTGATTATTTCTTTAGCGCGATGGTCAGGGAAATGCTCTTTCTTTTTAAACGACGATGATATCGTAGTTTGCACCAGATTGCTTTTTCTAGTCGTGCCGGTTAACGTTCAAACTTGGGTGGTGTCGCTTTAGATGCGTTAGCATATTAGACGTGTTTCCAAGTACGTACCCGACCGCTGTTCTGCAGTGTCGGCACACTGCTTTTGTCTTGTCAACTTGTTTATTTCCATCTTCGTATTTTACCCTGAAACCAAAGTGTTCCCGAACGCAGGACTTAAGGTTTGCGGGTGGGTCTTCAGGTTCGTCAGGCTCACTTGCCATGTTGTCAAAATGCGAGAATGCGCTGCACAAAGTGAAAGCGGAGATTTACGGGACTCGGTCCGTCACTCAATTATGTCCGTCGGGGAACTAGATATTTTAAATGGTTCGACTCGCAAAAACGGAATTAAAATAAGACAAAATAAAATAAAATAATATCCTGCGCCCAATAATTCGGTACAGGGTCGTGCCAAACTGAAAAGTCACATACCGAACGGTTCGACACAAATACGTGTACCGTTACAGCCCTACTGGGTATAGATAAATCACATTTGGGATGTTTGGGCTAAGAAAGGTGCATTCTAGACCAAGCTGAAGAGGTGTACTCGGGTCCTTTGTCTTACATCTTCTCCTCATTGACCTGTCCCTGCTTTGATCTGCCCGGAGGTGAGAGATATGTGAGCGGCCTGTGTGCTGTCTGTGTGTGTGTGTGTGTGTGTGTGTGTGTGTGTGTGTGTGTGTGTGTGTGTTTGAGCTGAAGACAGACAGAAGCTGTAAGTGTATATATATATATATATATTTTACATGGGTAGAAAAGGTTCACTGAACTTTTGAGCTTGTCTGAATGTGGATGTGTGCAAAGGTGAAGGCGTGTGTGAGAAAGAGAGAGGATGAGAGTGTGTGTGTGTGCTGCCTGTATGCACTCATGTGGTTTGGGGCGTGAAAGAAAGTTTTCAGGCAATTAGCCTTCAGCTGACTTCATATGTTTTAGGTATAAAACACCCTCACACACAGAGACACATCTAACATTAACACACCACACACAGATAGCCACAGAGTCCCAGGACAACTTGTGACCGCTATAAAAGACAGAAAAAAAACCCCCACATGGTTCCCAACTGACAGAACAATGATGGGAGCAAACACAACAGACAAGAAAGACCTTGCTTGGCTGAATCTATCTCTTTCTCTTGCTCATCTTTTCTCTCCACAGACCCCGACAGATTTTCTTCACTCCGAAGGTCCTGGACACGGCGACAACAGCCAGAAAAATCCTTCTTTACTTCTCTCTGACTTTAGTCAAAACATTATGTGATTTATCTTTCTTTTATTTTAATTTGGGGGATTCAAACTGCACAAAACTTAAAAATGGGCATGAATGGATTGGATCAAGTCTGTAGCATGCTGTTACAATGCAGTGTCTTTTACCCAAAGGCCACAATGCTGCTTTAAGTATACTGAACTGGACTATGTCACCACAGCAGGTAAAAACTGCAAAATCAAATTAAGTATGATGAGGTCACTTATAGTTACTGTATAACACAGGCTGGGAAATGTAAAAATGACAAAAAAAGCTTTTTTTTTTTAATGTACTGCATCCCTTTGGGTTAAATCTATAGGTTATGGTGTTAACATCAGTCAGTTTTTGCATAAACCTGCCATTAGTGTATTTACTTCAAACATGGATGAACCCTGACTGACAGTTGGGTGTTTTTTATTAAATTTAATGATACTTTGAAACCCAAAGGAACGATTTATGTTGACTTTATCTCAAAAACACATGGGATTTGATGAAAGTTCATACTGTATGCATTTTAAAAGGCAACATGCAGCTGCCTCTTATCATGGGCATAGAGGTGAGTTCAGGGTAACTCCTGGTGCTGTTTAAAAATACCAATCTTGTTCTATGGTGCTTTCAAAATCACTAAATATCAGCTGGGAGAAAAGTCTGTTTCACGTGTAAGAAATATGCTTTCATACTGTGAAGAGTTGGTCCAAATCTGTCTTGGTGTCTTGGCTTTGGATTTAATTACTTTGGATACAAGGGCGCTTTAACAAGTAACGATCTTTCCTTCCAGCCTGCAGACTGCTGCCACACTGACACTTATGTCTTTTTGTCACATGCATTTCTTGTAAACAGTCCTTTAGAAACTCATTTGAGCATGTGCATGTCCAATAAAAGAAAGTTACATGAGCAGAAATCAGCCGCCACCTGAATCAGTGTTGGCCCATCAAATAAAATTCAACCTTTTACTGGCTTTGAGACCTTGGGCAGTACGTTCTATTGAACCCAACAAAGCACCATACAGAACTGAGAGACACTCAAACACTTGTAATTAGCGTCTGGCATGGTGTAAAGGCTGTATATTCCAACAGTTTGGTTTCAAAGATGCTCTCAGCTTAGCTTACCCTTGCCTTTCCATGAAGGCTTAGGTAGGAACATATCCAATAGAGTGGAGATTATTGAAATTAGTAAGTACATGGTTTGATGTACTTTGAATAGCACCCTTTTAGACTTGGGACCACTCAGAGCTTTTACACTACATGCCACATTCACCATTCACACACACATTCATACACACATTCATACACTGGTGGCCGAGGCTTCTGGACAAGGTGTCACCTGCTACCCAGTTTTAAAAAATCCCCAAATATTGCAAAAAGAGTTTTTTTACACTTGAGGGGAGTGAAAAAGTTCACCCAATATTTGCATAACAGTAGTGGATAGAAAAGCAGATTAATTCACATTTTCTTTTGCTGATGTTCAGAAAATTCTGAGTACTTTGTGAGAATATGAATTTAACAAATTACTTGGTGTTTCTGAAAGCTGGACCCCTCTAATTTTCAATCAAGCAGTGTGGGCTAAAAATGCAGGTGCAAAGCCAACAAGTGTATGGGCAGGAAAAGTCTGGGTTGGATCACCTCAGTCCAAACAACCATATAATTCCCAAACTGTGCCTCTTTTTCAATCTGCAACCTGCTGGCAGCATCTTCCCCTCGAGGCTCTTGAGGTGGTCCCTTTCGAAAAAATGTATCCAGTTTATTTTGCATCGTTTTACAACTGTTTTTTGAATCAACGGGAATTTGTTTTCTACTACAGACTTTCCACAGGAATCTCAATGAATGCCATCGTTGGATTTAATGTGTGTCAATGCTCCTATTTCATTGTAAAACACATTATAACCTAGATGTTGCCATCTCCTGTAGGTCTCTCTAATTGCCAGAACATAACCTGGCAGACTACATCTTACCACTACTCCATGCTCAAACAGACTCCATAAAGCCTTGCTGCATTTGGTGAATATTCTGCTCTGACAGCAACCAGGTTGTAACTACTCCAGAATTGGCAGTGACCATGGTAATGTGGGCAGTATTATACAGAGCCATACAGGACCACACCTAGTCTGTCGTCTTATCCTTTTTGCAGTGTGTAAAAGGCAGACTCAGGCCTACCTCAGTCCTCCCGGCCATAAACGATGCCAAACCAACTGGGGCACACCCCCCTTACTCTCCACGAACCACAGATGATAGCCATAACACAGCACACCTCTCTCAGTTAGGATGACTGCAGCCAAAACAGCCAGACAAAGCACAAACCTACCTCTACACTGTCGGCCTTTCTCTCAGCCTTGGTTTGATTCAAAAACCTTCAAAAGAGCTCCAAGGGCTCTACACAAACTGTCTGCATTTTTTGATGAACAAAGGCTCACTCAGAAGCTCACTCATAAACACACACACACAAATCTATTAGTCTGGAACTTTATTCAACATTTTATCAGCATAACTATTCAAAATATGTCTAGATTTTTTATAACCTCCAGCTTAAAGTATTGATCAAATGGCATCAGAGGACAGGACTATGCAAAGGGGATTTTGTAAGTGTGCTTTTGAACATTACTGAAGCCAGAAACCCCGTATCCTGTCAGGTGTTACAGAGATATCTGTCCCGCTGCAGAAGCCTTCCTTATCTGCTCAGTGAAGCGAGCCTTTGGTTCCACTTGACCTGCTCTGTCCTTTCATCTGCCCTGCTGGGGGTCGACTGTCACAGAGCCAGCGCAGATTCACTCAATCATAAATACCTAAAGATACCACAGCAAGCAGGGCAGCTGACAGAGACATTTTGGACTAAATAACTAAAAAAGTGGTGCAAATACACAGAAAGACTCTTAACTTCTTCCTCTGCCGAACAATGGGAAATTACCACTTCACATGAAAATGTGGCTTCAACCACTCAAAGAGCATCTACTGGCAGTGTGCCCTTCTTTTTGATTGGGTATTTTTTTTTATCATTCCTGCCAATAACTGCCCAAATGTAAACAATGTGGTGCCCCAATAAAATATCAGCTGGGCCTAGGGCTGAGTATTGTTTAAAAAAATGATTCACATACCCCTGAAGTGATACTGACACCAACAGAGCGCTTCCTTTGAAACATTTTTTTTTCCTTCTTTGTTCGAAACCCATCTTGTGAACAGAAGCATTGAGTTGTGTAAAATGCCCCTATACTTAATGTTTTGGTGAAATCTCGGCACATGTAACTGCCAGCTTCACTTCACCACACCACAGACTATATGATTTGTAGCTTCTATTGTAGTGTACCAATCTCAAGTGGCATTAAATCAATGCTTGTAACTGGCTGCAAGTAAAACCATACAATGAAGGCACACGCAGACACACAAGCACGCAGACCGAGACAGTCTGAGTGATCAGAAAAGAGCAGAGGAGCAGAATCGCTTGTTGACTGCAGCTTGTTTAAAAAATTACATACATGTTATTGGCCTACAGATAGAGTATGGTATAGATTGAAGGTACTATTCGGTACCAGTATCAAATATAACGTCCCGGCATCTGTACTGGTATTGGCTCAAATGTGAACGATGCCCAACCCTACTGAAGAAGTTTTGATACTACTTGGTGATGGGTCATTGCAGCTGACACTTTATGGTGTTGGGCACCAATACCCAGTCTTAGCTAGGCCTATCTAAAATATCAACATAAATATCAGGTTTTGTTCTCAGTCTCTCAAAGCAAATCTCCTCTAAACTCACTATTCTTAGGACCATGCAGAGATAAATTCATCACAGAAAGGAACCATTTCTCCTCCAACAGTGGCCTCAGTAAACTTTCATACAGCACAGCCTCACGATCTCGCCTATTCCAATTACAGTAAGGAGGTGCAACAATCATTTTTTTCTCCAACAGAAAAGAGGTCTCTCTGTTGTAATTTCTTCTCCACCTGCCTGTACAGCCCTATAGCTGAATTTTTAAACCACTCTATGGGTGTTGTTAAAAGTCATCCCGGGAAATGCAGATCACCAATTGCAGTCAGAGCAGATGAGGCATGTAGATGTAAAGTGTCTACAAAAAAAGAAAATTACCACACTTGATCAAAAATAACTACTGTGGTGCAACATTACAAATCGATGATTCTTAATGTTTCACAGTATAATGGGATGGATTACGCTTTTAATGTCTGAGCTGCTGCACAATGACCACCATTGTGCCCTTAAGACAAGGCACTTAGAATCCTAAATGCTTCAAGTAGGTCTGCTGAGATTTATGTTAAAATATACAGGCCTCATGTTTGTGCTTAATGACGACAAAACTGGTTGTGAACAGGTCAGGGTTCCCACACATTCTTATGGAATATATTTCATAATTTTTTCATGACTTTTCAAGGACCCATAATAAAATATATATATATATATATATATATATATATATATATATATATATATATATATATATTTTTTTTTTTTTATTTTTTTTTCCTTGCCCTACTTGCTTGCCGTTTTTAAACATAACAGATTCCAACTCCATTCAAACATAATTTCAGCTAGCTGTTACACATGACAGGATGCCGGGAGAAAATAAACATCTGTGGTGGTAAACAAAGTGTTGTCACATATTGACGCATACCAGTGCTACAGTAGGTGGAAAGCCACAGAAATTTTGCTTTTATGTTGCATAACTTGGAAGGTTTTATTTCACACTTCCAAAACATTTAATGATTTTAACTAATGCCATGACTTTTCCAGGCCTGGAACTGTGATTAGAAAATTCCATGATTTTTCCAGGTTTTCTGTGACTGTGGCAACCCTGACAGGTTCTTCACCTTTATCTGTGTGATGGTTTAATTAGATATCCAACATCAGTAAGACTCTCAATCCAAAAATGATGACTGGCATCAAACTAAATACACTTTTTGAGGACAGCAGGCAATGCAACTTAATACTTGATATAATTACAATCTTAATAAAAACTAAAACTGCAAGCATGGATGTCTACCAACACTCACCTCCATGACTGACTGCCAGGCTTTCCTGTGCGTGAGGCCCCAGTGTTTGTTCGGCCAGCATGTCCCAGCTCGTGCAACCTGTTGTCTATTCTCTTAGCTTTGTATGGGTCACCAGAGCCACTGTACACACACTTCCAGGAAAAGAGGTCTGTTGTAACATTGAGAGATGATCGTAGCAACACTGACCTGGGCTGCCACTTGACGGCACACCAGAGAAATGCTGACGTCACTCTGTGGTACTTTTTCCAGGGTCTGCTTGCCCAGGCTCGGCTCAGTAGTAATCAGGAATTTGATCAGGTCAACCTTTGCTTGGACCTGATCACTCACAGTAAACACATAATGGGAGGAAAACCAGGGAAAGGGTACATCCTGTGAGGAACTCTGGCATTTAGGGGCTTTTTGGTTGTGGCATTTTCCTCCTAAATGGACTCTGTCATGATTTAGTATCCACTGGAGAAACCTGAACCTGGTCTGTACCCTCGTATTTATGGACTGACCTGATTGTACTGCAAAAACTGAGACCTATGATAAGATTGTAGTTATTACTAAGATAAAAATATAAACTTGCTTTAAGAAAACAAAACAGCTTTCCCACAAATTACAAAATAAACGTTCTTTTATGTAATAACGGTTTGACTAACGGCTCAGACACAATTAAACAAACATCAAAGTACAAGTGGCAATGGAGGCTGACTGTTGCATCCCCTCAGGTCAATGGAGTCTCAGCCAATAAGTTGCACCTGAACACAATGCAAAGACCACAATTAATGGCCAACTAGCATGTATGTTCTGCACCTGCATGAGTGAAAGTAAATCTCCATAGCAGCAGGTGGCAGTAGTGTGTCTTTGTCAATCAAAAAAGGAGACTGGAAGACCAACATGACAAATTCAAGATGCTAGTTATATATATATATATATATATATATATATATATATATATTTACAGTGTGCTAACAAACAATAACAATAACAATAAAGTGTGTTTCAATCTAACACACTATTGATTTTTCTTTCCTCACTTCCGTTTCTCTTCTCGTGTGCTGAACTGCCAATCAGAGTAATTTTCTCAAGACTGGCTGCGCTGATGATTCAACATGCTGAACCGTCTGAAAAACAGCCGACAAAGCCAACAGCCACCGCAAAAACACTAGGGCTACAGATGCTCACCGACTGCCCGACATCGACCCACAGCTGACCATTAGCTTGATGTGTCAGGGTCCTCACACATTACAAGGCATAGTGACACTTTAGCACAACGCAACTTGAAATCACCAGTAATTTAATATTTAGTATATATACTAAATAGTATATATAGTATAAATACTACACAAATTGCGGCCGACTTAGCAGCAGGGTTGGAAATTACCACCAGCCACCAACCAAATGTGGGTAAAATATGCAAGTGGCTGCTAGATTTGCTTTACTTACCAGCCAAAAAACCCCAAATGGTAATCTATTAAGTGGCTGGTAAATTTTAAAATTCACCAGCCACAGTGGCAGATGGAAAAAAGTTAATTTCCAACCCTACTTAACAGCTTATGACACCACAGCATCTCCACTAAATCATTGAGAGACAGGGTGTCCTCACTGCACAACCACATCACTCCACACTTATGTTGCCAGCACCTTTTCTCAAACTTTCCCCAAGACAAACAACTTGGCCTCAACTTGTCGTGTAATTGTGCTGTCTCTGCTGCTGGTGCCAACAGCATAATTCAGTATAATGGTGAGACAGTAACACAACAGAGTCCTTCCCAAAGGAAACTAAAAGCGTCATTCTTTTAACAAAATGAGCCCGCGGTTCATTAGCTTTGGTCTGACCAGTGTTTTTTAGAGCTATTTGAATCTGCATAAAGACGTCTAGTTGTTCTTCCTGTAATTACAATAGGCTGACTCAACTGCCCACAACCAAATGGTCTTCCTTAAGGGCAATTTGGCCTCGCTGGTAAAAGTCAAACACTCACTTTGCTGTGACCACATCAATGTCAGGTAGAGCCATACACTGACAGATGTATGGGCGTGCACGTGCACACACATTTACACTCACAAACACATAAATACACTCATGGTCATAAACAGCAGCCCGGCCCTCACCAGCCTTAACACCAGCTAATTGCTCATGTATGGCTCCTTTCACTCTATACACACATACACACACTGCAACAAAGCATAGGGCCAAAACGTGCTGGCTCGCTGGCTGTCTACAGCTGTGACGTCTCACATGTGGCGCTGTGTTGATATAAGGAGTAACACAAGTGGAAAATTGGAGCTGGTGGGGCCAGACTGCTGACTTCCTGATAGGAAGAGTGAAGTGGAGGTTGACCCATATATACATAAAGCAGTCAACAGACTCTAACACCAAGGGAAATACAGACAAAGGGTCTGTGTAGCTCTGTGCATAATGTAATGTGGGTACAGATCAGAGTAACCCAGTGGGATTCTTTGACATTAGCATGGGCCTACTTCCAAAAAACCATCTCAAAAGTAAAACTGATGATACTGATACTGATGTCACAGCAAATGTTACAGTTTCACCGAGTTGTGACTCATTGTCTTTAAATCCCCAGAAATTAAGGGAAGTTGGTCTGAATCACAACAAAAATAGGAACTATTGAAACTTGCAAACCTAGGTGGCTTTCATTTACCAGACACAACAACAATAATGGTTATATGTTTTATTTATATTTTGATTTCCTGTTAGGCTTACAAAGGGAGCTATCCCTGGCTGCATGGCACATGGCTAAATCAAGGCAGTCTACTTTTAAAACTCAATGGGAAGTGCAGCATAACCTTACAAATCTGATCCTCTGGATAATGCAAGTCATTAGGGGAGAGCGCAGTGTTAAGTTAAGATTATGGTCGGACTGCACGAAACAAATATAATAAAACTTTTTTTTTTTTTACTACACATAGGAACTTTTATTTGAATATTTATGACCCAAGAAAATGATTTTGCCTCATACAGGATGCACATCAGGGATGTATTTTCTGTATGAGGAGCACTATGGTCAAGATCAAAAAAGGCTTGTTTCATGGGTTATAATGTGCAGTTCTACTCTCATATATTTGGAACTATAGCACCATTACTACGCAACCTGGAAACAAAAAATACACCAGCAAATAATCAGACAGCCGACTTTGGTCAATTAAGCTTATTCCAGCACTTTATTTCCCCCCCAGTAGATATTTAAACATCCATGTGGCTACAGAACCTCTGACAAAATTTCCCACTATGAAAGGGGCTGCCTGAGTTTTCTCACAATTGTTTTGTGATATAAAAAGTTATCTGAGGCAATGCAGAGATCTAAAGGTTTCTAATTATGATGTTGTGGTGTGGCATTCCCCTCTTAAAACATCCATTATGGTTGTTGGATCTCTGCCTGCCCAAGATTACCGTACAAGACTTCTGACTAAACTGAGTTTAAGTGCACAATGGAGGAGAAATCATGAGTTATGGGTGGAAAATCATATTCATTCAAATGACAACAAAAACGGCTCAAAAAATGAGAGGAATTTGACGCAGCAGCAGGTCTGAATTAAAATCTGTTTAAATTCCTAGTAAAGCTGTTAACTACACTGTTAAAAACAACCTACTTTGATTCAGTTCTTGCATGAGTCAAGGGTGCAACAGCTGACTTGGCTGCAAAGTGCCCTCAAAGGATGCAAAGATCACACTTAACTTTGTCAACAAAGGGACAAACAATGTTTCCTGATTTAATTTTAGAATCTCACACCGTCCGTCCAGGCAGCATGTTATCCAGGATCTCAGATAACCTCAGCTGCAACCTCAGACTTATCAGCAGTTAAGTCCCCAATCAGATCATGCAGCCACTTTCTACCTTTCATTGTAGCCTGGGATGTAGTGATAAACAGAAAAGTGATCTCAAGCTTGTAATCATTAAAATGTAAAAACAGACCATGCTTGTACTTCTTTTAAATAAATATCTGACAAATCGGTGAATTTTATATTGAACAGGATTTACCCAGCTCCACACTCTTAAGACAGAGAAGTATCTCCTCTCCTCACAAATTAACCATTAACTATTTTCGCTGGCCATCATTACAGTGCCTTCCCTGCAATATAATAGAAAGTTCCTCATAGCTCTCTCTCTTTTAAGCCATTTTCTCTTGAGATTTGAAACGAAATATTAACTTGCACTCTGATACTTGCAGTCGCTCAGCAGTTATTACATGTGGTGTTGGATAACAGTGAAATTAAATGTTGGCTTTTATTCCACTGAGTCGTCCTGTAGTGTGACACCAATAAATCACAAATGCAATGCTATCGCAGTCAGGGTCAGTGCACTTTAGCCCTGACCCTGACTCCTTACACTGATCCAGGGAAATTATGCTAGCTCTGCTGCCCTCACTGTAAATCGCACAACACAGCAACGTCCAAGTTAAATATCGAGGGAATAAGTTTAAAAAACTGCATGTGCAGTTGCATCGATCAGCTGTATCTGACAAACAACGTGGTCGTAAGATGGACTCACTTTTCAGTTTGGCTGAAACAATAACAAGAGGCTCGGATGGATCCACCCTAGCGCCATAATTTTGTCACACTTTCCCTGGAGCGGAGTTTGTTAGCGTGCTAACCAGCTAGCCGCCGATGCTAAGGCGCTGTTGTTTTCATTTTATGAACAACAGCAGCGTCTGGACATTTTATTCTATTTAATAAAAGCGTGGCCGTCAACTTACCCGTGTCTGCCGGGGTTTTCATCGTTGTTGCCGGCTTCGGTGTGCTGCTTCAGTCACTTTCCCCGTCGACTCGTAACTTTAGACTTCAGTTAGCTAGCCTTTAGCCAAGTTAGCTAGCGAAGTTAGCAGTGACACTCCACTCCTTCCTCCGGTGTTGTTCTCACAAGTGGCTTGTTAAAAAAGACCCTGCCCGGTTAGGTACTCGGTTTTAAGTTGGGAAAAAACTCCGCTAACTTCACATAAGCTTCTGCGTTTTATCTCGACACATCGGCGTGTGCTGAAAAAGTTTTGTGCCGGGGTATTTGTTCATAAGTACGCGGCGCCTGATGTGAAAAGTTGCCCCGAGCCTCTGGGGGGAAATCCAGTCGCCCAGGTCTGAATGGCGCAGGTCGAAGTTTGTAGGAGCCCTGCTGCCGTTGGTCGGTGCTGGAGCAGCGGAATGCGACGAGTCTAAATTTTCATCCCGATTGTTGCAACGATGTCGCATGGTCGATTCCTCCTCCACATCATCATCCTCACCGACAGTCAAAACAGCGGCGCTTCTGAAAGGGAACAAAAAAGCCCAAAGCCAACTCTGTTCTTTCTCTGCCCCTCTCTTTCTCCGGCACAGACTTTTTCTTTTTCCACTCACTCACTCACTTCGTGTTCTCTCAACCCCCCCTTCCTCTGTCGGGGTGTCGTGTTTCGCTCTCCTCCTGCCACACGGGGCCGCCCACGCTGACCCACGGAGGGAGGGAGGGGGTGAGGAATTGAACGCCCACTTGTTGCCAAAGATCGTCTATGTTTCTGGAAGCTTGTATTTCCTTTCAGTCCAACAGTGATCTGGGAGGAAAATCAGGCAGTGTAGGATTAATTAGACAGAAAAAACAATTAAAATAAAGCAGTTGTGCACTGCAAAGTTAAACTGAGTTGTTATTTTCAACATAAAAAACACAGATAGGAATATTGTTCAATCAATATCTAGGCACAAAATTAACAGCATTAAGATAAAAACACCAAATACACACTTAAAACATCAGATTTAGATTTGGATTCAATTACACATGAAACAAAACACATTATATCATAGTCAGTGATCACACCTGTACATTTCCATTTGTGTTCAGTATATTGTTTCATTTTGGCCCATTTTACATATGTCTTATAGGTTGGTATCTCTCACTCTGTTATTTTTTTTTCATATTTTCAAGTAGGGCTGAAACTAATGAACATTTTCTTAAATCTATTAGTCAGCAGATTATTTTATCCTATCAATCAACTTATCATAAAGGGCCAAAGATCAGCCCCAATGTAATGTAATGTAATGTAATGTAATGTAATATAAGATTAAGAAACTCCAGGCAGCCAAAAATGACCTGCCCTAGCATCCGCCCAAATGCTGCATGCTGGAAGACAGAAGTTGGGCTGCGTCGGGTTGCACAACTCGGCTGAGACTTGGGATGAAAGACACCCCAGAATTGGGCCAAATAAACTGGCCTGATTCCAACTGCTGACATTGCCATCACTGGGCTGTGATTGAAAATGACCCGGTCCAACATCCGCCCAAACTCGGTGTTGGGACGCATCGGGTTGCTTGACACTGTTGAGACTCAGGCCAAATGAACTGGCCCGGTTCTGGCACCTGACACTGCCATCACTGGGATGTTTCTTTTGTTAGAAAGTTTCATTTTGTCCCATGCCATGTTCATGATAAATTTATCTGTTTTTTTGTAGCCCCTGGTATCTCTCACTCTGCATCATATGTAGCATATTTTGAAGTAGTGCTGCAACTAATGATCATTTCCCTACATCAGGTAGCCTTCAGATTATTTTCTTGAGTATGCTAATCAATGTATCAAATGGGCCATAAAATATCACAGAATTCAAAGATACTCAGTGAAATGTAAGAGAAGATTATTAAAAACCCAGTGAATATTCAATTTTGAAAAGCTGGAACTAGATTTTGCTTTATATAATGAAACAAATGACAAACAAATGACAAATGTATCTACTAATTCAGTAATCAACTAACTGTATCAGCTATTTCAATGTGTGTGAACAAATGGTAAACATTGATTTTGGCAATAATGACTCAATCAGTTCAGTACATACTAATTTGGTGATTAAATAAAACAGACTGCATGTGAAAAGGGGGACATATCTGTTGCAGTTGATTCGTGGTTATATTTAAATTAAAGATCATATTAATTTTTTTTATTCCGAGGGATTCCTCGTCTCAATAGACGATCTTTGATGAGGACCAGTCGCTGGCTGTTGCCCGGAGCTGCCGCCGTCGCCGCCGCCGCTGCTCCCGTTTGGCGCGTCACGGCGTTGCTGTGGAGACCCGTTATCGCCGCGGGTGATGAGAGGCGCCCGTGTTTACCTGTAAACTGCGACAGCGAGGCAGCCAGGAAGCCGCCATCCGTCATTCATACACGGGAAGGAAGGAAAGGCCAATCAACAGGTGTGTTGTCGTGTTGTCCCGGAGGAACGGACGGTGGCCGGCTGAGACTGTAAATTTACATAGACTGTAATCATTAGAGGACATCGCCTGTAGGCTATCAGGCGCTTATTAACATCGTGGGCTCAACACACACACACACACACACACACACACACACACACACACACACACACACACACAAAAACACACACACACACATTTTCTCCCACACTCCTTTCTTCCTCTCTAATGAAGGGCCCTTCAGCACTTACATCAGCTCTGAGGAGGCAGCAGAGAGAGGGAGTTGAAAGAAAGTAGCAGTAATTACTCAAGAGCGTGAACTGGAGAGCGAGGAGCGCTGAGCTGAAGAGCGGATGGAAAGGAAATGAAGTGGAGAAGAATAAAAGTGTGTGGATTGTTGGTAGAGCTTCTCTCTCTCTCTCTCTCTCTCTCTCTCTCTCCATCTTTCTTACCCAATCACTCATGCTACTGTTTTCTCCCCTCCATCCATCCATCTATCCATCCCTCCCTCCCTCCCCGTCCCTCCTCTGCTCTGCTCATTTACTTTGAGTGGCAGTGTGTGGGAGGTGAAGGCCAGCCGGTGGGTGAAGTATTTCATGCGATTGTCACATTGTCACAATCACACGCGCACACACACACACACACACACACAGAGGCACAATAACAATACAACAGAAAACATCTCTTCTTTCTGCTGTCACATCTCTCCTTCACCTCCTCCTCCTCCTCTCCTTCCTCTCCTCCTTGCCCCCATATGTTACACTCCTACTCCTGTCCTACTCCTCTGTGTGGATCCTCCATCCCCCTCAGTTTTGTAATTTCATCTCCTACTTTCTTTTCGCCTACACCTCTCCTCCTCTTCCTCTCCTTCTACTGCTCTCTACCTCCTCACGTTCTCGCCTACCTCACTTCCTCCTCTCTTTACCTGACTTCTCCTCACGCTCACCTCCATATTATGCTTTGTTACACTTTCATCACAAAACTGGTATATTTTGTATTTTTCTATTTTGTAGATTTATTATATATTTATGCCTATTTGCCTTCTGGCCAAGAGTCACATGTGAAGATTGATGCCACTCTTGTGTCTGTTCATTTCAAGGCCACAGCTGCTGCAGCTATTTAGCCTAGCTTGGCACAAAGACAGCTAACCTGGCTCTGTTAACATGTTAGAAAATACACCAATAAGCACACCAATCAGGCTGTTCTCATACACTGTGCATACATATACCTACTAAAACTAATGCAGCAGAATTCCTATATTACCCATCTAACCGTGAAAGCTGCGATCACGTGACCAATGTGTTGACGGGAGTAAAGAAGGAAATAGTAAAAAGAGTGCAAGTCCACATATGGAGGCAGTTTGGGTTGGTGGATGGGTCAAACAAACACAGGACTTTGACCCAGGAGACTGGTGTTTGGGACTCTGTGCGAGCAAGTCCACTTGAAGTTACATCAACACTATGTTTGTTTTCCTAAACCTAACCTACGTAACTTTACATTTAGTAAGTTACATTAAGTACATAACTTAATGTTAAGTAGGCCTATTTAACTTAATGAATCTCAACAGTGTTTCTTTTCCTTAAACTAACCTAAGTACCTATATGTAACTTTACTTTTCTAAGCTTAACCTATACGTAACTTTACATTTAGTAAGTTATATTAAGCACATAACTTAAGTAGGCCTATTTAACTCAGTGAATCCCAACAGTGTTTCTTTTCCTCAACCTAACCTAAGTAACTATACTTTTGTAACCCTTAGCTACATTACTTTACTTTCTTATACCTAACCTATGTAAATTTACATTAAGCACATTACGTTACGTTTGTAACTTTACATTAAGTAGACCTACGTAATGTGACAACGCCCAACCATCTTTATTTAACTAAATCTTACCTATGTAGTATACTTTCATAAATCTAACCTATATAACTTAACATTTAGTATGTTACATTAAGTCTGTAACCTAACATCAAGTAGGCCTATGTAACATAATGACACCCAACCATGTTTGTTTTCCTAAACCTAACCAACATAACTTTATGTAAGTACGTAACGTACAATTACGTACATTACGTTATGTAGGTAACTTTACATTAAGTAGGCCCACATAATGTGACAATGCCCAACCATGTTCCCATGTTTAGAATTCTGCTGAAACCTAACCTACATAACTTAACATTAAGTACAAACCTTACGTTGAGTATGTAACATGATCACTCCATTTGTGCGGCACTAATCCGTTATCATAGGAAACTGTATGAGGATATGGTGCAGTAGCCCATGATGTAACATGTTACATCACATCTTATGCTATGTCTTGGCCATTTTTTTCACCTGGAAAGAGCCAGGCTAGCTAGTTTCCCTCTTTCTCCAGTCTTTGGGCCAATGTCCTAAAATGTCTATTGTTTTAATATTCAGTTTACAGTCATATCAGGTGAGGGCTACTAGCACATATTCACATTTGAGAAGCTGAATTTTAACTTAAAAAATGAAAACCACCTCATAGATTATTAGGCTTTTTTCCACAGAGGACTTGTCTACATATTACAGTAGGAAAAGTCCATGTAAATAATCAGTTATTGATGGCTCAACTCATTTAGCTGCTTCAGTTTCAGGGTTCATGTCCTCTCTGAAAAAAAACATACTGATTAATTGTTTCAGCTCGACGTATGTGGGGTGGTCACTTTTCTCCTCTGGGATCTGCTGCTGACCTTTTGCTCCACCTGAGGACATGTCAGGACAAACACCTTTAGAGAGTGTGAATGTTCCTGTTTGCTCAGCATGACAACATCAGAAACCAAGAATGGACCAAGAGTTTTGCATCCCCCAGGTTTTCTCAAACATTTCTATAGACATACCATAAGAGGAAGAAATACTGCAAGATTAAAACTTACTTAAGAACATACTGTACAATCTGCTCTGCACTGAAAAACTACAGACAAGACACCAACCAGTTAACTTGAAAAACTGAATTCTAGTGAATAATAACATAATGCAAATTTCTCATTTTGTAAGTGATATTTGAGTCTCCAGAAACCGCAGATACATGTAGCTGTGTAGGTGGGGAGATGCCACTGTGAGGCAAGAATTATATAAATCAAAAAACATCTTCCCACCGAACTGCATTTGAAAAACTGTAGTTTTGAAGCAGACAAAAGTGTCAGCTCTTTTATTTGCTGGTGAGCACTTTGACTCCATTAGAATCACATGTACATCCTTCTCTTACATGCTCATTGTACTTCTGACTCTTTTGGGTCAATATTTTCTAGAGAATTAGTGTTGTTTAAAAAAATTTGTATCAAACATGATTCAGTACTTTGTTTGACAGGAGGTCTGTCTAATATCCACACACTAAGTGGCTGGTTTTAGCTTTTATTCTTGCCTAAATGTTGGTTTTCTGCGTCAAATTCGGGACTGTTCTAAAAAGGCTGAACTGGAAAGAGACGTGTACATAATAAGTATTCATTAATATTGGCTCTGCAGATAATTATAATGCTACATGGTCACCCTTTTTAGCAAACGAAAAGATAAAATGTGTCTCGCGAACAAATGTGATTTGCAGATTTCCTTCTTATGTGTGCATTTGTTAGAAGTTTTCTGACTCGTTTAGATTTTGCATTTGTTTATTTGTCCTCTGTATTCATGATGTTAATCTAAAAAGACAATGAAAAAGTTGAAAGTACTCCTGTGTGACAGTTCAATTTCAAAATACATCAACAAAACCACAAATGTGGGAAAAAATGCCACCCTAAAAACAAAGCCTTGTGTTTTACAGTAAGTGTGACGTGTCTGGTTGAAAATATTGTGCTTAATAACCTCCATTTAATTCCTAATTTTCCAGCCAGTTTCTTACTCACAACTTTTTAAACCCGAGCTGTGTCCTCGCCGGCTTGAAGCGGGAAGTGATAGTTTGTTGATGAAACAGGAGGGTCGCAGAGCTGAGTGTCTGCAGGTTGGGGGATGCGGACACTCAGTCGCATGTGAAAACAACTGTGACAAAAGCTCAGCGGGAGATCTGACGGCGACATACGTGTGAATTGGTGGGGTGATTGGGACTAATTGATCACCAGAGTCACCGTCAATTCATTACTGAGGTGGTAATGACCCTAATCAGTAAACAGGAGCAATCAATCACTGCTTGATTGGTAAATGATAAATAAATACAAGAAATGAAGGATTAATGAACGAGGACATTTTCAAAGGTGTAATCAGTGGGGATTTGGTGATAACGCTCTTATTGGGTCTTTCTGCTGTGGCACATTGGATGGAGTCAATACAGCACTGATACAAAACAGCCCAATATCAATTGTTTTTTTTACCCAGTTTTAGTCTAATTTTTTATACCACTGCTGGGTTATTTACCCCAACATATATTTTTAGACACAATAGCTCACGTTTAACCTCAAAACTTAAGAAAAATTATTGTTAAACTTATGTGTGTATGACATTCAAAACTGCAAAGGATACATATTTACAATTAATAACAAAAACTGACATCTACGTTTTAAAAGAGGTCGAATAGATAGATTACACAATTCTACATTTGGGTAAAGAACCCAACAGTAATATAAATACCTAAAGCTTTAATTTACTCTCGTTATTTGTATAGAGTGTTGCAGGAGTGAGTCCTAAAACCTGGAAATGAGTTAGCATTTTTGCACTTCCAGATCCCTCGTCTCTGAGTTTTTGGTTAGATGACTGAGATAGAATCTGTTGGTAACACAAGCTTAAGAGACTTTCACGTTTTGTTCTGCGACATAAGATACATCAGTAATTAGCCAACTCAAGCTTTTACTTGTTTACTTGGAACTTTTACTAGGAACTGCATATTGCAACTAATTTCCAGGTCAGCCTACTAACATATATCTTGTTAATTATGAGATGCATCACGTCTTCGGGTATAATAAATTATAAGGTGGATTATTGCTATGTTTGGACTCACATTTATTTTTACTACAACGTCAAGTTAAAGCAGGGTTCAGATACCGTCATGTTGGTCAGTTGGTTTTGTACTAGTGGTGGGTGTCATGTAGGCTCTAAACAAAATGTGTCTGTAGCTACATGTGTCCTCTATTCAGATATGAGACCTGCAGTAGGCATGGTTTATGCCATAAATCACAGTAAATCAGTGATGTTGCATTTTCTAACCTAACATTTATTGGCAGTGCCAGTGATGTGCTTTCAAAACATCAAATTAATTTAGTAATGGCATATGATAATGAAATATAGCTATGCATTCCCATACTGTACCTTTCTACTGTGTGTGTTATTGTAGCATGTGGCATGCAGGAGAACTATAATGGCAAACACAAAAACATGAATGGCCATATCTGGAACCAGTGTTTGATTTGTCTGTTCTGGGCTACTGTACAGCATGTCAGACTCTACGAACGAGAATCTGCTCCATATGTAGATATAAAGGCCTCAATCGAAGGTAACAAAAGTCATGGATATTACATTCAAATTCTACTAAAAGATGCACCTAAATCATACACACTGGACCTTTAATTGAACTAAGTCTTAGACCCCACTACTATGGAAAGCCATTTAAGCCACTACTAATATAAATAAATACATAAACATGCCAATGAAATGAATAAGAGTGGATATAAAAGTTTTGTAAGAGCTAGAGTAGGTTATAATATTTCACTACCATATTCTAGTTTGGTTTAAGGACTCAACAGTAATCCAAAAACATAACACCAAGTCCTGACCATTGTTTTGAGTGGTTTTCTACCACTGGGTACTGTGTAAGAATAATTAAGCAATATCACACGAGAGGGAGTGATGTTGTACTGTGATATCTTCGACCGAATCACAGCCGTGACAATATCACAGTACAACATCACTCCCTGTCGTGTGATATTGCTTAAATATGTAATATTTTGCCGCTAATAATCTGTCATACAATCATACAATCTGTCAAACGATAATAGGAGATGGCGTTGCTCTGTCATTGCAGTCAGTTTCTCTCAGAAAGGATTCCTTCAGTGTACATTGTTCAGGAGGTTTTTACCATGAGCTGAAATATCCACAGAGGTCTCCGATGATCCAAAACAAACAAAACAGTGATTTAAACGGGTAAAAACACAGAATAAAGCCGTTTTACACTAACTCCGTTTGACATTACTCAGCTTGTTTCTCTAATAAGTTAAGATCTAGACATTCTCTGACTTAAAATCCTTCATTTGGTTGAAATATAAAATACATAGTTAAAAATTATGACAGCTTCTTGCAGACAACAACACTGACACATTTGCAAAGGGGATATGATGCTGACGGTGACCGAATGACCTGGACGTTCTCCTTGGTGAAAGTTAGAGATTTATCTGGGTTTAAACATTGTTGGAAATGACTGAGATACTGTAATGACACAAAATTTATAACAGTGGATTTGTTGATTTTAGACATATAATGTGGGCAAGTTACGTATTACATCATGCAGCGTTATTGCACTGGTGCTATAGTGACCTGAGTTGGGTTCCTTTTAGCCCACTGATTTTTAGTGTGTAGGAAAAACATTGAAATTTACCTTTATTGGTGAATAAAGCATTAAATTCAAACCCTGTTGTTTAATTTTAAAACAAATGGCTCACAATGCAGAGTTGAAGAGTTGTTTTTTTATGGTTTGGTTCCATTAGCAAACTCAAGTCTTTGTTTTTTCTATAGGTAAGTGTTTTCTATCCGAGGAAATCTAACGTGTTTTTAAATGGAAAATAGGCCTATAAGGGGCAAATGGTGACTGAGCCACACCCAGAGCAATAAGCACAGCACTCACCCTCGACAACAGTGACTGTAATGGGAGAGGCCTTTTCACACCAGCCCATCTGTATGCATAAGAAAACACATGCACACACGCGCGCGCACACACACACACACACACACACAGTAGTGTCAGCTCGTGTGTTTGTGACAGCAGAAAACGTTTAAGTGGCCGGAGGGGAAAGTTTCTGCCTGTTGGTGTTTTGTGCTAAAGATGGAGTGATGAAGACATTTTCCATGTTGTGTTCCTCTGCTCTGCACCATGACCGTATGTTAGTGGAATAAGGAGGCCCTTGTCTGTGTTTCTGTCTGTCTTTCTGCCCGCTGGCTGGTCAGATGATGTCTGTCTGTCTCTCTGCTGCTCTTGTCTTTCAGTCAAAGGGAGAAAGACAGCCTTGGATGTGAAGATAAGATGGAAAAATGGACGGAAGAGACACGTGGAGAGGTTTTAGAATAAGAAAAAAAAACAGAGGTCAGGAGAGGAGAGCTGCGGAGAAACTACCGAGGATCAGTGGAGGGGGAGGGGGAGAGAGGGAGAGAAAGAAAGAAAGAGAGTGAGGCAGAGAGTGAATGGGCCCTTTGTGATCAAAAGGCTTGTTTATTTTCTTGGCGCTTGAACTCTTCAGGAGCCACATTGGGCCTGTCTGCACTGTCTAGCTCGAGTCCTTGTTGGCTCCCCGGCATCCCAGCGACCGACTCTGACTCACAAAGAGAGGCCAAGTCATGTCGCAACCAAAACAGGCACCTAAAACATGGAAAATGTCATTTTAAACTGTTCCAAATTGACATCCTGGGCACTTAAACTGTGTCGGAGGAAGAGAAAATTCAGTCCTAATTGAGTTCAAACAAGTGTGTGATTCACTCATATAATCTATTTTACTTTTCCTATTGAGTTCTGGTGGTGGACAGTAATTATTACTCAAGTACCGCACCACATTTTTAAGATATTTGCGCTCTGCTTGAGTATTTCCTGTTTACAAAAAAGTTTATACTGCACGACATTCCGAGGAATATGGCATCCATTTATCTGACAGCTAAAATTACAAGTCATTCTAAGTTCCATTTACCTCAGAAGTCAGAGGTCAGAGCTGAGAATTATGTCACACTCGAGGTGACCGCATTTCAGTACAAGTCAGAAAACCAAGATGTTGCTATCAATACCAGGTTTAGCCAGGTTGGCCATTGTAAGTAATACCAGTTGATAACAAGGCATTATGCTGCATATTGTGCATACAAAGACTGTAGCAACATGTCCACTGATACAAGTTGGACAGGACTGTGTGTGTCACTATGTTAATGAGACACTAATAAGATGGAAGTGCTAATAAGTAGCATATTACTGCAGTTTTCACTACTGTTGATGCACCGTGTGGCCATCTTGGATTTTGAGGTGGGGTTGGTGAGGTTCCTCCAACTTTCCGAGTTGAAAATCTGACTTCAAGAGGTCGGAACTTCCAACGGGGGACCCTGAAATTCTGACTTTGTGGCCTTACTAAGCTTCCTGCCCTCTTTCAAAACAAACAAACAAACAAATTATGGTTCAGTTATTTGGAAAAACCTGCAAAGAAGAACAGGAAGTACATAAAGGTTTATGAGTTTGGTTTGACTCCACAGGCATTTCAATCACATGTAACAGAGATGACACATGTAGACAAAGTGAAAACAAAGTCAACTAATGTTCTTTTAATTAAACACATTTGAGGTGCATTCAAGCCCTTAACATCCAGTTTCCATTTTTATTTCCCTTTAAGATCTGGGGAAAAAAAATCGAATTCCACACCGTCCAACAGGATCATGAAGTATAAACTGTTTATTATGTTGCTCCAGCTTTTTAATGATGTTTAAAATGGGTGAAATATTACAACTCCAAGACACTCCATGGTGGAAATTCACTCTTGACCTTGAGACAAAATAATCTTGACTTGGTTGCACCATTCAGTCGAGTTAAAAAATAAATAAATAAATAAATAAAATAATACATATATATATATATATATATATATATATATATATATATATTAGAAAAAGTAGAATTTAAAATAAACTTTTTGGGGTTGACTAGGGGTTAAGAGGTTAAACACTTTTTATATATTAGCAATTTGAATATAGTGCTACCTCAGTTTTGTAAGCAGTAGACAGATGCTCAGTAGTGGGAGACATATTTGGATCTTTTACTCAGGTAAAAAAAAAAAAAACGTAGTGCAAATGACTCTGCAGTACTCACGAGTATTTATCAGCTCCCATCAGATACAAAAGGTCGAGACAGAAATACAACACTCTGGTGGACACACTAATAGTATGTGTCCACAGTGACTTTTTTTTTTGTTTTGTTTGGGGGTTTTTTTGTTTTTTTTTTGTTAATGTAAGGGGTGGTGCCATTTTCTAGCACTGGATGCTTGATGCAAGTGCCACTCGCTCCATGGCCCATCTGCTTCCAGATATCAAACCAGACCAGCATAGTGGCTCATCTGGAACCTTTTTTATTATATTATGAAAACAATACACCGAAATGTGCCTCTGCAAATGCTTGAGGCGAGAAATAAGCCAATCTGCTGCCGAGTCTGTCATGACAGTAGAGAAAATCAATTCATTGTGTTAGTCCAACTAAAACTGGACTTTTAAAATACATGTAAACATGTTATTCTGACTGAAATCGTACTAAATTGAATTTCTTAAAGTCGAAACACACCCAGATAATGCGAATAGTAGTCAAATTACTGAGCCTGGTCTCATGCCGAAGGTGTTGAAATCTGGTGCTTGGGCAGTGACTTGCGGCGTCAGAAACTAAGAAAAAAGGCATCCTTTAACATTGGCATGATACACGGCTGGTTGTTGTTATAGTTTAATGGCTCCCAGCGGTGTCGGGGGGAACGCGGCAGGACAAGGACGATAGTTAAGGCAGCGAAATTCCAAGTGGGGCAGGCGGGAGTGGTGGTAGATGGGTCCAACAAACGCAGACTTTCACCCGAGAGAGCAGTGTTTTACGTCCCATAAAATTTTAAAGCCAAACCCTGTTCTTTTTCCCTAAACCCAACCACATGCATTTGTTGCCTAAACCCAACCATGTTTGTGGTGTCATACCTACATAGTGCATTTATTTTGAAAGTGACTGTTTGTAGATGTAAAAATTTCCTGTGAAAACGGAAGTGTCTTGTTAAAGAAGACAATGCATGTTACAGGCAGAACTTGACAAAGTGTCCCAGAACATCAACAATCAACGTACCCAGGGTACCTTGCACGTTGTATGTGGATGTGGAAAGTCCATGACCAAAACGTCATTATGTGATGAGGTCAGAGTGAGAATGTGTTGGATAACTCCTGCATGTATACAGTCAATCGTACTCAAACTGACTGAGGCGCTCAGCGCATGCTCCACAGTGTCCACCCCAGGCTTGACCTGGAGGTTGAAAGCATTAAATGCATAACAGAAGAAGCCGGTTCCAACAGTGTGAAATCTACTTCCAGAGCTGTGCATTTTTGGAAGGATGAAATGTGCGTAGCTGTAAGGTTGTCCATCGTAGAGCCAGTTTGCTGCAAGCTAACCATAGCGAACTTGTTTGTTGATTGTTTGGTCTGTGATGTCATAGGTCAAGCAGAAAAAGGTCTGAGCTGGAAGGGGGCATATTGCCACCTATCATAGCAGAGTCGGACATACTTCAGTCAACAAATTAAATCTCCTCCTGTGTTGTATACTGGGATAAGGACAGTAGTCCAATTAAATGGCATAGTTGAGCTCTAACCGTAACTTGACTTAACTGTGCATGCAAACAAACTGAGTGAGTCACACTGGATGCCACAGATTGGCATTGAAAAAGCCTAGAATGAACTTTATGCAAATGAGGAGTGAAAAAATCCAGCTCTGCGCTACCAGAATGCATTGCACAGCTGCTTGAATAGACAGTTAATGGTAAGCATAGAAATGTCACATCCTCTGGGCACGTACCTGGGCAGAATATTGTCCATCTCCTTCCAAGCAGCACTTTAAAATCGTTCCAAATTAGTCAGCACTGAGTTTGAAAGAGAGACTGAATAAGTACAAGATATAAAAAAAAATAAGTACCCACTGTAGCATTTTCACTGAACTCCATGTATCTTTCTATTGTTTACTAACCTAGTTTTCTGGATATTGTGACGTGGAGCATGACACACTTGAAAACAAATCAGAAAGGCAGGGAAAGAAGACTGTTGCCTATTTAAAGCAAGTGTTCCTGTCATACTTACATACTTTATATACGTTTGTGGTTGCTCAACTCTCATCAATATATCATTTTAGAAAATCATTCTACAGGTTTAATCTGAAAAGTAACAAGAAACTAAAGATCCCAGAAAATGTAGTGGAGTAACTTCTCTGTTAAATAGTCAAGTAAATGGTCAAGTAAATAACAAGTACATTAGAATTATACACAAGTACAGTACTCGCGTAAATTCACTCATTACTTTCCACCACTGCAGATACTTTTATCCAAAAAAATAAATCTTGGTAAATCAATTACACCCACTGAAATGAAGAAAAACAAGTCCTCCTCTGCATTACAACTGAAAACTGAAAAACTCCTACACTACACTTTACTATAATGCATAACATTATATTACCATCACTGCGTTGCATTAGGGGATTTTGCATCGAGCAGACACAGTGCAGTCAGTCCCACTCGGACACAAACCCTCTCTGTTCCCTTCTCACCCTCTGCCTCCCCCTCTCCTCTCTTCCTCTCTCCTCTCTCTCTGTTTTCTGTCTGTCTCTCTCCCGCTCTCCTCCAGCTGGTATTCACACATGTGTAATGGGATTAACACGCTCCTGCGCCAGGGACGAGAGAGAGAGAGAGGGCAGAAATGGGAGGAAAAGAGGGGAGGATGAGGCCATGGAAGAAATGGGGGAGGAGAAGTGAGACAGAAAGAGAGGGGGCTAAAGAGGGGAAGGTTGTGGGGGAGGAGAGAGTGGGGTTGCTGAAAAGGAAAACCAATGTATTGAGGAAAGAAAGGGGTGGCAGAGCTCTTTCCATTAGCTTGTTATTAGGCTACAGGAGGTCACAGGGGACATTTCAGGCTCATTTGAATTTTGGGGAGGACAGCCCCAACAAAGCACGATCTGCATACAGTCAGATCAAGAGGTGTCTGAATAATGAGCCACAGTTATCAATAAATAACCACCTCATATCATAACATAATCAATCGTCCTGAGCTGATCATTTTTTGCAGGTTATTAGAGTCAAAATTAATCAAACTGAAGTAAGATCAGAGTTAGAAATAATCTGTAAATTAAAATTTAAAGTGCAAAGGGAAGATTTGTAAGATGAAAACAAATAATAAGAACATTCACATAGATAAAAGTGAGTGTCAAGGATGTTTTGAGCTCACAGAAGGTGTTGAATGCATAAAGGGGCAGTTCAAATCATTGTCATAATTACCTCTAATTGTTTGTAGTCATTCAGATAGTTTCGGTTGCATATTTGCAGCCCTTGACTCCTAGAAATAAAGTTTATTCACAGCTAGTTTAAAACAGCAAATACGTTTTGAGGAAAACATAATGCTAAGCAAGTTAGTGATTAATATGAGGAATTGTGCTAATTAACAAACCTGCCAAGGCTCAAAAATTACTGAATATAATATAATAATAAAATGTTCACCAACAATTAAACTTAACAGTAGTGTTTTTGATGCTTAAACATAAGATATGAGTCTGAGCAGAGCCCTGAGTTCTGGTGCCAAGGTATTGCACTTTGTAAGCACGCCATCCTCCCCAACCACTTCCTTGTGAAGACTGTGCATAAATGTAGTTTGTCGTTACCTGAAAGAAACATATCTCAACAAAAGCTGTTTAGTAACACACAAATGTCATTTCTCTGAGACAAATCTCAAGATTTAAGCTGCCGTGTTGATATAATGGAGGTGATGGTTATCTCAAAACCTGCGCAAATAAAACCAATTGTTTGTAATTTTGGTGTCTTGCCCAGTGACGGACTCAAGATGTTTGAAGGGCAGAGGCGAAAAGGAAAAAAGGGCACCTACTGCATGACATGGGTACAAGAGGGCAGCCAAAAGGGCACATCCTCTCATTTTCGCCACTCAAGAGGGCACTTTAGTGCAGCGTTTTCAACCGAGGTGGCACCATATTATATTATATAGTATATGATTCCATATTATAGCCAATTACATAGTCCATCCAGTCACCAGAAGAAAATGTTAGCAATATATGTTTCTGCAAACCACCAATATGTCACATTTGCATGTTTGTGTCATATCAATGTTTCTAAAGCAATGTAATATGTAAACTGAGTTTGTCATGAGACGGTGGAGCGGGTGGTGGATGGCATGTCACCTTGGCAAGACACCTGCCAAGCTTCCACAACAAATGCGGTTGTGATTTACTGAGTCATTGCCATGCAGATTTTTAGGCACCAAGCCTAAGTGTTTTGAAGCAACCAGTCGGTCTTTTGGCATTATCAGCAGGGATAATGCCAAAATAGCAGTTAGTTTGTTACAGAGACAGCACTGTGCTTTGGAGAGATGCCTGCCAAGCTGCAGACCACTGTTGGGGACCAACAACAACAAAACTGGTTGTGATTTAGTGAGTCACTGCTGTGTTTCCAGCAGCTTTTTAGGCACCAAATGTAAGTGTTTGGAAGCAAATAGTTGCTCTGTGTATGGTGGGGATCATGGCACAAAAAGCAGTAATTCTTTACCAATATATCAATGCATTTCCTGCCACGTTTGTGCCACCAAAACCATATATTTTAGGTAATAACATGCTCTTTTTCCAACCATAACCAAGCGATGTTTGTGCCCAAATCTAACCACATGATAACCACAGTGTTGCGACTGGGTTAACAAAATGCAGGTGTCGTCGATTAGTTATATTTTTCAGATTTTAAAGACTGTCTGAACCCCTCCTGACCAGATGCTGGCTGTGATGCTTGGAGACTTTTAGTGGTTGGAGATCTTCTCTATGAAGACTAAAAAATGTTTTCACATATAAATGGTGTTTCAAAATTAGCCAATTAAATGTGGCTGTAGTGTGAGAAAGATAAAAAAAAATCAGGAATGCTTAAAACTTACTTTGTGCTCATGGATCTGTCCTACGCACTTAGAATGATTACCACTTGAATATGTTTTGTGTCTCACTTACACAATAGTTTTGTTGCTAATGAACCACCACAGATTATTGCTCTGCATAATGAATCGCTCAAAAACACTCACCATGTGGCCAAGTGGTGGGAACGTGAAAAAAGTGAGCATTTAATGAGGTGCAAGTCAACTCCTCTGCAGAGAGACAATGGAGTCACATCCGATAAAGCTTTAATGGGGAGAGAGATAGAGAGGCCACATCCAGTCCTCGGAGGGACCAGGGAGGAATGTGAGAGTTATATTTGACCTATCTGCGGCCCTGTGCCAGCTCTGTAATGGAGAGAGAAGAAGAACATGAGTAAGGGAAACCCGAGAGACCGAGTACACAGACGAGAGGAATCAGCGAGTGAAGGAGAGAAGTGTGAGTTGGCAAGACGGAGAGAAGGGGGAGACGGGGACGGGAGAGTGGAGGGGATTAGAGAGTGGAGCAGCCAGCAGTCGGTCAGTCAGAGCGAGGTATGTGCGGAACGGTGTCAGTCTATATAGAGCTCAGTGTGTATGTGTTAACAGCCTCCTCTGTCTATCTCTGGAGGAACTCCCTCTTCCTATTCCGATTGGCACCATGCACCGCTTCCTCCCATAATACACTCCCCAAATACCCAGACTGCTCTGTCAACTCGGTCAATATAGAAACAAGCCGGCTGTATGTTGAAGGAAAGCTGCAACCTTGTGTGTTAAGACTTCATATCATCAGTTCCTTCAACCTACTAAGTGATCTCCTACATTTCCCAGAATGACTTTCAGCAGTCCCCAGGGAACATGCTTGAACGTGTTGAGTTCTATCAGGTAGGCAGTGGTGGAGGAAGTAATGAGGTCTTCTACGCAAGTAAAAGTAGTAACACCACAGTATATAAATACTCCATTACAAGTAAAAGTGCTGCATTCAAAATCTTACTGATCAAAATAAATAATAATAAACAAAAAAAATTAAAGAAAGTGTTGAAAGTAAACGTAGTCCCAGAGTGTTTTACATATTCTTCATATTTGATTCCCAGCTGCAACAGTGTTGTGACAGCTGGTGTTGTTTTCACCTTGTGAGTCTGTGTGGATTGTTAACACTATATTTGGGCCCATGTTGCTTATTCAATAATCTCTTTTGGCCTCTGGGAAGCAGAAAAACTCCAAAACAAACACACAGGGACTTAAAGTACTCCCTATGAAGTTGTTGAGGCTGACATGTTAGCAAACAATAGCCTGCTTAAACATTCAGCTGACCTATAGCTGCGCCAGTATCTCATGTTTTCTGGCCACATGATCAATGTAATTCCAGTATTACCTGGTCTTTTAACTCATAAACATTTAGGTTCTGAGTCTACATGATATAACACTTGCTTTTCAGTACCAAACAGCAGACAGTCAGCAACTAGCTGGTCAATACAGTGGAACAGTTTGCAGCCAGACAGTTTTTTTCTTAGAAGGTGGTACATACTCTTAGGGCGCATTCACACTGGCGCTATTTGCTCCACTTTGAATGAACCCTGGTCCGCTTAAAAACTGGGGCTCTTGGTTCACTTGCAAGTGATCCCTGGTGTGGTTTGCTTACTGTGAGAAATGCAAATGGACTATCCAGCAAACCAAAGACAGGAAGTGAATCAAAGAGAGAGAGTGACGTAGAGTGCAGTGCATTTGGGTAGAAAAAAACAAAGTCAACAGCGCAAACTGGGAGAAGCAGAGGTAAAAAAAAAAGAAAAAGTTGGAAAATGTGGGTAGACTTGGAGTAATGACGAGGTGCAGGTGCTTACTGATACATGTTCAGAGGACTATATATCGCAGCTGCTTGTGGCTACCCACAAGAACCATGAGGTTTTTAAAGGGGATGGATTTCCGTTCTCGGTCCTGGCCAATCGATGAGCCGGGTTTTCTTCCTCATGCTTTTTTTCTTCCTGGTCAGTGGTTGTTTTGGGGCAATACCGCCCCCAAACGAGCAGCTGTTGTAACTGCATGACGCTGTCCAGGCAGTTTGGCCCACTTTAAAAAGAGCAGTGTGAAAGTGAACCAAACCAAATGAAGGCCTAATTGTACCGAGTCCCTCAGACTATCGTTGGGTGACTTGACCAGGCCTTGAGTCTCATCCAGCATGTGAAAACTGGGGCTGATTGGACTGTGTAAGGTTAAGTTGCAACAGCTTCCTGTGTCATGTCCTATCATCGAAATTTGCTGCTTTGCCATGGCAACAACGTTTGATGAAAACTCAAAATTTAATAACTTTTCATAGTTAGGTCTTTACGATTTATCTCAAATTTGAAACAATCCTGATTAGAGTTTGAAAATCTTTGCATAAAATACATGAAAAACACACAAAATTCAAAATGGCGGACTTCCGTGTGGGTGAAGCTAATGAAACCCAATGAGAAAGATGTCCCAAAATAATGAGAGCAATGTGTATACTGAATTTTGTGAATACCAGAGCAACTTTGTCCCAACTAAGGCTTTGCACGCATTAAGGGTGTTATGGAGCCCACTAAACACACATGAACATACATTTCATTACGTTCACAGGTTTTGATGTATGTGCCAAGTTGTCAAGAATACCAAAGGTGTCAAAAATTCATAAAAACGCTAAAAGTAATTGGGGGGTGCTATAGATCCGATGTGCCACGCCCAAGTTGAATTGTACCACCAAAGTGAATTACTTACTAGTCTGAACTAGTCGTGAGTTTTGTGCATTCTAAGGTCCTCAAACATGTGTTCATACAATGAAAATTAAAGCATGAATCTCCAAAGCTAAAAAAAGAAAAAATGAGAGCAGTGATCCACTCAGATTATGTGAACATCAAATGAACTATGGAGGCTGCTGGCCACGCCCGAGACCACACTGGAGAATATTGTCATTTTCACCAGTTCTGCAGTGAGGGCCAGTTTCCGTGAGTTTTTCAAGCAGCGTTTGTGGAAAAATAATGATCTCTACAAAAATAACAGGTTCCTCACACTTTCAGTGCCATGGATTGTTGGGCCCTGGCATTTTGTTGCTCGGGCCCTAATAATAGCGACACACCACGTAACAAGAAGTATGTAGCTGTGTGAAAAATAAAGCATAAGAAAACTGTATCATGGAGTCCCAGAATGAGTCCTAAAAAGCACACCAGCAAGTTACATCCCCTGCAGACCATTAACCTATTTTTAGGCTGAATGCTTCCTCACATCACTATTCAGGATGCTTCGTCTACGTCCAAACTGACTGTAAATCACTCGCAGCAAACTGAATTAGAAATTTAATTTAGTGGTGTTAGTGATGCTAACAGGATCTTTTCTCTGCAGAAACTCACAGTGCTTCATTCATACGTTTAACTGTCTGTTGACAGCCGAGACAGAAAAGTATGTAAAAGCCGACAGCACTAACACAGCGACAGGCCAACGAAAATACTAACGAGGAGCTTAGATTTGATTCAGTGTTGATGTAGAAGCCTGTGGCTTAGATGCAAAGCTGCAGGAGTATCTCCTTAATTAATCTCTCCTAAGCCACTGCCTCAGTCTCGCTTCTCTTAACTTCCTTTCCTACATCATTGTCTCCTTTTTCCTTTCTAATCCTGTTCTTCATCACTCTGTCCTTCTTTCTCTGGTCTGTTTCCTTTTCTACACGTCTTGCAGACCAGAAAACAGACCTGGGACTCAGCAGCTGTCTCTTCCCTCATCCTCCTTGTTTTTATTGTTTGAATATAACGTATACATTTAGACTGACATGTATAGTCTGCTGTCTTCTGCTACACAGACATGCGAGGCCCTGTTGTATGTCGACACTTGTCCGTACCTGCGTGTTTCTGAGACAAATTATAGTTTCTGCACTGTGAGATTAAGGCGACTCTGACTCAGACTGGTTTTGTAAGTGTTTTGTTGGCCAGTTCCACATTCAAGACTCTACTGTTTTCTGTCCCACAAAGACCCGAAATAAAAACTGAAGCATTGCATCACATTGAAGGTTTGGCTGCATAGTTTTTCCCCTCTGTACAAAGACGAAAGCTCTCCATCATTTTCTAGTTATTTGCATTTGAATTATTGTCTCTCTTTTATAGTCTGATATATTTTGGTTTTGGCTCGTTGCTGCCACTCTTGTCCACAGTAACTAACACTCAGTGGTTTGAGGTTTAGAGTCTTGCTTCAGCACTTTGACAGCAGACTGACAGACAAATCAGTTGTCAATACGATCAAGTGTTTGACCTTTGATACAAGGCGCCCCCTCTACCCACTGGGTGATCCTGCCACCTACAATTATGATGATTTCTTCCACTGTTTGCAGTTAGAACTCGCTCTGGGGGAGAGTGTTGGCTAAATGATGTCTCCAGTATTAAATATCAAATGTTGGGTTAGGGCAGGGTGGAGTGTGGTGGGCTTGGCTGCACACAGTTACGCTTGGATGGCTTTGGATTGAGACTGAGTTTGTCTGAGTCGGGTTGAGATTGGCTGGCACTGTGTTTGTGTAGGTTTGGCCCGGTTGGCTGGGGTTGGCCAGGGCGGGAAGCAGCCTATAGGCCCCGAAATATGCAAGAGTCCTGCTTCTTTTCTGGCTGAAGTCAAGAGCGTGATGGCAACAGACATCACACCAGGGCTTGCGGTGATTAGCCAGCGAGACAACGCGCCAACCAAGCAGCCATCCAGCCGACCGCAAGCAGCCGGCCACCTACCACACACCCCGAGCGCGCAGTTTGTTTCTATAGCTACGGAGTGACTGTCTGCATCACCGCGGTTACCAGGGGACGTTGTGTCTGGAGGTGTCTGGATTGTGGGAGACAGTCAAACGTCAGAAGCAGATGTGGTGTCGCGTTGGCTCATGTATTTACATTTTAGGCGTGTAGCCATGTGTCTCTCATGCAGAGACTTGAAGGCTGGAGGGCCAATCAGGAGGCCGGTTCACTCTGAATCCATCCATCCTGACAGTCAGGAGGGGAAACCCCGATCTGGGGGTGCAGAGACTGACAGAGAGTTTACAGGATTTCTGCTTAATCCTGTAAACTCTGACACTTTGACTAAATCAGTCTTCTCCTAGACTGATCTGTGAAACTCTGATTACCTCATACAGTTATGGAAAGTTGCTCAAGTTGTATTTAAAGGTCTAGTGTGTAGGATTTATGGGGATGTATAGGCAGAAATGAGAACCAGATGCTCCCCCTTTTCAGTACTTTGGTTCTGTCTTGGCTGCTATGATATGGAATATTGGCAATATTGGCATGTATTAGCATACATGTTGGTATAAGGTAGCACTAAGAACTTGCTTTGGATGAGGGGGAGGGAGAAGCATGCAGGGAGAGAGGACAGACCCGCCGCTCTGTATAGGTTCATGAGAGGAAACAAGAGGAACCATGAGTGACATGTGTACAGTGATTTTTGCAGACATCATAAGTATATCTTGATTGGTTGAACAGAGCCAATGCAGCACTGGCAACCGCCATTTTTGAAAACCTGTTAGCCGTGTAAACAACACGAAACACAAACACCAGCTTATATTGAAAAAAATGGAAGAAAACATAGAATATGGCCAAACAGGAAAGTCCAGGCGTTACGTGGAAATACAACGCGATTTTGACTTGTGAAATGAAAGTGACGTCACCAGTCGGTGGCCAGCTTACAGTGTTTCTCTTTAATAATAATAATGGTGCCAATGCAGACAGTTAAAAGGCCACTGAAGGTCTGGAGTTCTTGGGGAAGCTCCCCAGAGAGCAGTTCCTCTAAGAAAACGAAAAATCTGAAAACGCCTAATGTCACTGGTGCACACTGCTGCTAGGATGTGCCAAATCAACTCCGACTGGCCAGGTCGGAAAACATATCAACGTCAGGTATGAAAGTCCTGCAAGACAGAGACTGGGGTTTATCAAGGTTTGTTCACAAATTGTTTATTCATCTCAGATCCATACAGCAATTCACCGAAAGAGCAAAACAAGCATGCCTCCTTCTCTTTCGAAAACGTTCCACTTTCAGTGTGTAGGCTATTAGGTCAGAGGGTGTTGCTGTTGTTTCATGTAGCGAAGGGGATTTTGAATATGGTAACACGCAGATAGTGGAAGAGGGGGAAAATGCCTGCCTAAATAGCGACCAATGGCAGGTTTATAGCCGCAGTCTACATCCGGTGAGTCGGTGAGTCAGACGTTTCAGATGTTTCAGATGTCTGTGAGCTGTTAACAGTTTCACTAGTGAGACATCTCACCTCTAAACCTCTCAGCTGGTTTCAGTTTTTACAAAATGATCAAAGAGTCCAAAAACGTGATGCTTTGTGTGTCAAAATCTTTGGTTTTCTTCTCTGTCTTGTCAAATATCTCCCGACCCCTCAGATTTATCATGGGACCATTTAAAGGAGCCTGACCCCTGAGTTGCAAAACACCTGTGGAGTGCTGCTTACACATTGATGCATCAGTATTAATGCTCTGATAATGTCATATATAATTCAGTCAGAGGGTACATTTTTCTGCTGAACAACTGTTACATTTTTTTAATAATACTTACATACATGTACCTATGTCGTATTTTGAATCCAGGACTTTTACTTTGCAGAGAGCACTTGTTTGAGTACTGCAAAATGAAGTACAAATAACTTAAGGGATTACCTTAAATAAACATCATTAACTTAACAAACACAAAATCAACAGTCCAGGCTCATGAGAGCATTTGTCGTGAAGCTGTTTGCCCACTAATTTTAATATTTATTCAAAACAACTCAAACCAATGTGACATGTTTGTACCGGTTTGACAACACACGCAGTTGAACTGTTCAACACAAGCTCGTTTACATTAATTATAACGGAGACGCAGAGCGGATGGATAAGATTGTTTACAGAAGCACATGTGCAGATGACAGCTTTAACAAATATGTGTCTTTTCTGATTTGAGTTTTGACAGGTAACAAAAACACTCCTTTAGTCTAAAGACATTTCGAAGGCCTTCAGCTGAAGCCAAATTAAAATAAATCCACCAAACTGGAGGTTTTTTTACAGAAACAATCACAAGTACTCTGCAGAGATGTTACCTAATGCTCTGGTGAGGCCGTTGAATAAGACTCATTTCCTTGAAAATTACAACAGTTCCAAGAAACTTGAGAGTTTTTGATTTTATGTTTTCTTGTGATTTCTTAGAGAAGAATCTAATACTTGTGACAAGAGCTGAGTGTTAAGATTAAAATATAGGTTTTTATCTGCTACAGGAGAATATTTAAGTAGAAATGTGGCAAGGAAGAATATGATTTGGCGATTGTAACAGGATGCTAAAAAGCTAAAACATTTATGTTTTTCAAATCCTGACATTAGATACACTGTTAGTATAAGCCTGGTATTATTATAAAAAACCCTTCTAAAGAAACAACCCCTCCACTGTCTAACTTTGGTAAGTTAAGCATCTTAAAGCTGCAAAGATTAGTCGATAATTGGTTAGTCGGTCAAAAGCAAATAAATCGGCAACTATTTTGATAACTGATGAATCTTTTCAGTCATGGTCCAAGCAAAAATGTTAAACATCTGCTGGTTCCAGCTTCTGAAATGTGAAAATTTGATGCTTTTATTTGCCATTTATGAAAATAAATTAAAAAATTGAGTTTTGAACTGTGGGTTGGAGCAAATTGAAGATGCCACTGTGGGTCCTGGGAAATTGTGATGAGCCAACGATTGATCAGTTAATCATGAAAGTCATAGTCAGAAAATTATCAGTACTTGCAGCACTAATCTTAATTAGTACTCATAGGAGACCATAAAGTAAACACCTCTTAAGGAGCAGTGAACAAATGAAACATTACACTTTACTTTTTTGTGTCAAACACTTCCTTCAGTCATGATGCAGATACTATATTCTCAACTGCATCTCTCTGTGCTACCTGAGTTTAGGAGAAGGACGGAATTCGCATATATTATTATCAATTAATACCACATTTAAAACTATTTCCTCTTCAAGGTCCCATGACATATTTGAGTCGCTGTGTTGTTTTGATCTTTTTACAGCGAATGAGCGCCACTTAGTGGTGTAAGAGATGAACTGCATCTCAACACACTCCAGTCTTTTTAAGAAAACAGCAGAAGTCCTCTAAGGAAGACATGAAATCTCAAAACACACACTAAATACGGAAAATATGGCTATTGTGGTAATTTTTAAAGGAAGATTAATACTGACTGAAAAGTGTTTGGCTGATGTTGGAAAGCCTCAGTTCCTTCTCTGTAATGTGGTTCAATTAGTTGTTCGATGTGGGAAAAAAATAGTATAATTTAAAAGAAAATCCCTCTTATGAGAAAAACGATGTCAAACCATACTAAAGTACTCTTTTGGTGTTTATCCTAGCATTTTCTTCCTTTTTTTAAAAGTGTGTTTGGTTATCACCGAACTCAAATACCCTATGAAACTTAATTTAAAGGTTTCATGTTTACGCTTTAGGGGAATATTTTGGCAGATACGGAATATGGTATAATAAGCATGTTTTCTTTAGTGTACAATCATCTAAAAATAGGAACCACTGTGTTTTTGTTACCTTGAAAATTGGCACGTTACACCACCGTGTTTCTACAGTAGCCCAGGATGGACAAACCAAACACTGGCTCTGGATAGGACCCTTCACGTTGTAGTTAGTAGTCCGTTCAGGAAGAGCAGCATTGGAAAAACACTCATTTTTGTATGTGAATCAGTGTTTTACCGGTTTGAATCACCTGGTCTGTTTATTTTGGGGAGGTAAAGATCTCTGTGGATAATTTGGCCCCCAGTTAAAACCTCCTGAACAATGAACACTGAAGGAACTTTAACTGGGAGTTCAGGCTTTGCACATGGGAGAAGTTTCAATTTGTTGCAAACTGCAGTCTTTAGCACAAGATGCCACTAAGTGCTACGCACTGATCTGTTAAAGTAATATCAATTATTGTGAAGGTGATTTTTTTGTATTGTTTTGGGGTGTGTGGGGTGTAAAAACTACTTTCAAACTAAATCCTCAAGATCAGGAAACAGATAAAGATGTTATAAACCCTCCTTAACAGGTCATTCCTGCTGCTCTGCAACCGCTACACCCTTCAGTGTGTGTGCTGTGGTCGGGCCGAAGCCGCCGATTTCACGGTTGTTTCACACCTGGTATTTTAATTTTGGTTGCCAAACATTTGGCTCATTCACATCTGGCACGCAGGGTGTGTGAAGGTGCAAACACAGAGGTTCATTGACGGTTACAGAGTGACTGAGCACAGACGGAGTTGGGACTGAGTATCTACTAGAGACAGAGACAGGGTTAGTTTCTTCCTTGCAGCAGGCGAAGTTACTCCTCAGGGACCTGTGGGTTACAACATGTTAGTTCCCAGAAGAGAGACTGGGACTGACTGGAAATACACACACACAGACACACAGACACACACACACACACACACAGACCGGGCCACCCAGATCTGAACCACCCAAGACCAATAGAAGCGTCATTATTTCATGGGATCAGTTCATGAGGGAGGTGGCTGAATGTCATAACTGCACATCATCAGTTTCACACAGAAGCCTCATATCTGCCTTTTATTTCACCACAGCTGGCAGCTGCTGGAGAAAGTGTTTTATACGACTGGGACAAAGTCAAACTAAATACAGCATGAAACATCTGAGGTTTAATGTCTTTGAGGGAAAAAATAATGATATTTAAAAGCAAAATGACGGCGTTGAGTAAGCGAGTGTGTTTTTCAGGTTACTATGTTACTAGTGAAAATGGGCGCCCATGCCCTGATCCAAAAGGTTTGACTCTCAGCACCCAGTAATTTGCTGGACAGGGAACAGAGAGAACTAATTTGTACCCTGCAGCTATCTGTATGTGGAGCTGGATGCGCTGGTATGATTTACTGGATTTGGGAGGAGCTGTGGGGATTTTGGCTTGGCAGATGTGTGACATTACAAAGCTGCTAACCACTCTGGATCCTTCTCATGAAAAAAAGAGCAAGATGGAGACCAGGGAGGAGGAGGAGGAGGAGGAGGAGGAGGAGGAAGCATGTAGAAACTGGCTGAGAAGATGTAGTTTTTGGAAAGAAAACAAGTTCGATCTTCTCTCCCTAAACAACAACAACACAGTGTGGAGGACGATGGAACCACTGGGCAGAAGTAAGTTGTGAAAGTGTGCAGGGGCACTGCTAGGAATCTTGGACCCTCTGAGCTCAACAACACATTAAATATCTATAATCCCTGGCAGGTAGCAGGGCTGCTGTCCTGCTCCAGGCCCCCTGAATCATTTAGGGGTCTCCCTCTAGCACCGCTGAACATGTGTAACTGAAAGAATGTAAAGCAAAGTGCACACGTGTGCTAAAAACCCTCCTGCTATGTCAGCAACTCTTCACAAGCTACCCAGCAGCATATAAAAAATAAGCCCACAATTACCAGCTGCAATGTTAAAATTATGCACATATTAAAGGAATACTTCACCCCCCAAATGACCAGTTGTACATCAGTTACTCACCGTATGTTACGTTGAATTCAACAAGGGAACCTTTTTTCTTGCACGCCTCAACAGTGAATGGTATGATATGTAGAAGCCAAAGCATAAAGTACCTAGATCACAGTGTAAAAGTGAACCACTGCATCACTGATCAAGACTGAAGACCTAAGTGTAGGTTAAGCTAGCTAGCTAACCCAACAAATTTTCAGGATTTGGTTTTGGTTTTGGAAAAGGGGAGAAACGCAGATTTCCTTGCAACCTCATCAGTTAACATGTATAGCTCGAAATCCACAAAACCAGCCTGAAAATAACGGAAAGCTCAAAATGACTGCATGAGAGTCTGTCAGCATTGCGAGGTCGGAAATGTAGGATTATCATACCAGAGACCCAAAATTATCATATTTTGAGGGAAATTATCGTACATCCGTCATAACCAAAATAACAATCCTACTGATGCGCTATAGGCAAATATAGTCACTCTAGTGTTTACTTTTTTGGTTTACTTTTTTTCCATTTTCCTTGCTTCTGTTTTTCCTCTTCTTCTTCTTGTTCTGTTTTGAATCTCATTCTCGCTCGACTTCCTGACGGGTCCTAGCGCCTAGTGGGGCGGGTACACTGCATCTGTTCCCATGTCACATGGGAACAGATGCCTTCACATTTGCCTGTGGTGATTAAATTGCAACCTGTTGTGTGGCTGCAGTGGTCTCTAAATACTGGACAAAGACATTGCTGTCTCCATTAGTCCCTTAGGGTTTTTTCACACATGGTCCTTTTCAGCCTTCGAATCGGACTCAGAGCGGTGACTCTGCATTTTTTGCGCAAATGTGAACACTCCAAGAGAACTCAGACCCCTCTGAAGCGAACCGAACTCAGAGTTTGGTTCGCTTCAAGTCCGCGGTGCGGTTCACTTAACCTGTGCCCTATGAACATGGGTCCGCTTTGTCTTTTGCCATTGTATTGTAGCCCTCCAGGTGTGCCGTATACACTATTTCAGTGGGCTGCATAATAAACACAATGGAACCATGGCCACAGGTAACAACAGCATGACCAGTGGACGAGGAGTACTTTGGTCTGATGATGAAACAACTGCACGTCTCGAGGAAAACATCAAACAGCAACTGTCCACAAGGCACAGAAATGCTGAGGTGTTCCTCCACTTTTAAGTTCATAACCTCACTGCAGTGCCACGTCAAAGTAAAAACAAAACTATATCAGCATAAATTATATATAGACTACAGTGTGAACAGAAAGAGGACTGAGGCCCCATCAGAGCTGAAGTGGACCAGAGAGAGAACTGAGTCCTCTTTCAATGAACTGACAATGTGGATGCAAGAAGAAATGAGTCTCCTTTCTGTCTGTCCACTTTTTGGTCCACTTCAAGAGGACTGAGTTCGGTTCATTTAAAAAGGACCAAGTGTGAAAACAATCTTAAAAACAAAGCCACAGGAAAGGTCCAGGTTCAAAAATACCCTTCCCTTCCCTTCCCTTTAGGAGACAGGAAAGCACATAAAACACAGTTTAGTCTAAAATTCAGCCGCAGTTTGGAAATACAAAAGTACTGTATTTTTGGATTTAACCTGCGAATAGATAGATGTATTGAAAAGAAACATTCCTCAGGCACTCACAGAGAGAAAGTATATTAAAAGGTTTATTCTTTATTTAAAAAGACCGGTTTCCACCTCACAGTGTCTTCAGCACGGTCAGAGGGTCAAAGACTTTTACTTTCCTTTTATCATTGCTCTGCCTCAGAGTGCCTGAAGAATATTTCTTTTCTGTGATTTTCTTTTCTATCTTCAAGGGCACCTGAACATTCCTCTAAGTTACTGCATATGAGACTGACTGAGTACTTGGCCTCAGTTCTTTTTATATTCAGACAACACCATATTTTATACCTAGATTGTATTGAATTTAACTGTTTTCATGCTGAAATCTCACCAAAGAATTCAAAGTTCATGTAAGAAAGTTATTCTCCGGAGAAACTGAAAGAGACAATTCAACTCCAAATCAAAAATACGTAAGTCTTCTCTTACCTGTAGTGCTCTTAATATAGATTGTTTTGGTGTGAGTTGCAGAGGGTTGGGGACATCGTAGAGATGTCTGCATACTTTCCAATATGATGGAACTAGATGGCACTCAGCTTGTGGTGCTCAAAGTACTAAAAAAACATTTGAAAACCTCCTCAGCAGTGTCTCTTTACAGGAATCATGACCTGGTTACTCGAGATAATCCACAGACCTTGTTGTGAGCAGTTTCATGTAAGATTTTTTTTCTTTCTACTGAACCGTATCACCATAAAGATGGAATTGTGCATCTACTCATCAACAAGAGGTGTCCTCCTCGGCTAATGCGGAATTTATGGTTCTGCGTCGAATCAATGCCGTAGCTACAGCATAGGCTCCATGTCAAAGCAAAGTCTACACTGTAACCTACGCTGTAGCCTGACGCGCACCTCCCCAGAAATGTAACTACACATCGTGGTGATGCAGACCTCATGTCTGTTTCTGTATACTGACACCATTTACCTCAGTGGAAAGAAAGCTTTTATTTACTTAAATTATGAAGACAGTAAAGTCTCCACTAAAATAGCATTTTAAGTCTTGTGTGTAATTTATCCTTCAGGAATTTTTAATTCAGCATTTATCCTGGCTTCATATCAGAAGAGGAAATCTCCGCTTTTCGCTAGGCTAAATTATACAATGTAAAATGCCATAGGCTTGTGCTAATAACGTTAGGGTGTTGTATGTGTTTGGAAAATGTATTTAGTATGACAGCTGTTTTGTGAGTGAACCTTGTGAGTTGAAATGGAGCCAAATTATGTACCGTTACCTTTGCTAAAGTCTGCCATTGTCCCTGGTTTAATATGAGAGGAAGAAAAGATCGCTAGCTGCTAGGCTAATTTATACAATGTCAAATACCTTAGGCTTGTGCTAATAACGTTAGCATGTTGTATTTGTGGGGAAAATATGTCCAGATAAAGACAAGTGTTTGTCTTTTTGTTATAGTGAAACTGATTTGCATAGTTGTGTTTGAAATTGTCTCTATTAAGCCATGTTTAATTTGTGTTTAATGTGTGTTTTGGGTATGTTCTGAATCTAAACTTTACAGCACTTCACAGAAACCTCCGCCGCAGACTCGTGTTTTGGAGGTGTAACTGCGGAGTGACACAGACACCATTGCACAAGTATAAATGCTCACAATGGCATAGGCCACGTGTGTAGGCTATGGCATAGGGTCTGCCGCACAACTATAAATCCCACTTAACTTTCATGTTAGCTAGCTCAGTTGTGTTTGGTGAGCAGTGATACGGCTGTCGGGTGCAGTTTGGTAGTTAAATAGTTCCCATCAATCATCTTTTTGTTTTCTGATTGAGTCTAATTTTTGCCTTTACAATTTTGACAGTGACATCCTTGAATACAGCAAAAAACAAAAAAACAAAACAACAAACAAACAAACAACAAAGACACGGGAGATGACTTTGGTCTAAATTCGCACTTTATTCCTAACACTTACAGGTTTGTTTTGTCCCCGTTTCCCTGGCCCCTTAAAACAACAGGCACACAGATAGCGATGAGTTCAGGGACAGTAGAGAACAGTTTCAAACCCAAACGTTTCCAACAGAATCAGGTTATAGAATCAACTCAGACAGAGAGAGCCTCGAGGTCAAAAAACAGCATATTGTAAGCATACTTCAAAACAGAAAAAAGGACCCGAAAAACAGATACTGAAGCTTACAGAGCAGTGTTTGTTTCATCTTTTATGTCCACCATCATCATCACCGCCACCATCATCATTAGGCTATATTAAAGAATACTTTTAGAGTTTACAGCCACCATAAAAACGTGGGAGTTACACAATGCGGAGAAAAAAGTAAATCAAGGTGAGAAGATACAGTGGAGCTCTTTGGTTTTCACTATTGAGGTTTTTTTCTTTAGCAGTAAAATCTATCTTTGCTGTCCTCTTAACCTTTGGATTTAAGCTGCATTGTAGAAAAAATAGAAAGGAAAACGTTTCTTTAACTTTCTCCTAAATAAAGGAACAATAACATGGGGCAAACAATATCGACTGAAATTATTCTCTCTTTTTTTTCACTCTGTTGTCAGGTTTTACTTTTTGTGTTCTCAAGGCCAAAAAAGAGTCTTTTATGTGTCACGGTGACTTGGAAAGTTGAGCAGAGTAGTAAAATTAACATTCACAGCCACAGAAGAACTACAGTAGAAAACTGTCAAGGCCTGAAGTGCTCTTATTATCTGACGGTGTTTTTATATTAACAACAGGCGCTGGATACCTTTTATTTTAGCAGTTACGGTCCCTAACAAGAATCCTGAATGTTTATATACACATGGAATGACTGTGAGTGTGTGTGTTGTGTCGGTAGTGTAGCGTCTCACTGCGGTAGTTTTAACTTTGGTATCATTCTCTGTCCACCACAGCAGAGTCGGACCACACAGGCACACAGACAGAGCTGCACTGCTGTCGGAGACAAAACAAAAAAACAACGACAAAAAACTCAAATCTTAAAAATATAAATTTGTATTTTCTTAACTTTAGTTTGACATCCACGTTTTTTTAAGCTCCGCAGTGGATATTTAACAGCCCAAGGGTCAAGCATCACATTTAAAACATGACGTGTATTTTAAGTAAAACCTGAAGTTCAAATGTTTTCCTCCGACAGCAGTGACAAATATACACACACCTTCCTCTCTACAAAACAGCCACATCCTCAGCACAGAGGACATGGTGTAATCTGTAGGTTAAAGCCATAAGAACAACTGAAAATCTTTGTTTCTCCATCATCTAACTTTGCTAGGGCCAGTTTCACATCCCTCACTCCTGAGTTCAGACAAGTCACATCTCTTTTTTATTTTTATTTTATTTTGTCATTAAAGCTTGAGTGTCTATTTGGTTTTTTCATCAGAGTATCAGAGGTATGAGTTAAAAGCCCCTCGTCTATGAAGAAGAGACGGAGGGAATCAGAAAGCTTTTAAGAGAGCAGAGGAGGAGACGTGAACGGAGGAAATTCACTCAAAAGGATGGAAATGTTGAGTTTTAAACCAAACAGGACAAATGTTATAACGTGTCAAATACTGACTAGTTTAACCAGATTGGAGTGTGTGAAACTGAGCTGTTAGTATTTCATAGTCAGTTTACTTTACTTTCCAGTGACAGAGCAAACCAGACTTTCTATTGTCCTGAAGCAGCAGGACTGAGTTGCACAAGCTATTTGTGAAATCTATCGCTAAGTTTGTTTGTGAAGTTCTTAGAAACTACTAGTTAGTTTTAGACAAGTGATCAGGTTGCACCAGTACGAAAAGTAATGTCTTAGTAGAGAAGACTTTAGTAATTAGGACTTTGTGAGGACACATCTGTAGGCTAGCGCCGTCTCATCAGGAAGTCAAGGCTCATTCATACTCCCTTTACATACGAAAATAGATATGTCTGTTTCAAATGTTGTAAACATCACTGCCCTTATACTTCCCAGCATCCTTTATGATGGCATAGATACAGCCAATTGATGGCACAACAGGGCAGAGTCAAAAAAATTCAGACAACAACAAACGACGCAACAGTGGACGAGGTTGTAATAATCTACCTTTTAACAGAGGTAGTGTTGTAGATGGCCATTAAATGAATCCGGACATGTGAAGGGAGAATTCTTTTCATTATATCACTAATTCCTCCTGTTCTGCCTTTTTTAGAAATGTCTTTGTTGTGTCTTTTGGTCATATGTTACTTGAAGTAGGCTACACTGCCCCCACGATCTCTAGTGGTACTGCTCCGTTTCGTTCATATCCATAAGCTTTCAGAAAACGTTCACAAATACGGACGAAATGAGCACAGAGGATGGACAGAAGTCTCTGTCCGTGTCTCTATACGTACCTAACATTGAGCATAAATGAGCCCTTAGCATCACAAGCTAACGGCCACAACTTACAGTTTTAGGGGCTTTTTTTTTTAACTTTTAAACTTAACTGCTAATACTTCGTAAATGTAGGTATGATTTTATTTTGTTATTTGCGTGAGTGATCAACTGTGAAATCCGATATGTCAACCATTCTGCATATTAGCTCTTTTAGTCGTCTAAACAGGTCGTATATTGGCAAGCTAACGTTAGCTTTTTCAGTTAGTTCCGTTAGCTATGTAACGGCTACATAATGGCAGTTACTGGGTGTAAATAGTTAGTAACAACTAACATATACCTAAGAACCAATTTGTTTGGCGCAGATAAGTTTAATTTAGTAGCCTAATGTGTACCTTTCCATTTAGTATACACTAATCAACCACATTTTGAATTAACAAAGAGCTGGTGCAACTGAAAACAATATAAGTTTAATCCAAAATGAGAAACCCAATGTTTCCAACTGGAGATTAAAAAACTGTAACACACACTCCAGGTTCTGTGAGAGATTGCAAGTATCGGACAGTCAACGCTGAGACAAATTGCCCCCACAAAGTTAATTTTAAAACAGTATTTTCCTCCGTCACAGTTTCCCTGCTACTTTCTCTCTCTGTCTCAGGTTACAACAGTCTTTAAGTTTGGTTTTGCTTTGAAACATTCGTTTGGCATTTTCTCTTCTTGTCTTGATCTCAAGAACACCCCTCTCTCTGCAGATACAAGCCTCACAACAACCCCTGAAAAAACTATTACAAAGATCCAGAAAGACATAAATAGAATCCAATAAATACATAAATAAAGAGTCAATAAATAAAGGTGAGAGACAAAGAAGTTAATAAAATACAAACGGACCATTTTTCCCCATCCCCGAAAAAAGCACACACCTCCCTCATACAATAAATACAAATATTTTTTTCCAACAAAGAGCCCGTGAGAGATAAAGAGTTTTAAAGCTTTTGGTTCTTAAATCAAGTCGTCGTCTTCGGTCGTCATCATCAAAGGTAATAGTCCCAGCCTTTTTATACATCAGCAACAAGTAAGAGCAGTTGAACATAGATTATTTCCCCCCTACAAAAACCTAGAAGAACTAATGGATACATTCCCTCTAAAAGTGGACGTTAACAGCCTTTAATCCATCTCAGACGTGAGCACCCCCCCACTTCCCTCCCCATATCATCTTTTTCATTGGTTGCCTTCAGTACCTGTGTGTGTGTTTGATGAAAGCTTTCTCTGTTTTCAACCTGGACCTCTTTTTATTATTCCATCAGAGTGATCTTTTCTCACAAAAATATCGCCAACTGCTTCACTGGGGAGCTTTTTAAAAGAAACATGTCTCAGCTCATTAACGTAAAATCAAACATACTGTATTGGTGATAATTTATCAACAGTTTTTAGATACTTGAAAACTGGTATGCCTTCACTATTAAAAACAGCACAATATAAAAAAATCACTGATCCTTATAAACTCAACCTTGGTGATACATTCAATGGAAATTAGAGTTGACTGATGATCATCTAGATGTGCTGTACATACTTGTTTATCTTATTCACAGTTACATTAAAAGGTTTGGTTTCCAGGTCACATAACTTGTTAATATACAGCCTGTTCTCATTCCCGGGGCATCGAATATTGCAGCTTGGTCAGTGGCCGTCAGTGTCTGATTCTGATACACAAGGCACCCTACAGCATCTGTACAAATGTACCAGGCTTTAATTTAACTCTGATGCACCCATCCGTGGCAATGACATTGTATCAAGAGCGAGACAGTCCAAGTTTGGCAGGAGAGGGGGACGGAGGGGTGGATGACTCAACCAAGCACAGGACTTTCACCCTGGAGATGGCTGTTTGTGTTTGGGAGAATCACAGGTTAAACTTACTTATTTTAACCCTAACCATGATGTTTTTTTCCTACCTAACCAAGTAATTTTATTGCCTAAACCTAAAACAGTTTTGGTGAAAGCTGTTTCCTTTGCCTGATATTGGACATAATTATCAACTCATTACACTGTGTTTCCATCTTTAGTCTGATTTTGCGCCCACTCTCTCCAATTTTTGTGAGGGAAGGGGGTTCAATTTCCCCTAACCAATTAGACCAATATATCCACCTGAATCTAACGTCATTTTAACTCCACACTGATGTGTAGCCATGCCAGTGTCGGGTGATATTGGGATAGCATGTCAATTAAGAACAGCCCGGATAGCAGCTTCTATCTGGTCCTCAGTGCTCACCATTGTTCTTATAACTCCTCACTGGTTCCGGCACACTGCTTGACAACAGCAAGACAATGATGTTAGTCCTGTCGGTGGTGCCAGTTGGCTAATTGAAGACCCCTGCATTGCTCATTTGTTGTTGTTATTTACCTGCGAAATTACTGTTTCATGTCACAATGGCAGACAAATCAGTCAACTTGTACTCGGGGTAATGGTGCCGGTTCAAAGGTCTGGACTCAAGCAAATGTTTCCCGTGAACATGGAAGATTATTTTGAGAACTGAACTGCCGTCCCTGAGTGTCAAAGACGACGCTAGTGGGGAACCTAAAGCATCACAGTCTGAAGGCCACTGACCAAGCTGCTGTATTTGACGAGATGAGAGCGAGAACATGTTGGAATATGTGAGCCTGCTCTCACTTGCATTACAATAATACAACATCAGGGAGAAACACATGACGTTAAGTTCAAGTGAAGGATTAGCAATATCGCTTATGTTTAAAATATCAGTAAATTGATTTTCATTCTTGCTGAAATTAATAGAAAGCAGTGGCTGCCTGTTAAGTATGCTGCATTAAAAATGAGCTGTGTGGCCAAAAGAAGCACATCTGTATTTTCCACCACTTATTAACTTCTCACTCTGGAAAGACACATATGTTAAAAGATATGAACGAGAGCAACTGTACAGTCAAGCCTCAGAAGCCCTCTGCAAAAATAAATAGTGAAAGTTATCTGAATATAAATAAACCAAACTTGTGCTAGGTTTCACAAGGCAACAGAGGGATCACTTTGATTTTTGGAGTTTGTGTTAGAAATGATCCAAGCAGCAGGGGAGAACATTGGAGACGATAAGTTTGATGGGAAAACTCTGTGAAATGGGTCCTGGTTGAAAGTGACCAGAGTTCTGCTTTCAAGTATCTGGGTGACATTAGTTTGTCGAACATGTTTATGAGACATAAAGAGTGCGTTGTGTTTTACGGTTTGGTTTGGATGCAAGAGTATTTATCTTTATACCAACACATGCTCGCACAAGCACACGTATACACACACGTTCCCACAGTCACACAGCTGAGCCACACGTACAACTTGTGCATTGGTTTGGTTGTTCTATTTGGTTGTATGTCTAAAAAGTTTTGCTTTTGGTTTTCAGTTTTGGCTTTCTCACAACATTCTGGATCAACTAAAAAAACTTTTTTTGTAATCTTGGAAGCTACATTTTCACAGTTATTTCCAACCATAAAGAAAAATAAAAACCCAGAGCACAACCGAAGAGACAAGAAGATATGAAAATAGGCAACACGTCGCCAAAACCCACCACCTCCCCACCCTGCCCCTCCCTCCCTCCTTCCCGCCGCATAATAAGTAGAAAGCAATGAGACAAATCCATACATCATTAACAGACACACTATGGAAAGCAAAAACAAAAATATATATATTCTCAAAGTCAGTTTGTTGAGGTTATTCCATATTTTATCCATCCAGGAAAAAGTGAGAACAAAGCCGAGGTCGCTGGCAGAGGGAGGGAGGGAACGATTTCTGTCTGTCGATACAAGAACAGCAATCACAGCTAAAGACAAACAGACAGACAGGGCCTTACTCCCCCCTTTTCTCCCCTCGTCCTCCCCCTCTTTGTTTGTATTTGGTTTAGTTACGGTTCAGTCACTCGTACATAATTAGTAGCAGTAGTAGTAGCTTTTGGTTTTGGGTTACTTTTTGGTTTTTTGGTCCGCTGCTTCGAGCGCACCTCCTCCTGCTCCTCTTCCTTCTATCTTCTTGCTTTCCCCCTGCAGCTTTTCATACCTTTGGCTCCTCCGCTCCTGACCGCTTCTCCTCCTCTTCTTCTTCTCCTCTTTTCTTTTGGCCCTTTGATCTGATCTTTGGAGACAAAGGAGAGGGGCAGATGGGAGGGAGGGATGGAGGGCAGGGGTTTGGGGGCAGTAAGGGGAACGCCGGTGCTTCACCTCTTTCTTTTGTTCTTTTTTTTTTTTTTTTGGTTTGGACTCTTTCTTTTGCTTGTAGTGTGTGTGTGTATGTGTGTGTGTGTTTTCCCTTTGACACTGCTGAGGTTTTGTCTGGACACTCGTCTCCCGGGCGAATCAAGAGACAACGCTGCCAGAGGCGATGCTTTGGTATCCAAGAGTGACTGTCTGGTGGTAGATGAGCAGTCTGGAAGATGACATGATGATGGTATGGGTGTGTATGGGGTGATGAAAATAAAAGAAGCCAAATAATGCTGAATAAAATCCCAAGACTGTCCACATCTGCCTGTGGTATCCTCTTTGTAGACTGTTGAGTGTGTTTACTTCGATTTGAGCAAACACTAAAGACAACAGTGAGAATATTGATGATGAAATCCTGATAGAAAATGTTCTCTTTGCACAGAAAATTAGGATGTTAATAAAACAGCTAAACAACCAACAAAAAATGACCAATATATTTATTTTTACCTGGATCAAATAAGATTTTCCAACATGTACGGTTGGTTTTATCCAATTTATATGCCAGATGGGTCGGTTTTACCACATAGTATAATTTAATGAATACCAGAAAGCTCAGGCATTAACAGCAAAGTATACTACAGTAAGTATGGATCGGCATCTTAAGTGATGCTATAGTAATTATAGTAGTAAACTCCACCCATCTGCCACCCCAGACTGGTGAAAACAAACACTGCCTGTTCTACTGTAAGGTATGCATCACTGTAAAGAGAGAGGTAGGTAGATATGCTGCATGTGGGATCAGCTGTAAAACATTACATATCTGTAATACCACAAAGAGCGATTAATGTAAATTAATAGAAAAAAATAGATATTTTGTAAAACTGACAATGAGAACAAAGGAAATCCTGAGTGAAATGGCAAATGTTTGTCATGAAGTGAAATGAAGTACTGACCTGATCCTGGACAGATCAGAATGCAAAGTCTTTTTGAACTAAAGCTTTTCTCTCCGTTTTGTTGTTTTTTTGTCTTTTTTGGTTTTCAGTTTTTGGTATTTGGAGATTTTGGTTTTCATCTTTGTAAGTGTGTGTTTCTCTTCTAGCATCTTTTCCCTCTTCTTTTGTTTTGTTTTTTTTTTAAATTTGGTTGCAACCACATGACCTTCTGAGCTTGTTAAACAAGTCTTTTCTTTTTGCCTCCCATTTCTCACACACAGTTTCGCTTCTCATCCCTGCCCTCAGCAAGTTTATTTTTTCTCCAGCAGATAAAAAGCATGCTGTTCATTTCCCCGATGCTGAGCAAAAACACTCCTCAGTGCCACCTCTCCAGCTGTAGATCATTATTTGGTTTCAAATGTCCCCCCTCCGTTCTGCAGTTCTCTCTATCCTCTCCATTCTCCCTCTCTCTTTGCTTCCTCCCATCATCCATCTGTGTATATTTTTGGCTTCAGAAGACTTCAGCGGGGAGACAGAGAAAGAGAGAGACGAAATCAGAGATGGATCAGACAGAGAGATGGCTTTGGTTGAAAGGCGAGGTTGTAAATTTAGATTTTTAAAGCTCCTTTAACTCTTCCTCTTCCTCCTCCTCGTTCTCCTCTGATAAGAAACTTTGGCTGTCAGTGAGGGATCACTCGGCCATGGCCCCTCCCAAAGGAGGTGGCGAGGCTTCGCTGAAAGAACAGAAGGAGGCGGGGCTTGAACAAGGAGATGCGGACTCCTCGGGACACGAAGTCGGGCTCATGAGGTCGCTGGCGCCGGGCGGCGGAGACTGGGAGAAGGAGGGACGGGGGCCGCACATTCCACCAACGCTGCTGACCAGTCCCATGGCAGGTGTGGAGGTTGTTGCCATGGAGCCGGTCACCATGGGGAGGAGGGTAGGGCGGTTGAGGAAGAGTGAGGGGCGGAGGGAAGGAGGTACAGCGGGACCCCCAGGTCCTCCCAGAAGCATGTGAGCGGCTCCCCCCTCGAGGCTGGAGATGGGCAGCTGACCACTGCTGGCTGCCAGAGCTGGTAGGGATGGACGAGAGGAAGAAGATAGAGGGAGTGTGGACGGAGTGAGAGATAAGAGAAGGGTTGAGATGAAAGGAGGAGGGAAAGAAAAAGAAAAAATGTGATAAATACAAAGTGACAAATGATGAAGCGAGGTAGAAAAAAGATGACGGAAGGGAAAAGAGTAAAAGGAAAAGCAGGACGAACGTAGATGTGGTGGCGTTGAAGAGGAAACAAACAGCAGAGAAAAGAGGTGAAGAGAAAGATGGAGAGATGGATAAACATAGGCAGAGGACAAAAAGGAAAGAAAATTTGTAGAAGAGCAGGCAGAGTGGATAAAAAAAGACAGGTTTGGAGGATAGAAAAAGACAGGAAGAAAAGAGACACATCAGTAACTAGAGATGCAGATAGGGGAAGACTGCAGAGTGACTAAACTGGCAGTTTTCATACATTCACTTATATAATGGAAATAAATCATTCTGGGAGTAAGCAGGCAAAAATGATTTAAGGGTCAGGTCACCCAAGTCACAACAAAACTATTTTCAAACAGATATCAGAATAATTTCGGACAGACTTTTATGAAAATAACTTGGTGACACATTTGCTGAAGCTGTCACTAAAGAACAGACGGATAATGGTCTATTGCTTCTCATGGCATTTGCTAGAATCTAACTCAGCACACCAAAAACAACCAATCAGAGCCGAGGAGTCTTTAAAGCAGCTGTCAATCATGTCAATCACTGCTCGTGAACGACGGTCATATATATATATATATATATATATCTATATATATATATATATATATATCTGTATATACACATACATACAGTATATATATATGGTGAACTGAACCTTTAGAAATAAATATGCTTCTATTTACATTTTGATATAAAAAATACTAAATCCTAAATTGCAAGAAGACAAATGACAGTCAGCAAAAGGATGAAGATGGAGATACAGTTATTTACTACACATGCACACAACCAGCTACATGATGCTATGAATGATGAATACTGATTTGGATGCTTGTGAAAGTGTGAAAATAAACTTGTCTCATTCTGCTGACTATCTGCACACAACATCAAGTAGCACCACAGAAAAACAAAAAAAAAAATCATCAGTATGTGTCACACTGTTCACAGAAAAAACCATGAGTGACCTAAAGAGGTTTACTTTAGATATTACAAGGTGTTTTTCAAGGCATCATTATGATGTATTGCGATGAGAAATAAGATCCCAACACTGAAAATAATCCTGTATTTTCCTGCAGAATTACTGCAGCGAGCACGGCAGAATAAGCTGTCTATCAGTCAGAGCTCCACTGTAACAGAGAGTGACACCTGCCGACTTTTGAATTCCAGTGTAATAGTCAACACTTTTATCCATTACAGCGCCACGAGTGTAAACATTCATAGCTTGTGTGTGGCCCCAGAGGGATTCAAACCAGAAATCCTTTTCCACGTCAACACTTCATTTCAAAAACCCTCTTTTCACCGAGGCTCCTCTTTCTTCTCTCCTTCAGCCTATAACTCTATCAGAGCCGGCAGTGCCAGAGCTGCAGTTTCCATAACAGGCTGTATCCTTCTCATCAACACATGGCCCGGAGGAGGCCGGCTCTGAATGACGCCAGAACAGAGCGGGAGAAAAAGGGGAAGGTCTGAATCGGCGCTATAGGGAGATGGATCACATGACGGATTCAAAGCTGAGCTCACAGACTTTATTTGTGATGCTTAATTGATTTGGCAGCAGATCGTCTCTTTTAAAAAGGGGAATTTTGAGTGGAAACTAGTTATTTAGCCAACAGGCCTCGGTGTAGAGAGGGAGGGGATTGTGCCTGTTCAACTGTTTACTGTAAGCTGACTTGGCCTCCTAAGCTTTGCCATAAGGGTCTCTTGTCACTCTGTGATAATAGCAGTCTATTGTATGAGAATCAAATTGAATCTTTCACCATACTGAGCGATTCAAAAAGTTTGTGCTGAGGAGGAGGAGTGAGAGCCGGGCTCGCTGTTGGCTACTGTCGTCTGAGAGCTGCAAGGAAATTCATTTTGGACAGAATGGATGAAGGGTGAAATGGGAAGTAGTCTTAAGAAATGGAGACTCATGAAGACTTGCTGGGCTGGAGGGGACAGTCTGCATGCACACACACAAACACACACACATGCACACACACCTTGCATGGTAGCCAGGGGACTGCTGCCAATGAGGGCCTGGTTCATCCCTGTGCTTACTCCCATCAATGTGTTCCTGAAATGTGGACGGACCGCAAATTCACACAAACAATTCCCACTTGTAGAGAAAGAGTTAGCAGGTTAGAGTGATGTAAACCCAGTGTAATTATGTCTCTTGTCTTGTGTTTGATGGTGTAATTGGGGCACCAGCAGCTTCTCTGACACTGTCTATCTGTGTCAAAACTGCATGCCTTAGCTTGTACATACATCTCCGTGTGTGAACAGAACTGCAGTCAAACTGGTGTGGCAGCAGTCTGACACACCTTTCAACAGCTTTTCTTTGCAACATACAGCTGCATACGTTTCAGATGATGTCAAGTTTAACATTTCATTACAGCTGATGGAGGGCTGATGGTTTCACTGATTCAGGAACAACCTAAACACTCCAAAATGTGTGAAAAAACCCCATTTCAAATACAGATAGTATAAAATAGTGTGTCATTTTTGCATTCTTACACAGAGGTGTAAATAAGATTTTTCCAAAGAGTCAGTCTTTTATTTTGAAAGAAACACGGTCTCTCTCCTTTTAATTAAGGCCTGCAACAAATTATCATTTTTATTAATAATTTGTCTGTTTTTGCCTGATATCAGATGAAATTGTCAGCGGGTCACACTCCGTTTCCATCTTCAGTTTAACATTGTCTCCCCTCTAACTGATTTCCATGGAGGAGGGTTTTTTTTAATTTCTCCAACCAATCACTTGAGACCAGTATATCCACCTGAGTCTAATGTCATTTAAAGTCAACACTGATGCGCAGCCGTACCAATATACCTGCTTATGCTTGGGTTTTAAAAGTGGAGCGGAGCAAAGTAAAAACTAATGACAATGACAATAGCATTAGTCCCGCCCATGGCACGGACTGACTAATCTAGTCCCCCCCACTGGATGTTGAGAAACTGCTGTTTCACGTCACAATGCCAGACCAGAGTCAGTCAACTCAAACTCGGTGGACTGGGCGAATTCATAGGTCTACTCTGGACCCAGGCAAAATGTATTGCTTATTATTTTTGATTAATTGCCTTATTTCACAAAATGTGGATTATAAAATGTCAAAAAACAAATATATACATTTTACAATAATACAAATCTAAAAAAGCAGAGGGTTTTCACATTTAAGACGTAGACATGGGAGAGTGTTTCATAGCTTGCTTTCTGCAAGATTGACCGATTAACCGTAAATTGTTGTGGGCAAAGTTTGTTTTCTGTTTTCCTGTTGTACTTCCACCTATCATCTTTTTGATTATGACTGGCTCAAAGCCTCAAACCGAATCATGTTTCTTTAAAACTTGCGTCGTGTACATTTAATTTAATGGTGCTGAGCAAACGGTGGTGAAAAACAGCTGAGGTATCGGGAGAAAATCTTGTTGTCTAAAAGGCGTGTTTGATGCTTTCCCATCTCATTAATGACAATACTTTAACGTCAGGTTGAAGATCTAATTTACCTGTTAGATGACTGAGTAAAGGAAATGACAGCTTGAGTTTCCCCAAAACTAGCAGTTAGTCTGACCGGCACTGACGTGGCGCTGTTGGGTAATGGTAGATTTGGTTCATTGAAGGCGTTAGCAAAGCAATATGGTACATAAAATAAGCACAGCAGTAACATCAGATAGATCAGATTAGTAGTAGTGTTTAACTATATATCTTTAAATGTTACAGTTACGAATGAAAATGATGAAAGAAATAAACAAGTTTGCCTATTTCAGATATCTCTGCAGTTCAAATCAACTGCCAGTTGTGAACCTGAAAGTAACTTTTAGTGTGAAGTCATCGTTATTCCGTCTATAGATCATTTCAAACTTGATGACTTAAACATTCTAAATAGGTCCACGTGTATTTCCTGTTGGAATGTCTGTAATGCAGTAGTTGAGAGGAAGTAAACAACGCCCTCTGCTGCCATAAAATCCCTTTAAAGATAAAATAACCACCATGTTTTTTTTTTTCAATTATTACCATCAGATAAACACTCACCCAGTGTTGAGCCCGTGGGCCCCAAGGCTGGGAGGGGCAGGGCTAGCTGTGCTATGTGGGGGTGGGGTTACAGAAGAAGAGGCGGAGCCTACTGCAGCGGAGCTGACAGGAGTCATGGGGCAGGATGCTGAAGAGCTGGCGGCTGAGGGGAAGAGAAGGAGAGGGATGTTGGTGCCATGTAGCAGGTTTGTTTTCACCGTGCGGATGAGTTACAGCATTAAATAAACATTTTGGTGACACAGTTCTTAATCAGCAGTCAGGATCCTTAGCTTTTTGAGTGTCTTCTTTAACTCCAGTCAACTGCAGACTGGAGAGAGAAGTTTGCGACTGGAAAGTATTAGCCTCGGCTCAACGGACCGATAAATTTCCAGCTGTGTTTGTTACCTGTCAGGCCATCTGTCATATCTGTGAAGCCTGGGATAGCTCACACCTTAGCCAGGGTCCATAAATCACGAGGACAAGCCATGACTCATGGAGGTAAACAACTCAAGACGGGACCAGTGCTTCCATGTTGTTGTCAACAAAACATCATTGTTTTCTATTTCAATCTTCCTCTCACAGAAATCATTTTTTTTCAAGTGATGATTCTTCAGTGTTTCATCAAAGCAGCAAAAAGCTCCGACAATACAGAAGTATCAACTTCTTCCAAATAACGTCAGGACCAGTTTAATCTTCCTGTGACCGACCTTAGGGTTCCAAAAACACAATTGGGAAGCACTGCTCTAACCTTTAATAATTCATTGACGAGACTCTACACGGGCACAAACAGTAATTACAGCTCACCTGTTGTGCTGAGACAGGTGGTGACCTGGGACAGACCCTGACTCGATATCTGGAGAGGGAGAGAGGGAAAGAGAGATCAGGAAATACTTCCATCTGTGGAAACAAATATCCAACCTCTGAAATTACACAAAACAAGTAAAGGAAGAGTCAGTGGATGTGTGGTGGACTGTACCATGTGCGGGCTGTAGCAGGGGGCTTTGTGTGTCACAACAGGTGAAGTCTGGCTGGGCAAGGGAGGGGTGGTGCTGCTAGAGGGGTTGATGCGTTTCTCTTTCTGTCTACGGTTGCAGAACCAAACACGAATCACCTCCTTCTCCATGTTGAGCTGCTCCGCCATGAGCAGGATCTCCTCCGAGGTAGGCTTCTGGTTCTGAGGAGGAAAACATCAAACTGATGAGTAAAAAGACAGACGAGCAGAAACTGAAACCAATGGATGAATGAACAGGTGATGATATTTGCCTAACCCTTACATGCATACCTTCAGCTCTTTAGCAAGCCTGTCTAATTCAGTCAATTCACTCAAATGTGCACCCAACTTGACAGTATTCCTTAGATGATTTTTCCTCAACACTGACTATGTTTTCATGCACAAAATGTTCCAGGTGTTTCTTATTCCAAACAAGACAATAAGCTGTTTACATGGCTGATGAAAATGAATATTCCACTAGTATTCCTGTTAACATGCAGCCATGCATACTCAGATTAACCTGCCATAACATGATTATCATGCCAAAATATGAACCAGTGGAACAGCTGGAGCCACTTTAGCTTCTTTGCATCAAAATAAAGTTTGTTTCCCTTTTGCATTCCTTCAACCACTTTCTTGAAAAGGTCACTGTTGCAACGTTGCGCATATCCAAGAACCCGTTCATATCCTGATCTTTCATGATGTTTAAAAGTTTGATGATGTCTCTCCTTTGGACCAGGGATGCGGGCTTTTCTTTTGGGCATGCATCTCTACCTCACAGTTTTGCAATCTGTAAGCTAGTTGGTTTGTATACAACACACAGAGCTGACTCAAATAGGTAAGAAGCTGTGTGTTACAAACTACGTTAAAACCCCAGTTGAGATGCATGTTATGAATGTGTCGTATTGGTGCTCAAAGAATGCTCCTAAAACCACAATAATACCGGCATATTCCAAATGAAAATGTTTCTTTAAAAAAAAGAAGGCCTAATTTGGAATATCCAAATGCAATATGCTGTTTACATGACTGGTGTCATATTCTGAGTCATAGTGGAACATCATAGTGTGCATGCAAATGTAGACAATGTTCATATGTTAAAGTTTTAAAAAGTCTTAAAAAGCTTTGTTTTTTTTAGCATTTTCTCTCAAATGATTATATGCCAGACGTTTACTTTGAGTAAAAGATCTGAATACTTCCTGAAAAATAAAAGATGAGGCTCTTAAATCTGCCACGTGCATCATTTTGTACAGTTGAGATCTAGAAAAATACCTCACTTGTCAGATCTCAGTAAGAAATTCAACATCCACTGAGATATGATTCCTCTGAATGCCATGATATCTTTTTGTTGACATTTTTCTGTTTTTGTGTCAGTCTCACTCTCCAGACTGACAGATTCCAGACTGACAGACACGGTGTTCTACATCCTTGGTAAATAAGTCAATGTCCTACCGTGCAGAAGTTGCGCTCTAAGGCCACTCGCACATTGGTCTCGATGCTGGTGCGCTTCTTCCTGCGCCGGCCGGATAGACCCTCGATGCCCAACATAGGGGAGGAGAGAGAAGACGGGCTGGGCAGCATGCTGTCTACTGCCATGGTTTCTGTCAGAGAGAGAGAGAGATAGAGAGACGAGAGCAAGAATAAATAAAGAGACATGAAGACATGTGGGCCAACAGACAGAAAAGCATGGAAGAAAACATGCAGTAAAGCCTTCTGAAGTAAAAGAACTACAGTTTTTTGCACTTACATGGTAACAACCAAAAAATATCACACTGATAACTTTAGACTTTTAGAACTGTTACTGACATACAGTATTGCTAAGTAATACTTCCATTAACAATAACTTCATCTATCCGCGCAATTTCGTCAGAGCTTGGTTTTGGACTTTTTCAAGTTTTGGAGGTCATTTATAAGTCATGCAAAATGAATGATTGCTGGGAACAAACTCTGCTGTCTGGATTTTCTTTATGACAGACTTGTGTCTGCTGTCAATCAGGTTAAGTTCTGGACGTTTACCTGCATCACTCAGCCACTTCTCCAGCAGTGGTTTCAGCTTGCACATGTTCTTAAAGCTCAGGTTGAGAGCTTCAAATCGGGAGATGGTGGTCTGGCTGAAGTCGTTACCATACAGTTTACCCATCGCAACACCAACGTCTCCCTGTCAGACAAATAAACAGTGTCAGAAATTAAGCTGAGACACACACACACACACACACACACTCCTGTCCACCTTCTTATTACCCCTCTTACCTGGGTGAATCCGAGCTTGATGCGTCGTTGTTTGAAGGTGCGGGCAAACTGCTCCAGCTCCTCCAGGTCGCTGGGTTCTTCCCCCATGTGACTCCCGTGACCTCCAGGAGTCAAGCCAGAAGTCAACGAGGAAGCCATGGCGCTGCTAGATGCTGAGGTGGCTCCTACAGACGTCACAACACCAACGCTGCTGCTGCCGGTGGCGACTATAGAGCCGCTGCCGCCACTGCTGCTTCCGCCAACCACAACATCGCTGCTCTTCTCCCTCTGTAATGTCGGGAAGACAGAAGTAAGAACTTTATTCAAATGGACTGACATGATATTGTATGTGTGGAGCAGGAGTCACCAACTATTTTTGTTGAAGGGCAAGAGTTTGTAGGGGCAGGACTTTTTCTAAATAAACAATTATTTAAACCTTAATAGCATCTCATTGTTAATTAATTTAATGTTCAATAATATAATGAAAATACTTTTAAATAAAAAAATAAATAAAATGGAATGTTAGAAATGAGAGTTTGCCTCCATCCTTGCATGAAGATATGGCACAAGCCGCATCCTGTTAATAAAATACCGGAAATTGTTTCACCCTCACCTGATTGCACCTGATCTGCACTGAAATATCTGTAAATGCACCACCCGAAAACAACCCCAACTTTATTCATAATAGCAGCACAATTGTCAGGACTGAGAAAAGGCCTGAGTGTATGTGTGTTTATATTAAAATATTTTCTAATAAGCTTACTAGAACCGGGTCTGCAAGCTGTGGGTCGACCCGAAAATCACTACTACTTGCTGATGAATGTCTGTAGCACCTGCTGATTGAACGCACATATTTGGGGTTTGTAAATCATTCATGATAAAATGATCAGTTGCAATTGTTTTGGGGGTTCCTTCAAAAGCCAGCTGACGATCACTGGTGTACAGGTTGAGCATGAGGCCAAAGAAATTAAGTGAATCCTAAAGAAATACTTCACCCACCAAATGACCATTTATGTATCAATTACTCAACTAGTGTCACGCTTTATTTGTGAGGCGAGCTGTTTTTCTTACACGCCTCTGATTGATCCAATAACAGCAAACACTTGATGAATTAAAGTCACTGGGGACCGTGTTTAACAACAGCAAAACTATATTAAAATATCCATTTACAAACTCCTACACAACCCTGCAAGTCTTGCTGCAAAGTCTATTGGTATTGTGGTAAAATTTAGTTTCGTTTTGTTTTTGATTTTATTTACTATTATAATTTGTTTTGATTGTAAAGTACCTTGTAATTTTGTTTAAAATGATATACTGAAAAATATATACATAAAAATATATACTATAGTGTATATTTTTTTTCATTATGTATTATTGTCATGACTGCTAAATCATACAGAGCTGAAATAGACTGGTCAGTGAATACATATGATTTAATCATCTGGGAGTCATGCATAAAAACAATAATTTGATCCTGTGTGCACTGACAAATTAAACAAATTTGACATCAATCATGCACAAAAAACATCTTTTATTCAAAACAGGAGAAAAATACTATGAATATATTATCTGTAGACAGAGTTTAACCTCGGCCTGCCATCAGGTCGTCTGAGACACATAGTACGTCAGAGCAGGAATTTGACCCTGCGAGCTTTGGGAGTATCAACTAATTGACCAGACATCATGCACGATACCTGCCGCTACACGCCTCATTTACATTTATCATCTCTGTGAATAAAATACATGAACAAGCAGGGAGCGGCCGCTGTCGTGTTTGACATGACTTCATCACAGCTTATTGAAAAATCTATAACGGCCCTCAGATGCGTGGGGATGCATTCATGCATTGTGTTACAGAGGATAAAGACCTAGGACACGAGGTGAGCTGAGTGAATATATCATCAAGATTCTATGTCTTTCATGAAAAGAAGCTGCCACGATGGAATATATTTTTCAATAAGCAGCTACCTCGACCTTTTTCCTTTGGCAGATTGTTGCAGCAGAGATCAGCTATTTGTTTAAAGTGTCTCTGAAAGCAGAAGACAACCTGAAGGATAGTCAAGAGTGTTTTGCATTCTGCAGGTGGTTTGCCTGAGATGACAGCTGATGGTGGTTAATATCAGTCTAACAAAAGACCTGTGCTGCAGAGATTCAACATCTATTGGTTTTGCATGAAGATAACTAATACCACTTGTGGTTTATTTACATTATGCTTCTCAAGGTCTCTTTTACGCTGTCTTTCTCTCCCTCTCCCTCTGTCTGAACAAACTCACACAAAGACTTTCTACCTGTGCTTGGAGACCCAGGCGAGGCGGGGTTGTCAGTAGCCCCCCTGGGCTTTGCTGAGGTAGCTGGATCAGATTTGGTGTCGAGAGCAAACCTGTGAAAGGAAGAGTAACCAATTAACAAACCAAACAATCATCCAACCAACCAACCGCTCAATCAAATTATTAAAGGGTCCAGTATGTAGGACTTAGGGAGAGATACTGGCATAAATAAAATAAAACATAATAAGTATTTTTTTTGGTATAATCACCTGAAAATAAGAATCGTTGTGTTTTCGTTACCTTAGAATGAGCTGTTCATATCTACAGAGCCCAAAAAGGACCAAACACCGGCTCTAGATAGGGCCATTCACATTTCCTTATTGGCTACCATAGGTAGCAGTTAGCAGCATAGTTAGCAGTCCTAATTGGCTACCATAATTAGCAGTTAGCAGCATAGTTAGCAGTCCTTATTGGCTACCATAGTTAGCGTACAAGCTGAGCAGCATCAGAAAAAAAACAGGAAACTACTTTATTCCCCCCCTTTTTTTTAACTCTTTAAATCATCAGGTCCGTTTGTTTTTGAGAAGAAGAGACCTCTTTGGATAATTTGGCTCCTTATAAAAACCCTCTGAACCTCTGAATCATACATCATCACAAAGAAAAGGAGAACACACGTAGGAGAGAATTAATTTGTAACGTGAAACTGCTTTATAAAGTATTTTACTAGTTTGAATCACCTGGATCTCTATGGATAATTTGGTTCCCCGAACAATAAACACTGAAAGAATCCTAACCGTGAGTTCAAGTTTGGCCCATGGGAGACGTTTCAGCTGGTTGCAATCATAGACAATAGGCAATATTGAATGTAGCTACTGTGACGTCACCCATTGGTTTATGGACTTTCATTTTGAAGCCTCAAGCTCGGCATTTTGGTCATTGCCATTTTGTTTGTTGGAGCCAGGAGTGACCTTTGTTGGATGAGAGGCTGGAGCTGTGGAGGAGTGAGGGGTGGATCTGACTGAGAAGCTGAGGACACTATCGGCAGACAGCCTGTCACTCAAAGCAACCAGCACTTAATTATGTGCAACTTTAAGCCTTGATAAAATGTGAACGGGTGGCCCTAGTTGCCCGCTGTACAGTTGCCATGAATGTTGAAATTAGATTTTGAGACGGAAACTGTTTTTTGTACCAGGCTGTAAACATGTATTACTGCTGTAAATTTGGGCATTTTAACACAGGGGGCTGTGGGGATTGACTTGCTTCCGGAGCCAGTCTCAAGTGGCCATTAAAGGAACTGCAGCTTTTAACACTTTTCAGTTGGCTTCATTTTTCAGCCCCGTACATTGCACCTTGGTTCCAGTCTGCAATCCTCACTGCTAGATGCCACTAAATCCACACACTGCTGTGATAAATGCACCAGTAAAGCCATCGGGTATGGAACCAAAATTTCTTTCACTATATTACATGAATTCTTGGTGGGTTTAATTCTTCAAATGTGTACTTTATTGTAATTATCAGAACTGGAGACCAGAAGTTTCCTAAGTGGACCTCACCCTGCTGCGGCTGCTGTGCCTGTGGTGGCTGAGACAGGAGGAACTGGGCAGGAGACTGGAGATGATGACCCGGCATCAGAACCAGCTGCTGGAGCTGCAACAGCTGCTGGATGTCCTGCAATGAAAACACAAACACTCCTCAATATACTGCACAAATAAACTGGGCTTAAAGGTGACAGACAAGTCAAGGGATGGCCAAATATTTTTTTAAAAAAAGTGTCAAAAGTGCAACTAAGAAATCACATGCTGTACTTCGCTTACTTCAAAAGGTACACACTGTTCATTAGAGCACTTGCTGTTCATACCTGGGCTGTGAGCTGGATCGGCTGTGACAGGGCCAGCTGTGGTGGAGGCGGGGCTTGGACAGTTTGTTCCTGTTTGGTTTGTTGCTGTTGCTGCTGCTGTTGCTGCTGGGATTGTGATTGGCTCTGCTGTTGCTGCTGGTTGGCTTGTTGCTGCGCGGCAGCATGGGCAGCGTGAGCGGCATGGGCAGCGTTTGACTGCTGAACGGCGGCCGCCAGGAGCTGAGCCTGAGCCTGTTGTAGGAGCAGCTGCTGCTGGGCTGGGAGCAGAGCGGCAAGCTAGGGGACAGCAGGAGAAGGTGGAGGAGGAAAGGGGCGACAGAGAAATAAGGACAGCGATGGCAAATGAGATGAAGTTGTAAAGATGCAGGAAGGAGGTTGAAAGGAGAGGTGAATGACAAAGTAGTTTGACAAAAAAAGGAAATGAGAAGGATCATGTGCAAGAAGAATAAAATGAAGACAAAAGTGGAGACATAAAGAAAGTCAGGGGAGAGAACAAAGAGCAGAGTCAGCTAAGCATTCCAGGAATAGAGGTGTAGGTGAATCTGTTAGCGGACAATAAAAGCATGCCAGAGCAAGACAAGCAAGAAAAGCCATCCACTTAACTTAAAGAACGTTTGGCTTAGGTATTTCACCTAATGCAAATACTGTACACTGTATGCTGTGCAGGTGCTTTCTTGTCCTTCAGGGCATTTATGTACTTACACTGAATATTTTTCTCGTGTGCAAGTGCATGACAGTAGTCACATTATTCGGCACTTAACACTATAAACTAAATGAAGGCACAGTCACATGAAAGCATGTTTGAGACTGCTTACAGCATTTAACTATCATTTTTGGTTCATTTTACCAGATGACAGCAATTCTAAATTGTTGATAGAGCACAAATGTAACATTTTAACCACAGATGTGGACACGATGTAGCCAGCAATTTGAAATCAAAATCTTCGGACTGAAATCAAAGAGCAGATCTAGACTAACTCTCAATGACCTTCTTCTTCTGGAGTATAGTGCAGAGGGGAGTCCACTGTGCTTAGCTAAAATTTCAAGAGAGACTGGTACTCATCAAATCTGATAGAAACGGCAGGGCGCACAACTCCAAAAATCTTAATGTGTAGAAAATCTGCAAACAGTAAGAACACCAGCACTACTAGGAAGTTTCACTTATTCAATATGGGCCAAAATGCACAGAAGATCATCAGTGCTGATGATGGTGCAAATATATTTTACCTAAAGATGGTTTCTGTCATTGTACAAAGTTCTAATCACAGTGATTAATGTTCAACTGTTCATTTTTCTAATAGGTTTGGTTTTAATAAGTTATGGTGACATAAAAGGGGGTTCAATGTCATGATTGACAGCTGTGTGTGTTGTGATTAAAGTCTCTGCTTGGTATTGGCTGGAAGGGTGTATGGGCAGGAACACAATACTAGGGAGACTGCTACTGCGCAGAACGTTACTAGCGCAAGATGGCAACGGCTGTATCCAGGATATTTTGGCTTCATTTTTGTACAGTGGGAGAAAATGGAGCTGCCTTGTCCTTCTTTATATACAGTCTATGTTACATTTACAAGCAGTTTTTATTTAAAGTCTAAAAAAAGCATCATTGATACACAGAAAAAAAGGACTGAGGAGAACTTTCCGACGAAGACAGTTGCCATGTCAGCCAAGAAGGGGGTCACATCTCGTCTTAACACAATTTATTATGAGTGTGAGCGTGTGCATCGTCTCACCCCTGCTAGCTGACTGCCAGCCAGCATTAGCTGTGTGTGGTGGTGTTGTTGTTGTTGCTGTTGTTGTTGTTGTTGCTGCTGCTGCTGCTGCTGCTGCTGTTGCTGTTGTTGTTGTTGTTGTTGTTGAGAGGAAGGGGGGATGTTGCTATGGGCCATCTCAGAGCTCTCCTCACTCTTTCCCTAAAGCAGATCACAAAGAAATGTTTTTGTGAGTAAATGCATTGATCCAGAGACGGTTTTTAAAGCAACACACACACACACACACACACACACACACACAGTCATACACTGATAGGTACAGCTGTTGTCCTCTACTACTGACAATCTGACTTTTCTTGTTTTGCTGGCGCAGTGAAAAGTTTTTTTAATCCAGTACTCATGGAATATGCACAGGGTATACATAGAATATATGAGAAATTATACTTACACAAAATCAAACTGCTGTTTAACGCAACACTACAAGAAAATGTCTGTTTGATTTCAGAAAATGAATCCTGCAAGTCTGTCCCCAAAATGATTAATCTTATAAATGTAGGGAGGAGGTAGACCCGAAGCACAAATCCCATATATACTTGTGGAAAAACTTATTGTGAACATAAATGGCTGACAAAATGCAATCAACTTGTGCACACATTTCAGTGATCAAAGCCAGTTTAACATATCATTTTTGTAGCTATTTTGCACATGCAAACATACCAATTAAGACATAATTTCTACTATATTTCTACTTTAACTCTGCATTTTGCTTCTCACACACACTCTCAGGTCTTAAAATGCAAACATTTAACAGATCAGACTTTGAGCAGCTGCATAATTATGAGACCTGCAAAGCTGATGTGATAAATCAGTTTTGGACCCCCTCTCACAAATGTTCGTGCAGCCAGGGAACAGGTTTCTCAGAATGCAGAATCATGAGACAAACCAGATTTTGTTGGCGAAAAGAAAAGAGTCAAAGTCAAAGATACTTCATTAGCGCTCCCTTGTTTGACTTTGTGAGCCTCCGTCTATTGTTGCCCTCTCCTGATTCACAAGTTGAAGTGTTTGCCGTTCACCTGTCCAGAAGGTCGAGTCAATCCTCCCCGTTTTCATGGTGTCAGGAACACTCCAAAGCTGGTGACCTCTGACCTCTAGCTGTCGTTAGCCACTCACAGCCCTGTCATTACCCATCCATCACCGCTGCACTGTGCTGCATCTGTACGTCTATCACTCACTGTCACCTCTCTCACACACCCTTTCTTCTTTCTGCCTTTTCTCTCACAGCTGACTGTTTCTTCTCCTCAGTGAAGGTGGGCGTGGACAAAGTTGTATGATTTGCATATTAAGTGCAATGACTACAAACACACCACAGATAGTCATGCCAGCACAAACACACGCTTACACACACACCCACATACACATACATGTTCATACACACACCCACACCTACTTATTGCACTGTTGTTTTCAGTGCATACACAAAAACACACCAACGGTTTTTGATTAAATCTGACAACAAGAAAAAACAATAGTGACATAAAATGTACTAAAATGAGTAGCACTGTAAGCAAATAACTTTGCACCTACAGTATCATGCTTGTCCTGTGATCCCTATGAGCAAAAAATACAGTCATTCCTCAGCTGCAAGCACAATGCTACCCATAGCTACATGCTAATGTTAGGGAAACATGTGATCCTGGTCGCTGATGCTGAAAATTCCAGAATGATTTTGGATCATATTCATGCTGGAATATTTCTGGTTTCATTAAGTAAGTTTTCTTGGTGATTTCTCACAGTAGAAAGTGCCGCTATTCTCTGTTACAGTCCTTCCCCAGCTGCAAGTACGCTGCTACATGTAGCTACATGCTAATGTCAGGGTAGCATGTTATCTCAGTTGCCAGTGTTGTTCATTTTTTTCTCCAATTTGAGATCATTTTCCTGCTGGAACATGTCTGATTGTGTTAGGAAGGTTCTTATAAAGCTGATTATAATCAGAGGTCAGTACTGGAAACTGTTTATGAAAATGGTGAATGGATATAAAAATAATTGATCAGCTCTTCATGGCCTCTATATAACCAAAAGAGGTTTGACTGATACAGAGTTTTAGTATTAACGTTGTTGACAGCCAATTTTTTATGACAGGTTATAAGCTGGAATTGACCAAAACAGCACGCGTGTCAGATCTGGCTCACCTTGCTACCAGCCGGTGTGGGAGAGATGCTGAAGGGGCTTGTTTTCATCGGCTGGACCTGCAGTGGCAAATAAAAGTAACAAAAAATAAAATCACGCACATCAGTGTCGACATCATCCGATGACAGATTCAGACACTGCAATCAGTTACTCAAACATCAACAACGATATAAAAACTGCCACTGCCAATGTTTTGATAATCTAATGATCATTTTCGTGATTTCTTTGAACAAGAAAGCCAAACATTTGCTGGTTTCATGCTTCTTAAATGTTCAAATTTGATGTTTTTTGCGGTACATGATAATAAACTCAATAGCTTTTGAGTTTTGGACTGTGTGTCGGATAAAACATACTATTCCAAAACATCACCTCTGGCTCTGGGATATCACACATGCCATGTTTCATTTTATGACAAAATTATTCATCAATAATGAAAATAATCATTAATTCCAGCCCCACTGTATGAGAAAGACGCTATCAAAAAACCCAACAAGTATTGTAGCTTAATACTCAAGTTCACAATCATGTGGCAGGATTTGAGAACGCATTAGTATTAGTATTAGCAAGTATTGATTTTCCACCAAATATTAAGCTCTACTCTACTAATGAACAGATAAGTAACATTAAATGTTATTTTGAAGACTTGATACAGATATTGCTGTTATTATAAATTTATGTATCTATATATATTTACTGTATCATGATAATTTACAGATAGTAAACTTTATGTATTTATCAGATTCATTTTTTTGGTACATTAATTTTTATCCTATTTATCAATTTGTTGGATTTATTCCAGAGTGAGGCATTTAACAAAGTCACTCCATGTTGTGTACTGTGTATGACTGCATGAAAATAAGACTTGATTGGATTTGGAGATAAAAGCAAAGTTTAGACAAGTGCAACTTTTATTTTATTCAAAATTACTGTTAATAACAGTAGCTATAATTATTGTTATCATTATTATTATTATTTTAGTTTCTGTGTTAAAATAACAACACTGGGATAATAACACAAAATAATATAATAAAATAAAAGTAAAAGACCAACCTGGTCATCGGGGCTGTTTCTGTCAGAGTCTGAAACACAAAGAGACCGTTTATTAGACAGTGTGAGGGATTGTGTGTGTGTTCGTGTGTGTGCGTGTGTGTTCGCTGTGTTGTAGAAATTGCACAATGACTTAACAACATCACAATCATTTGAAATAATGAGAGAAAATTCATATAATTAAAACATGACGATTGAATTCTTTAAACAAAATGTCATCATTATTATTCATGTCATGAAATATATTTGTGTTTGTGTACCTGAACTGTCCCCTGGATACTCAGCCCCAGGCTTCTCCTCTTCTGCTGCTTTAGACATCCTGATATCTGCAAGAGACACACACATTCACATACACACACCAGAAAGGGTCACGGAAAATACATGGAGGTACATAAGGCCATGCTACATGGTTAGAACAGCAGAAGGTTGTTGGTGCAAATATCTGGCCGACAGTGAAAAACACACTCTCAGTGACTGTCATTAAGGCGCCTTTAGAACATTTGACCACTATACTGTATGTCACGAGAGGAGACTGGACACGCTGGATACACACACACACACACACACACACACACACACACACACACACACACACACTAATGCTTATAAATCCAACAGTATCAGTGGGTGAAACAGACTGACTCTGTTTCTCTCTCTGTTTGTGTTGTAAATTAAAAAAAGCAGTTCATCACAAATGATGTAAAAGTGTAACTGACTAAAAAAAAATGAATGTTGAATAAAATACAAAAACTGTGTTATCTGTTTAAACTGGGTTGATTATTGCATCAATAACTGCAATAATTTTCCGAATCATAACTTGCATACAGTGTCAAAAGTCATCGGGGGAGAAGGGCAAAACTAAATGTGTGACATGACATTGTGTCTTGTATCAGAAGGCGGGCCGGCCCTCCTTCTCCGTTGGGGGAGATCAGCACTTGTATCTATTCGGCTGTAAAGACGACTTGCCTCAGACATTATACTTATAACACCTGCTCTCAGGACTAGCGTACACTCCATAGTATAATTTAAAGTTGACACACTGACATTGACAAGTCAAATAAAAAAAAAAAAAGTTTTACTGATTTTAGGTTTGACTTTTGATGTACCTGCATTTTTATTGCATTTTAAACCCATACCAAGGATATTTTGCTTTAATTTATAATTTTTCCTGCACAAATATTTTTGTATAATATGCTTGTATTTTAGTCCTTTTCAGACCGACATCAAGGATATTTTACAATGTATATTTTATCCTACTTTCAACATTATGATTCTACCTCATCCCCATTATCATGATATTTTTTATTTCATTTTTTTAACTCTGCACTGAGGTCTCACTTGTAAGATCTTGGTCTCAGTGTCACTTCCTAAGTAAATACAGTAATAATGTAGTGCAAAAATAATCCAAAACTGCCACATGAAAATATGTTATTTTCCCCCTTGCTTGTATATGAATATCGTCTGCAGCTGTGGTCAGCCTATAGTTGCAGAGGTGCAGCATCAAATTCTCGGCCCTATTCATAAACCATCTCTGCCGTACTTGGCTCTAGTTGTGTCTTCAGACAAATCCAATTGCAGGGGCGGATTAAACCATTTTGCGCCTTCTGTAAGAGGTAAGAGGGGCCGCGGAGGGCTTCCACATTTTTTTTTTTATAAGCAAAGTTCTGCTGATTTATTCAGCCAATTTGAATTTGGATATGTCATTCATTAATTTAAAAGGAAAAAAAATGCTACCTTACATTGAGGTCCTGGGTAATCAGTTCCCCACGTCCCTGTATAGTTGTACAGCAATAAATTCAGTAATTTCATATTCCATTTCATGTTTGAGCAAAACAAAAACAAAAGTGCAGTTCAGAATGACAACTATATTCTATATTTTTTTCTAACACAATCTACGTGCTTTTGAGAACATTTTAGTCAATTGTAATAATAACTGTCTGAAAAGAAGGGATAACATCCACACATAGCCAGGGCAGCTCTTGAATGACACTATAGAAACCCACACAAATCTTCTCAGTAGAATCAGTCCTCCATGTTTTATACGTTTACTTATGGGTACACTCTCTCCTGTCCTTGCATCATCTGTTGCGTGTTCTCTTTCACCATTCACATACACAAACAAGGGTCCAAACAATCCCTGCTGTCTGAATGAGAGGTCAGTCCTGCAGTTTTTTGCAGTGCGATTCTCACTATTGTGCAGGCCAAAGTTCAACCGCTGCTGTCGGGGATTCAAAAGAACACAGAGCACGTGGATATGACTGTTAACAAATAATTGCGAGCAGTAACTATTAGTGAAAGCGTCCTGAATTGATGATCTTTGACAACAAGAAGTGGAAATGATACTGCCATTGTCCTGTGATAACTTCCTGTGTTGGTGATGAAACCCTTTGAAAGCTCGGCTGGATAAAATCAGAAATACATCACTGTCAAGATAAAACCTGTTCTTTTTCGCTCCTGAAAGTTCAGGTGTGGAAGATATGGCGCAGTTTTTACTCTGCAGTGATGACGTGAAACTCCCAAGATTTACCCCTGCTGATAATTTCATCCTGTTTTCATTAAATACGACCTGCAAACGACCGCGCTAAGCAAAAATGTACCTCAACAACAAAAAACTGATGATACCATGCTCTAATTGAGCTCTTTAAATGTAAACTTTATTGACTCAGGATGTGGGACTGGGATTAAGAATCAGCTTTTCGTGGCAGATATCGTGTTAACTACCCTCGCTGTGCCTCCTGTTTGTGGCGACGTCTGGGATTGCGGCAGTAATTGGTCCAGGAAGAGCGACGCCAGAGGAACTGCTTACCTGAGCACCAGACATTACTCAGCATGGCCGCTGCCGCCATCTTGGATAAAACACTACTTCACTCGCCCCCTGTGCTACGCCTTTAACTTCTGTCTGTCTTGTGCTTTTATAACTCATTTCGCCTCTTCAGCTGAGGGACTTTTTGCCCATCTACGGCGCCGGCTCAACAACAAAAGAGACACCTCGATAAAAACGTGGTAAGAAAGAGCTCAAAATGTAAGCTCTGTGTGATTTAGTGCTCACGTTCTGTCTGCGTGAGGTTCATGTGTCTGGCAGGAGGCTGAAAATAATCAAAGTACACCTGATAAAACCACAACTAACATCCTCCTCTAGTCTGCACCTCGTCTTCCTCGATATAATTACAACTACAGCTTCTGTCCTGCTGCTTCACTGCCTCCTTTATACCCTACAGAGCATACACACACACACACACACACACACACACACACACACACACACACACACACACACACACAGAGGGCCCACATTTTGTGCATGACACAGGAAATATGGACAAGGGAGGAATGAATGCTTGAAAACAAACGAAGGAGAAGGGCTTGCTGTAAATGATATATAAACCCAGTGTGTGTGTGTGTGTGTGTGTGTGTGTGTGTGTGTTTGTGTGCGTGGTAATCTTATCATCAGGGTCACAGACAAGTTCAAGATGTGATGAGAGGAGGTGGGAAGAAAGGATAGAGGGGAGAAAGAGAAATGGCAAACGGCAAAACCGCAAAGAGAAAGAGAGCGTGATGTCAGGATGCAGTGAGAACATTTTGAATGTGAGGAAAAAAAACTGGGACAAATCATGTCCTACCCCAAAAAAACCAAACAAAAAAACCCCTTAAAATTCATTAACACACTAATTCTGTTTCTGGGGTCAAACATTATTTTATACAGGATTTATATGTATAAAATAAATGATTTTTTTTTTCTGTTCCCCTAAACTCGCCATGTGCCAGAAAACACCCTATTGTCCTAGAAAAGAATTTTCAACTTCAAGTAATTAATAAATGTGCTCAAAGCCTTTAAATTTTAAAACTAACAGTATGAACTGATAACATCAGTGTGAAAATATACTGCTGTAATTGTGAAAATGTTGGACCTTAAAAGATGTGTCTCTGATTTTTCTCATCTCGACTCCTGTCTCACTTTCTGATTTCCAAAAAAGGCAGGAATGCTGCTTAAGTACTGGTCAGCTTTTGTTTTTTTTGATAAATGCCTTAAATAATATTAATATCAGGTGTGTCTTAACCCTAACATGTCAACTCTGTAGCCCTCCTAAATCAAAACTTAGCATGAATTATGGTTTTAAAAAGAGCATTTTGATTAGCATTATTCCGTCAACTCTGTCAGATCTTACCTCTGACACCCATTGGGTACATTGTTAAAGAAAACATATAATCACTGGGAGGTTGGCCCAATGTTTAACAGTCAAGAATTTGATCTGTTAAAATATATTTTCCCAGTTTAACTGAAAAATAGAAAACAAAACCTCAAAAAATAAGGTTTTTGTTCCCATTTTCAAGAACAAGCGAAATATTTTCTTCTATACTGTTCAAACTATGATGCCAAACGCTAAACCCTGACATACTCTGGTGTTAAGATGACCAAAAGTCAGAATGGTTGTTTAATTTTGATGTGGTTAAGTTTGTGTCAAAAGACCGGAAAAGAGGGCGAGATAGACTGTATAGTTATTTTGATTCTGTAAATGTCTCTGTGAGTGATCCATGAACTCTGTCTTACACAATGATGATGTGATTATACAGACTTCTTTTGTTGCTTTGCTCCATTTTCTTTTTTCTTAATGATGTCTAAAAATATGTTCGTTGGACTCTGGTCCTGGATTGTTGGATTTCATGGTGTCTTGCAAGCCTTGCATGACACAATAATAACAAACTATTTCATTTATATAAAAAAAAGGTGGAAATGAAGAAAGAAAGAAAGATGAGATGGACAACAAAAATATTGTTTTGCAGGTGTAAAATATCTGTGCACTGAACAGAGATGCAAACTTTATCACACACCTCCCTTTTTCTGTGTGTTGACTTTTTCTTTTTCTCTTCTCTATAATAATAAACATTCATGTCAACCTACGTGGTGATTCCTCATCGAAGTTAGGTTAGGTTGAAAGAAGTCAACATTTTTTGGGGGGAGTACCTGATCTTGTGATATTTTTAATCCAATAATTACTTTTGTTCCATTTGTCAGAATATTCCATTAAGAGCATTGTGGAAATAAAGGTTTGTGTTGTCACATCTGTGATTTAAAAAACCGCATTCATCAAAATCAACCTGCATCATTGTTGTAAAGGAGCGAATTCTATGAGGACTGAGTGAGCCTTCAGTTAGTGGACGATTGCAGTTACATGATACATCCATATGGTGGCAGCACCCTCCTGGAAATGCTGAGCCAAAACTGTGTGTATGTGCGTGTGTGTTTGTGTGTGTGCTGTACCAAGTACTTCATAAGTCATCTGAATCTTTTAAGTTAAAAAAAAATCTATGTTAAGGAATAAAAATTTTTAAAGGGGGTGTAACAGACTGCCGTCACAGGTACACTAAGAAATACATGATGAGGCTGAAAGTTGAGCTCAAACTGGAATAAAAATCTCTACGTACATTTGTCAGCTGTAAAGAAAAGATGAACCCAAGACACAGAAACACTTTAAATTCATATTTTAAGTTTCTCTGCTCACATCAGATCCTCCTTAATGACAAACTCAATCCACTTCTGTGACCTTTAGCAACAAATCTTTTTTATTAGATCACTTCTTGCTCCGTCTTTCCTGCTGCTGATATTTGTGCACTCATTGTACTTTTACTTATATGTTTATACTAATATTTATACTTTTATTTTGCACTTATAGTGGTTAGATTTAAATACTGAATATTTATAATTGCTTACATTTGTATCTTATTCTATATGTATAAGTACTTGCATAATGACAACAAGGTTCTTGAATCTTGAAATCAGAACAAAAACACAAAAAACACAAACTGATGTTTAAAAAAAATTTAACTTTCCTCCACACTGAATTAACTAAACTGTATTTTACACATATGAAATATACATATATATATATATATATATATATATATGATTTACTGACCTTGTAAATCAGTCTTTTGCAACATTACATTAAATTATTTCTGTAATCACTACTAATGCCACTACTACTACTCAACAATACAATATAGAAAATGAGATCCATTTTTTAATTGTCATTTTTATTGTGAGCTGCATGATGCTTTGGTTAGTAAGATTAAAAATGGATTTTGTAAATATGATGAGGCACACAGACACATCTGTTCACATATGAAACATATAAATAAGTTATCTGGGGAAACCCTCCAAGAAGAGGAAAAAGGCACTTTATTAAGATAATCTGTAGATATTAAGTAGTTTCTGATGTGTTCAGTTCATTTGGGATGTTGTTTCGTTTTTCGTTTGCAGTGTTTTGCAAGTGGTAAATAATTGTGCACTGAACAAGGATGCAAACTTTATAACACACCTCTCTTTTTGAGTGTGTTGTGATATTTTTATTTATTAATTTGTTTGATGTTATATGATACAAGCTTCCATCAAAGAACATCGTGGAAATAATGGTTTATTTCTTTCATTTATTTTTTGTTTATTTGGAGTGTTTTTTTTGTTTTGTTTTTAGTTCTTTACTTTCTTTTTCCACATGCTTTGTACATGCAACACCAGGAGATGTTAGAAAAATGATGGTGTCTCGTAATCCCATGTGGGATGGGCCAAATGATTAGGCATGACACAAAAATAAAAATAAATGAACGAGCGCTGTTACTGCTGCTTCTACTTCTACGACTATCACAGCCTCTATTACCAGTACTGATGTAGTCCTGATGCGACCACTGTGCCCGTCAGTACCGTTGCCACCATCACTAATTCAAGTGCAGTTGGTATAAACACCACTTCTTGCACAAAACGTTTCCACTACTTAAAAATACAATTTGCTAAGATGCTGGATCCATTTCATTCAAACATAGGCTTCGATGTAATACACTTCAAACACACACACACACACACACACACACACACACGTTATTATCCCTGGCTCCTTCATCCTCTCAGCATATAAAGGGAGGAACCCTATAAAATCATTTTATCATCCCACTCCCCCCCAACCTCCATCTCTCCCTGCCCATAACTGCCCCTAACCCCTCTGGCCATGGGGCCTTTCCACCCCCACCCCCCATCCTTCCAAATCACCTCATATGTGCTAACAATCAAACACACACCGAACCCCCAAATGTCACAGATGGCCAGTACACAAGGAGTTTTATTTTCTCTCATCAGAATCGAAACAGAACTTATTTTTTCTAACACATCTACAATTGTGTGTGTTTGCATCATCTGTTTGATTTTTGACAATATCTTTATTTCTATAACAACTTCAGGGTAAAATTTTCCCTCCAAGTTGACCACCATCCCAACACACTCCTCCGCCCCGGGGGCAGTTTGACAGCAGCCTCTTGTATTCAGACCCCCGCCCTCAGTTCTTACTCATCCTATCAGTGCTAATAGCACAGAGAGAGAGAGAGAGAGAGAGAGAGAGAGAGAGAGAGTGGGGCAGATGATGTATCTGTCTTCTGCTGTTGACATGGCCAGCCTGTATGTGTGTGTATGTGTGTGTGTGTGTGTGTGTGTGTGTGAGTGTGTGTGTGTGTGTGTGATACAGGGAAAACAGGGGGGTGCAGGGTCACTGTCAGGGAATTAGAAAAGGGGGAATGAGTGAGAGAGAGGAGGGGGGAGAGGGGGATAGGATGGCTGGAGGGGTCCTAAGCTCACCCCCCCGTCCCTCCTCCTTTTTGCCCACCCACCCCGCCTTGGTCACGCCTGTCAGGGGCCGGTGACAGACGGCGCGTGGGTTTCTGTGTGTGTGTATGTTTGAGTAGGGGTGTGGGGGGTGTTGCCTGGCGCTGTTTGGCGTGTGGATGTCAGAGGTCAGGCACATGGTCTCGGTCACCTCACGCCTCGCAGAGACACACATACACACATACACACACAAGCTGCCTGCCTCTCCCACCTGTCCCCTGTCACACACACTACCAAACAAACACACACGTCAACGAGCAAATCTGCTACCGCTGTGATGAGGGGACATTTAAAATCTGTTGTGAAATGGACACAAGACACTAAACTTAAAAAGCTGTAGGAGCTAGTTATCGTCTAATACAAAGTTACACTCTGCTCTTTTATACTTTTATAGTTAAAATTCTCAGCTTATTTTGCACATATTTGCAGGATGAACTTTTGCACAATCCTCTGATGAGTATATTTGCACAACCTGCAAAACACTGTACATCTTTATCACTCTGAAACAGCTATATCATACACATTTCTTATGTTACAGTATTTTTTATGAGTATATTTTCAATATTATTATGACAATGTTTTTATTTGATATTTAGGTTCTTGAATGTTGCAGTACTTTCCTCTTGATATGTTTAATTCATGGATCACAGACAAAAGCAAATTCCCTGCAAGTGAAAACCTACTTGATAATTAATCTTATTCTAATCCTCATCTACTATCATTGATATCGATATTATCGTTAAGTCTATTAAATCTTTAAAAATATATGGGAAATATGCCATTTACAATTTCTCCAAGCCCACTGTGATTTGTTTGTTATGTCCAAACCCTATAAATATTCAATTTCCTGTCATACATAACAAAGAAAAGCAATAAATCCTCACGTTTGAGAATATTTGGCGTATTTGCTTTAAAAATGACTGAAATGATTGAAACAATCATTGCAGCTCTAATAATGTTAATGTTACATAGTAAAGAGGAACAGAAAAGATTGAAAAATATGTGACAATGAATGTTATAAGCCATAACAAGGCAAAAAACCCCTCCCAGTCCCACAATGGTTAAAGGGTTGATGATTACGATTTTAATTACCATAAAACTTCAGCCACACAGCTTTGCACAGTCATGAGTTTTAATTATACAAACATGGCAGGACTTTTGAGAAAGCTGAGAAATATCACTTTGTGCTATTACCTCCAAATGCCATAAAAAGCAACTCAACTTAACTGTTATAAAGTCATAGATTAAATAAAATATAAAGATCTGCAAAAAAACAACTTTCAACTATCTGACCCAAGAATGGGGGAATAGTTGTGAATGAATATTTGATAGTTTCATGTTGCATCTCTTTTTCTGCTGGTTCAAATTGAACATTTGATTCCCAGCAACACATCTGAGAAACGGACGACGTGTGTTGTATCTCATTTTAATGGCCATCACAGCAGCAGAGAACAGAGCTGCGTATCTGAACACATTTGGCTGCATCTAATGAGAATATATTCAGCTTTAGAGACGATGCTGCATACATAAGGTGGACTGTAGCAGCATTAAGTCATCCACATTGAATCCTTAAGCAGAGAAATCATACTTCCAAATTATGCCACCCTACTGTGTATATTTTATCTGAGATTCTGCATTTTATTATATAGGTTTACACAGCCGTACTTACTATAATCAGGGCTCACAGATTGTTTGATATTTAGATGTTTGAGCAGCAAAAATATAAGTTTTATACTGCAAAAGAATATCTTAATATCGCTTAATGGGGCCGTCTCTTCTATGGAGTGCTCGTGACCACTTTCCAATATAAACCAAGTATTTATGGATTATTGGTGAGAATTTTTGGCTATTTGACACTTGTGAAAAAGGACTGACAGCATTAGTGCAGACACCCTGTACAGAAAGCTGCCAGTTAGCTCTAGTTGACTTGGTTATAGTTCTCCACCTTCACTCTTCCCATTAGCATCCCTCCTCCTTCACTTTGTCCCTCACCTCCTACCCCTCTTTGTCCTGCACTCAGTCCATTCTTGATTTATTCTGATCTCTCTCTCATTTCCTCTCTTCCTCTTCTCCCTCAGCTATAATATGACCATCTCACTTGAACTTCTATCTAACCTCCCCCCTTCCATCCCTACTGTTCTTGCTCCCTTAATTCCTCCATTCCCACCTCCCTCTCTCTGTCGAATTTAATCTCTGACATCCCATCCTCACCTTCATATACCCTTCTGTAGTTTTTTTTTGTATTCTCTTTCATACACTATAGATTTTGTAAATTTGCTGAGCTGATGTGGAAAACACATGAGCACATTGGTGGAGATAATTCTCATTAGGTGGACCATGTTTTTGTGCAAGAGAGCGAGTTCGCCTCTGGCAAACTTAAGGGTCAGCAGACTGGTAACTAGCTCACCTTGACACTTGTGGCTCCACTACAGTGAGAGCAAACCTCTGCCTGGTCTCATAAAGTGTGAAATAATGAGTCCTCAATGCAAATAATAAAAAAAGAAAAGAGAAAAAAGTGTTAGCCAAAACTTCTCCCAAGCTTAAAGGTCCAGTGTGCAGGATTTAGTCTTGGCAGAAATTAAATATAATGTCATACGTATGTTAACTTTAGCGTATAATCATCTGAAAGTAAGTGTTGTTTTGTTTTTGTTACCTTAGAATGAGTCGTTTATATCTACACAGGGAGCGGGTTCTTGTTCATGTAGATCGCCATGTCGCATGATTCCGTTTTCCATGTTTCTACAATAGCTCAGGATGAACAAATCTAACACTGTCTCTGGACAGGGCAATTAGTTTTTTCATGTTGGCCACTGTAGTTAGAAGCCCCTCTGTGACAAGTGAAATAACAATGGAAAAACACAGATTTTTAACATTAAGCTGCTTTTTTCAGTGTTTCTACCAGTATATATCACTTGGTCTGTTTCTTTTGGAAAGAAAGAGACCTCTGCAGATAATTTGGCTCCCGCTGGAAACCTCTTGAATGTTTGGATCTTATCAGAAAAGAAGGTCGACACATGCTAGCCAAGCACTGGCAGGTGCTGAGCTAGCGGCCCACCTGTGACAAACCAAACAACATCAGAGAAACACTGATTTTTAACCTGAAGCTGCTTTATTCAGTGTTTTTACTGGTTTTAATCATATGGTCCATTTGTTTTCAAGAGGAAGAGACCTCTGCGGATAATTCAGCTCCCAGTAAAAACCTCCTGAACTATGAACACGGAAGGAAATCTAAGCTGCAGGTCACGCTTGGCACATAAGAGAAGTTTCAGCTGGTTGCAATCTGAAATCCTCGTCGCTAGATGCTACTAAATCCTACATACTGTTCCTTTAATACTGTTTACATGCACTGATAAAACAACATCACTCCACCGTCTAATTGTGATAAGCAATTGTTTGTACAATATACGGAGTGTAATGAACCAATTGTGAAGCTGCCGACTAAATCAAACCAATAATCTTCACAAATCCTGTATGCAGGATGCAAAATTAACTTACTTGTACACCGGCAAAATGGCCAGTGAATATTCAAATTTGACTTGCCACTTACATATTTTTCCAGCATTTGGCTGGTAGATGGTGCTTAGTTTGTACTCTGCCTGTATGTATATGTAAGTCAGAATTTAGTCTGCTTTTGAGTTATTTTTAAGACTTTGAATGGAAAGTCTGGTTCCTAATATTAGTCTCTGTCTGTCTTCCTAAAAGGTTTTTTCGGTGCTTGTCTGATGCTACTTTGCAGGATTAGTTCCATTAGGCTTCAACGTCCACCACAAATAGATGATTTCTGTCTCAGAGTAATGTTTGTTTGACTAAAACTCTAATTTGTCTCCCTCTCTCCCCCTGTGTCTTTATCCCTTCATCCCCACCCCCCTCCGTCTCCACCTTCCTCCCCCTCTCCTTCAGTAGTGGTCAGCTGCAGCGGTCATGGCACCACTGGACAGCGCTCTGCTAGCACAGGACACACAGACTCGTTGCCAGGCAACAGCAATGAAAGATCACTCTGTGTGTGCGTGCATGTGCCCACATGTGTGCACAAGTGTATGTGTGTGTGTGTGTGTGTGTGCTCCTCACATGTTTGTGTGTGTACCTGTGAGAGTGTTAATCATTAAGAATAAACATGTTTCCCTGCCTGAAGCTGAGGCTTTGCTGTGAGGCAAACAAAGTGCTGCATGCTAATGTCTCCACTCATGCTGACACTTTAACAACCAGTATTAAAGGGTTCTTCTGCCTTTTTTAGGTGGTACTGACATCATAGATGTCTGATAAAAAAATAAAGGTGAAACCAGAAAAAAAAATCACATCTAAAATTCATTTAACCCCGCCATATGTTACAGGTTTACAGCTCACAAGGCTAAAATCTTTCAATTAAATATTTGAGAGAGATATTTTAGTTTCAATTGGTTGTCAAGAAAGTGTGTCATGGTTACAGTTTTATGTCAGAAAACACGTCAATAAGAAAACACATACACAAATATGTAATTTCAAAGCACACACACTGATCTGTACAACAGTTAAGGAGTTTATATGTTTCATAAATGTCTTGTTTCATGCATCTACTGAGGAGGCTGCACTGTAACGGCCTCTCCAGAGTGAATGAGTAACGCTGAGTGTTTGTATGAGTTTATGCACAACTGTGTTTTGTTAACACATGCTGTGTGTATGTGTGTGTGTGAGTCAGAGACAGAGAGTGATTGCACGAGTGTGTGTGCACGGGCGGCTGCATGCATGTGTGTTCACGAGCGTATGTGCACGAGGGCGAGCGCTTTCCGAATATGTCTCTAGAGTGTTTATTATATCCGATACAGTACCTCTTTCTCGCACCACATATTTCTGTGCCGATCGATTCTTCTGACTCCCGACAAGACAATAATCGCACCGCCCTCCCTCTCTCCTTCTCTCCACCATTATTACTGCCCTCCCCAAGGAGCGCAACGCAGGGATGGAGGGATGGAAACCGAGAAAGGGAGGAGAGGACAAGGAGAAGGAGGAAATGGCCACTGTGTGTTACTTCCTTTTCCAGAATCCCCTCGCCAGGGCGTAAAGACAGAGGGAAGAAAAATGAGTGGACGATGGAGGAAGAGGGGATATGGAAACAAATGAGCGAGAAAGATGAAGACAACGAGCAGATGCTGAAAATTTAGGGAATTTTAGGCGGATAATGGTGGAAGCTGGGAGACATGACAGAGATGGTTTCAAAGAGAGAAAACAAGGGGAGCAAAGAGACAGAAAATGGCAGGGGGAGTGATAGAGAGAATGGAGGGAGGACAGTGATGGGACAGTAAGGAAGACACTAGAGGAGGGAGAAAAAACAAATAAGGAAAGAAGATAAAAAAAGATATAGTAGCAAATGACAAACAGGCAACAAAAAAAATGTAGGAATCTGGGGATAATGGCTGAAGGTGGAAAAAATAACGAGGTGTGCCGAAATAGAAAATTAGAGAAAAAAATCCCCCCCCCTCAAAAATAAAAAAAAGAAAAGAAGGACAGAGTAAACAGATGAGTGGAGAGATCCTGGGACAGTCAGTGAGGAACTGAGCGGACGAAGCAAGTAAATGAGCAATAGAAACACAAATATAAAACATGATAATGACAGTAAGAAAATAAAAACCGGAGGACAAACAAAGTGAAAAGAGCAAAGTGGAAGAAAAGAAATAAAATGGACACAGAATGAACTGCAGTGTGACAGAGCGTCCTCGCAGGAAATAGCAGGAAGGAAAAAGATGGTGACAATTGGACTAACAAAGACACACAGCCTCGCCTTGATGGTGTGTGTGAGTGATTGGATGAGGAGGGAGGGGGCAGATTGTGTGCAACAGAGTCAATGACAAAACGAACAGACAGAGTGGACGGAAGATGACCAAAAAATGAGATGAAGAAAAGAAAAAAAAAAGGTCAGATGAAAGCCTCTGAGACACAAAACGTGCATCACGAAATCCTGTTTTCGTGTCTGCACTAACATGGATGCATCACTGGAAAAAAAAATAAAGACTTATGGATAAAACCATAATAGTAATTTCTCCTAAAATCAACTTACAAAGTGAGATGAGGAAGGAAAGAAAGGTCAGATTAATGCCTCTGAGACACAAAATGTGCATTGAGAAATCCCAGTTTTGTGTCTGAACAAACGTAGATACATCACTGATAAAAAAAAGCCCATAATATATTAATTTACTCCTAAAATTAACTCATACAATGAACACAAAATGTATTATGCTGTCCTGAAAGAGACTAAATTTAAAAATGCTCTTTAAATCCTTCAATAGCTTTGATGCTGATGGAAATGTTTTATTGTGTGTAAAAAAATCTCAAAACATGCACTTTTCTTATTAATTTGCAAATACAAAGAAACAAAAATAGAGACAAAAGCTGGTTGAAATACTGATTTTCATTCTCACTTAGTTCAGATCCTACAGCACTAATTCTGAGTCCAAATCCTGCAGCCTCCATTTCAGTTTGACCACCACATTTATTCAACGGGGGCTGAAAGGAGCTCATAAGTCCAGGGGTGGCAGAATTTTCTCCACCCATAGGAGATCACATTATCCTTCAATTTGGAGTTATGAGGTTGTCATGTGACTGCAGGGATATTTATGTTTGGACTGTCTGGATTTGGGGTGAAAAATCTCAGCAACGTGTGTAAAGAAAATCTAGTTTTTTATGACACCTCTGATTCAGATTCAGGATCTGATCCTGCATGGTTCTTTTCCAGGTTTGATAGCTCTACAAGTGCAAACAAATGAGCGAATGAATGGCTGAATGAGGTGTGCTGAAACCAGCCCGCCATCCTCTCCTCCAGCCACGGATCCTGGTGATCTATGGTGCGTGCTGCGAGCCGTTAGATGGTTAGGTTTACAGGTTTATCGATTGAACCCGACTTAAATTGGCTCCCAATTAAACAGAGCGCTTATTTGACCTCTTTACCCCTTCCTGTCCTCTCCTTTCCTGTCCTGTTAAATACCCCCCTCACCTCCATCTCCTCCACCGCCCTCGCACCGAGCTCCTCTCCATCGACACATCCATCTCTCGCTCAGCGTAATACCTCTACTCCCTTCCCCCCCTTCATCTACGGCCGTCACCCCATCCCCATTTTCTGTTACCAGCACCTACCCCCTTCTATTTAAACCCCTCTCTCTCTCCATCACCACACAGCGCTGCATTCGCTTCCGCTCGCCGTCCATTTCCCACCTTGCCCAAGATCTGATCTTTGCTCTGTTTCTCTCTTACACTTTCTCTAAGTCAACCCATCAATCTCTCCTTAAATAACAACGATGAATTATTAAGTGTATTTATTCAAACACCATTAATTATAAAATACAGGCAGCTTGTCAGTCTATTCGCTTTGGCTGAGGCCGGTGTCAACAGGACGGGGAGGGAGAAGAAGAAGAAGAGGTTGGAGGAAGAGGAAAGGTGGAGGGTGAGGTGGTTTGGAAATGGGGGAGAGAAAAAGAAGAGGGAGGAGAAAAGGGGGGTAAGGAAATTGGTGTGGCTAGCGGAACAGCCCCCCCCCCATCACCCCATCCCTCCTCACCCTCCCCTCCCCCCTTCCCTTCCCCGCTCTGCTTTGTATTCTGCGGAGATGACAGGGGGAAAGCTTTATTGCTCTGAGTTTGTATCGATCGGGGCCCCACAGAGGGGGTAGCCAGACCCGCACACACTGGAGGCCCTTTCGCAGAGGCCGCTGACTCCTGCCTACAGCCCCCCCGCTCCCTGCCTCACCCCACCCAACCCAGTCAAACACACCCTTCCCTCTCTTCCCATTCTACCTCTCTTTCGTTTTCTCTCACTTTTAAAATTGCGGGCTCCTTTCCTTGTTTTGAGAGGTCAAGAGACGAAGCGCGGCGGCTTTTATTTACCTGCGTGCAACATCAACGCGCCCGAACACAGAAAGCCCTGGCACTGGCAAGAGCGGAGTGTAAATGAGAGTGAATGAAAACATGATCTCTCCTGTAAAAGACTTTCCACGCAAACACACACGCACACACACACACAAGCAGAGGTGAAGCACTCACATGAATACGCTCATATGTGGCAGCAACTCACATGAAGAAGTACACAAACTCACATACACATTGCCAAAACACAATCCCAGGCTGTAGGGGCTGAGCTGCTGTCCTGACCAGTTGCATCAGAAATCCCTAATCTGGGAGCGTGACCGTCCTCAGTTCCAGCAGGCAGGGATCAGGACGCTTCGGGCAGATTCTGAATTTAAGGATAAGATGGGATGGGGATGCAGGTTCTGAAATCACCCCGAGGGACGAAGGGATGGGATGGAGCCAGGGATGAGAGGGGGTGGGGGAGTGGGAGGGGGGTGAGTGGTATGATTTGCACCCCCTGTGCCCCCTCGCTGTGCACCCAACTTCCCAGCATTCCTAGGGGCAGAAGGCCAGTGGAGAGACATGGGGACCAACGACTCCGTCTGTTATTCTGATACACACTGTTGCAACGATTAATCAATTAGTTGTCAACTATTAAAGTTATAATTGATTTGCCAACTAATTTGATAATGCAAGGTCCTTATTCTCAAAGGCTCCTCCTGATGTACTGTGGTTTGGATTCCATTTCATTTGTGTGTCGCTTTGGACAAAACTGTCTGCCAAATGAACATAAATTATTCATCACTACTTCTATTCATCAACTATTAATCTCAAACTGTCTGATTTATAGTTACTGTATTGTGTCCAAGTTGAGTGTTTTCACCATTATGTTACAAATCATGCCAATCACATCCAGAAATGGAGGTAAGGAAAAAAAAACAACAAAAAAACAAACAAACATTGAAAGGGGTTGAGATAACTTTCACTGTTTATTACTCTGTGCCTATTTTTTTTTAAATTAATCTATTAGTTGTTTGGTCTATTAACTGTCAAGAAATGGTGAAAAATTTGACTGTTTCTCAAGGCCCAAGATGACGTCCTTAAATGTCTTCTTTTGTCCACAACCTTAAGATATTCAGTTTGCTATCACAGAGGAGTTAAGACACCAGAAAATATTCACATTTAAAAAGCTGGAATCAGAGAAATTGACTTTTTTTCCCTCAAACTAATTTATTGATTATGGAATTAGATGGTGATTTATTTAAAAGTTGACAACTAATCAATTAATAATTGATTAACTGTTGAGCTGAATATCTCTGGGTTGTGGACAAAACAAGACATTTCAGGACATCATCTTGGGCTTTCATAAACACTTCACCATTTGTAACCATTTTCTTATATTTTATCAACCAAACAACTAAACAATTAATCAAAAAAATAATTGACAATGAGAGTAATCCTCAGTTGCAGTCCTATCTACATTTTGAATTGATTTTACTTTTATCAGAAAAAGCAACATGTCTTGGGTCCAAGGTTATCAACACTTTCAAATAAATTTGCAAAAATACATAATACAAAACAACATTCAACCAAACAACAGACGCTACAAATCACACATGTATGTCATGCTTTCATTTTTTAATATTTCCCCAAATACTTAGCAAAAGACATGATTTAGTACCATTTTCAAATCTAACTTGTTTTTCATCATTTAATCAAAAACAAACAGGGCTTAAAAATTAAATCTGTCCCTGTTGACAAATATGCTTTAAATACAGCGACACCGATGTGACAATGCTCTGTTAACTGATTACTATTTTGGGGGACTTTTTTGTGGCTTTATTAAATAACAATAGCAAAAAACAGAAGATAAGAAATGAAGGTGACAACGTTTAGCTCATAGTCAACATCCTCACCCCATAAACCTATGATTTTTTTTTAAAAAGATACTATATGATTTTCTAACCTCCATTTCAATCTGTATGTGACTGGCATGATGGTGGAAACGCTGATATATAATTTATATAATTAGCATATAAAAGATTTAGCAGATGGTTTTGTCCAAAGCGACACACAAATGAGGTGCAATCCAAACCACAGCAGATCAAGGACAAGCATTTGAAAATAAGGACCATGTACCACCTGACAAAAGTGCCACTAGGGATGCAGGTGCATGAAGTAACACATACGTGCCCTATACATGACTTTTTTTGAGACAGAGATTAAAAAGGATTGAGAGATGTAGGAAAGAAGTGTAGCAGGTGAATTATCTTACTAAATAGGCTATTACCTTTTTCCCACCAAAATTAGAGCGTGTATGCAGGTGATTTAAACACAGGAAAACACACTAAAAGTAGGCGACAGACTCCTTTGCCACTGCCAGTAGAGCAGTCATGTACGTGCCAGAAAACACGTTCGTAAACCACAGCTGTCTTGAACACCAGTTTGGGGACATCGAAGCTTTGTTGAGGAATATTTTTAGCTTTGAGTGGAGAGGGATCAAAGACCAGAGGACATCCCTTATCAGTCAATGCACCTAAAATAATGCTACATTAGCCACTTTGTTAGCATGTCGGTTGAACATTAGCCATAATAGCTAGAAAAAAAGAACACAGCTAATCCACCTTATTTTTCACGGAAACACAGAGGCAAAACAGAACGCAGCCAGCTTCCGTTTTTTTGTGCGACACTTCCGGTCCAGCACTCTTACCACTGTGTAAATGGGAATCGTCTTGTTGTTTACCTTGCTGAGTTTAGCTATATATATGTATATATCACATTTTTCACGTCACTATATCACCGTTTAGACTAATCTGATGTTTGTAAAGTCTATAAACACAACGACTGAACAAACATTAGTATTTTCTGTGTGTAATTAATAACATGGTTATCGTAGATTAGCTGGGCTAACTGTTAGCTGTTAGCCATTAGCCATGTCTGTAATAACTCACTAAACTCACAAAGTGGCCTGTGAAAAAAATATTTTCTCCAGCGGATGTCTTAGTTACAACATGATTGAGCTAATTGGAGTAGTTTCATGTCGTATCCGACAACGGGAGGCTTTTAACGGATGACGATCCCGATGTTAGCTTTGCTGCTAGTGTTAACGTTAGCTGTCCCTGTCAGCTGCAGCCACTGATGCTTTCTAGACATAATGATTTCCCAAAACTGAATAAATACCACACATAGCAACACAAAACTGCTTTGCTAGCTCAATCATGTTGTAACGGCTGGATGGTTGATGTGTACATGCTGATTCAGGTGCTATCAGAGCCGATCCGCGCATCACTATGGCTTAATGATCAACTCAGTCAATTAAAACAACCGGTCCTGTGTTCGGAGTGTATGTCGCTGACAGAAAGAAAGAAAGAAAGAAAGAAAGAAAAGGGAAAAAAAGATAGAAAAGCAGCGTACACCTCACATATTTATTTCTCACAGTTGCGCACACGTTTGGCTGGCATGCAGAAGCACCGTCTGTGTGTCAAGGGTGCAAGCCGCAGCTTCAGCTGCTTAGGTAGAGAGGCTGTGTAGCCCGGTGTGTTTTTCGCTGATTCGGTTCTGCAGGTTCTCTGCTGGTACACTGGAGACGGAGATCAAGCAGTTTGTCTCACTCGGGATAGATTGTGCTTTTTTGGTTCATAGTTTATGATTGACGTGCGATTTATTCGTGTTTAGAGGGAATAAATTTCCGTTATAACGGAAACGTGGGCACAGTTATCTATACAAAATACACAGACTAACTAACTAATCGATTGACTAACATAAACAACTAAAAATTGAAAAAAAAATAGCTTGCACCGTTAGCTCCGGTAAGGGAAAGCATGAGGGAAAACGGTGGGTGGTAGTGGGCTTTTGTCCACGAGGAAAGGGGCTTAAAAGTTGTTTTCATCATCGACAAGAATCAAAGGCAACAAATGGCCTCCTCTGATTGATGAAGAATGATTCAAGACATTCTCGTGTACAAACAGCATGTCCAACATAGATCACAGCAAAAAAAACAACAGCAACAAATCAAATGTTTTCCTTTAAGGCTCTCCTCGGATGATCTGAGATTCAAGTCTTCAAACTTTCCGGCCTGAATCTGTAACCTCCTGGCTGCTGTCGCTGCCTTCCACTTAACAAACTCCATTTTGTTGAGGTGGGCTGAACGAATCGGCGAGCCAGCCATGGAGGGAGAAAGAGATAGATAGAGATGAAGAGAGAGATGGACGAATCGACGGCTGGAGGGAAGAATGGGTGCTCAAGGCCACCCTGCTCTGACCCCCACCCCCCCCACCCTCCTTCAACTCCTTCGCTCCAGAGTGGCTGTTATCTCTCTATTTTTACACTCCTTCCATCAACAGACCGCCCCAGACCCACTTATGTTCACTCACCAAATGACACATGGACAGACACACACAGAAAAATACACAATTACAGATGAAGACAATGACCGTGGCACTGCTAAGCCATCGTGAGTCCTCAAGCGAGTGTGTTCTTTATGTGCGTTTGTATGTGTTTGTAACCTTTTTACAGACAAATCGCCTGCTGTTTGACCACGGGTTTGATCAGGAGTGGTTTTCCTCTGCATTAGGCTGGTTTAGAAGTGTTTCTCTGAAATGTTGTGCTTTCACTTTGTTTTATCTATTCCAAAAGGAAATTCTATATGTGAGGCGATTTTAAATTTGACCTGAGCGTGAGCGAATTCCTCTGAAAAAACAAAACGATGATAGAAGCTCAAGGGGCCTCAAGGCTGCTTCATTGGAATGTTTTTTACGTGAGACTTTTCAATCAGAGCTTTTTCATAATTTCATAAGCAAAACATTTCTTTTTTACCTATATAAAAAGTGAATAATTTAAAAAGCGTGTGACAGAGGCAGTTTAAGATTCCACACAGCTGCTTTGATGATATAGACAGAAATAAAAAAATACGGTGAAATAATCACATCAGGTTAAGGTAAGTCCATTACACATACACACATATACAATTACAGGCTTCCAGAGCAGAGATAATTGTAACAACCATAAAGAGAAGAGATGTGTGTGACATTGTATGGATCAGATCCATAGGGGGTAGACTATACAGTAACGACCAATTTAATGGAAAAGTCTATGTTTTTGTGGGTGGAAAGTGTGTGTGTGTGTGTGTGTGTGCGTGCGTGCATTCAGACTGTAACACACACAGGGATGCCAGCATGAGGCCATTATACATTTCACTGTAATATCGTGCCTGACACTATGTGTATTCATTGTTTACCATAATCATGCCTTTATTCTGTGTGTGTGTGTGTGTGTGTGTTGGTCTTTATTCACTGTAGATGAAAGCACACTGGACCTGCACAGTGTGATGTGCAACTAAGACCACTCTCCTCAACACACACACACACACACACACACACACACGCACGCACGCACGCACGCAGTAACGGACACACACACACACACACGCTGCCTGGCTGACTGACCTACCGCCATTTCACACCACTGACCAGTACAAATTGGATAAGGGTCCATTCTCTCTGCACCAGCACACTTTCACTCACAGACACAACGTGCACAAGTACACGTACGCGCGCGCACACACACACACACACACACACACACACAAACACGCTCTACAAAACAAGCTCAAAATGGCCGAAATGCTGCGGTAAGAGTCGGCCTCTCGGCGGTGAGTAAAGTTATAGAGCCGAGAGAGAAGAAGAGGTGAGATAAGGATGGTGTGTGTCTTCTTCTGCTTTATGCTAAATTTTGATCACATTGCATCCAACGCTCAAATTTTGGGTACGTTTTCTGTTTCGGGATTTTTACTGCACCAAAAAAAAAAAGAGATGCAAAACGGAGGTCGGTTAGAAGCAAAGTTAAAACTTCCCACAAGAATCACTATTTCTATCCTACTAAAACATCAAATTCTAAATACAGTACAGTAGAGACCACACATTTAGTTGCTGTTGTTGTTATGGAACTTACATCATGGCCATTATGTTATGTATGATTATGTTCTGTACACTCTTCTCCTTCAGCTACAATGTTGTTCCTTGTCCTGAGTTTTCTCGAAGGTTAACCATGTGACGAAACTGTTCATTTGTGTCCATTGTTACCTTTCCCCTTTGTTAAACCCCTGCGTCTATGTGCGTGTGTAATCTTCACTGTATTAACGGCGAAACCTTTAATACACATACTAAGACCCCCAATTTCTATTGTATATACTGTATGTTGCTGCTTCCTTGCGACAGACATTGTGATTTCTTTACTTTTACTAATTATCATTCCTACTACTGCCAGTGGTCAAAGCACCTTGTAAAGTCCTAAAATATCTGAATGGTAAACAAAAAATTTCTCTCATGGCCTGTTACTAAAAGCTGCAGCCCCAACAAGACACATGGATTTGGTTTGATCACTGTCTACCAAATTCTTCCTAATAAATGATTTAATTCTTCTCCATAGTCTGGATATGATTGGTTTGTGTGAAACTTAAAATGTTTTCCTATCTTAAAAAGTAGACCAATGCCCATCAATCAGTCGTTTATTTAATCAATTAATCATTAATTTGTCTCGTGAAATGATACAAGGTACAACCTCAGTGAAATGTGATTCTATCAGCTCCTTCAACCAGCCCTCCTATCCTGAATTATGCTGAGAGACAATGTTTCTTTCAGGTAATGAAACACTACATTCATGTAACGCACAGGCATCGCAAGGAGGTGATTGGGGAGAATGGCGTGTGTAAAAAGTACAGGACCTCGATATCAAAGCCTCGGGATCATGTCCAGAGGCCTGACTGGAAATGCCTGTGCCTATGTCATGTTGCACGGGTTCCTCAACAAGATGATGGTGTTGCCTTAAACTGTAAGTCTACTCTAATTTAACCTTCTAACGTGATATTAACTCAACTCATTTGAGGGTTTTGTATTAAAACCATCTCCACTGACAGCCTTCAATCATTCCACCTTGTGGTACTCCACAGATGCTATGGCCCTTATTTCCCTTTTTTAGAAGAAACCTGAATAAACCCTGCGATCATTGAAGTAAAGCTTCCTAATACTTTTGGTTTTGCTGACTTCCTGCAGTGTGAAACATCCTTGACTTGATTCTATCTCGCGGGATCGAGGTTTCTGCTCTTACTCTGTCACATCCAGATCACTTTCTTATTAAATCTGAAGCGACACCAGCCTGTCCTTGTAACGTTGGTGCTGATGTATTCACCACTTGCCACATTGGTCTGTCAACTGTAACTGCACTTGATGAGTGATTGCCCATGGTGGTCCTGGCTCTCCTCACTGCAGCTACAGGCCCTGTTGAAATTTGTACCAGTGACTTAAACACAGCTCCTTTTTGTCTCCTCTACCAAAACAAGAGGGTTTAAGGGGTCTACTTGATCTCTCTTTTCACTCAGGCTTCTCTCAGGCTTCCCTGTGATCATTGGTCTTCCTGAGACTTTCCTCTCTCCTGACTGGTGACTTATTCTAGATGTTTTGGATCTAGATCTCCTACCTCTCCTCTTGTCTCTCTTTCACTCTTCCTCTATGTGAATGGTGCGAGTTCATATCCTGATTGTCAATACTGTAAATTCACAAAATTGGTCTATTCAGTACACACAATATATACTGCAAAGCTTGAAATACCTTGTGTATATACATTGCACCGGTACATGAAACTTACACACTGACTATAAGACTCATGCAGTTGTCACTTTTTGCGTGCCCTCATGTCACAGTCTATGCGCGCCCTATGTCCATTTTCTCATGCAGTATAAAAAACACATTAATAACAGATAAAGTTGTGAAGCAAAAAGATGACACTGACAGCACTCGGACAGATGAGACAGAGCAGCACAGCCAACAGCAGCACCATAAAACACTGGGGTCAAGCCAGGCACAGCTGCCTCACCACGGTAAAGTTAGCTTGAAGTTGGATATTCGACAGACGATCACTCCGGACCCAGCCGCTTCTTCATACTCAGTTTCACCTGATATTGGCAGCAGGAGGGCGGTGAGCTCACCTCCCAGTCCTCTGTTTAACTGCTGGGGGCTGACTACAGGATCATCAATGTACTACTGCTTAAAAAAACACATACTGTGCCAATATTAATGAAGATTATGATTAAAAATATATACTTAATTTGTACATGTAGCACACTCTTTTAAATTATTAATGTACAGATCAGTTATTTACTAGAAAATGATGTTTCCTCAATACCTTCCATGTAATGCGCCCCAGTGACTCAAATTCCAAAATGTAAGCTATCCCTAAACTGGACACACACGAAACATCTCTTCATAAGAGGTTTTAGTGCTTCTTCTATTTTCTTTTTCTTTTAAGGAAAATTCATGTTGTTTTTTATCCAATAACTTCCCTGTAATGTGACCCAGGGACTTAAATTTAATATCAAAATGTATCACTGCACTGGACACACAGGACACACCACTTCATATGGGGGTTTAGTGCTTTTTATTTTTTATGAAGGTGTTTTTTTTTTTTTTTTTGTTAATGAAAACTTCCCAACTTCACATTTGGTTTCACTCATATTTACAAACAGTATTGAAAGCTGTTATAATCCTGACAAGTTAGTAGTGCGTGGAGGTCAATATTCAGTCTGTAATATTTATTCATAAATTAATATGAATAAATATATAATATATAATAATATATAAAATAGAAGAAAAGACGTCACCAAAGATGTCATCATATGATTTAAAAAAACTTTTCATATCAGGTTTGCTGAGTAGCTACTAAAATTTTCCTATGGCCATATAAAATTCAAAGTAGTTTCACTGTCCATTACTGTAATTTCAACTGGATCAGCTATGGCAGAACTGCAGACAAAGGAGGATAAATACACCAAATGGTGTGGGGAAAAAAGCTTTATGTAATTTTAAAAGTTACATGCACCAATGCATGTGAACAGAAAAAGTATTTTGAGCCCTGTATTGCACGCCAGTTTGATTCGCAGATTCTTCCATTTTTTTTTCCCTGTTAGAGTTTTTCCTCATATAAATCAAGGGTCTAAGGACAGAAGGTGTCGTATGCTGCACAGATTGTACAGCACCTTGAGGCAAATTTGAGATACTGGGCTACATAAATAAAGTTGACTTGACTCAATGCTCTCAATGTCCTCACCTCTCTATTCACTCTGATGAAACACTATTGATTGTAAGCCAGGTTTTCAATGCAGCAGCTCGGGTCACAATGCAGCACAGTATATAGCGCACATACCCTTTGCTTCCCCCCATCCCCACCCCACTCAGCTTCATATAGAGCTATGTAATTACAGTGTGGCCTTGCCATACCCCCCTATAGCGTCTAATTGTGTGGATGCCAGGACCGCATGCTGTTAGGGAGCGGCTGCATTGTGTACGTTTCAGATGTTTGCCTTTATGTGCAGGTCTGGTGTAATAATGTCCATACGAGCAGGGGAGGGGAAAGAAAAAAAGATTCAGCTGTATCGCCTGCTTTCAGACTTGTGTCTTTAAATGCTGTGCGGTATATCTATCTGTGCGTCAAGCTAAGTTTATCATTCTACAGTTTAAAAATCCAGTCTGTGGTGTCAGTGATCCTTAATACTGTTGGTATCATTTTTTGATAAAATGCATCTTTTTTTTTTTTCATTTTTCTCCTTCTTTTTCAGCTAGAAAATTTTGAAAGAACAAATGATATAACACATACATATAAATATAAATGGGATGGACAAAAAAAAAATATGAGTGAACATCCTCCAAAATATTTATTAAGGTTAATTCACACCTCTCTTGAACAGTTTAAACAAAAACTGAGGATTATAACCTTAATAAGGGGAGGATTTACTGCAGGGCTGCTGTGTTAAGAATGTAGTGATTTTAGCCAGGTGTACCTAATAAATTGACAACTGAGGGTATACAGTATTTAAGGCAATACATCAAAACAAATCAGGAAAATCAAAGCAGCCAAGAAATTAACTTTTCTGACAAATAACAACTAATGACACACACTATCTGACACTAACAGAAAAAAATACAGAGCTTATAAAGTTATCAATCACGTACCATCTTTACTGAATGTGCACAATGGGTGGGTGCTAGGTGCTATTTTAGTACATCTGAAGCCCCTTTGCTGACACAATGCTATGTCTGTTGATGATGATCTGGCTAATTATCACTCTGAGTATTAGTGATTGATGCTTTGATGGAAAGGCTGGTGATTACTGGGCAGAATACGAATGTGTAACTGTAAACTGTTACTGTAATATGAACTGCAGATTATTAGAGGTGACATCACCACTTAAACACACTATGGGAGCAACTCACTTCATAATTACAACAATGTACCCATGTGTAGTAGAGGGTATATGCAGGTATTTGGGGTATACCCACCTCTTTTTCTGGCCATTTACAGTATACCCACCTATTAGCCAAAAAGCCACTGGAATATATAGGAGAGTATGCCCACTTTCTCCTTGGTAAACTACCTATCTACCTGGTAGTACAACCACCTTATCAACTACCACTACACTACTGAATGTAACCACATGAATTTTGAAAAAACAAAAAACAAAAACAAGCTAGGTTGCTAATGAGCACAAATGATATTTCAAACAGATACTTAAATGAAGTTAAATTAATTTCACATATTCTCATTCAACGGTTCAAATGATATATAACAAATTACAGCCCCACGAATGCCATTGTCCCGTTACATACTTGATGCACTTACTTACTTAAGGTAAAGTTACATAGGTTAGGTTTAGGAAAAGAAACGTGCTGACCATGTACCTTAAAATAACTCAGACTTTGCTTGGTTTCACACCAGTGTCCTGGGGGAAAGTCCTGTGTTGTTTGATCCATCAACCATCCCAACCTGCCTCCATACTTATGATCACAGCTTTCCCAATAACATGGATTATACATGAATTACTGGCTCAAGTTTACATGGGTTACATACAAATTGCAGTGCATTAATTTTTGTAGATATATGTACAAACTGTGCATGAGAACAACTTCATTAATTGCCTCTTTTCGGTGCCTTTGTGCACCACAGTTACTTGATACAAATAAATGTTTCTATGAAATTTTCCTTTGTCCTAAAATAGTTTAGTTAGTTTTAGTTAATTTAAGGTATACTATGCAGAAATTGTTGGCTTCTGTTTGTAAACAATATGCAGCAAAAGTGAAAGCCAATCACAGCTTTGTTGGCTTTTTTCTCCTTACTACATATGCATTTTTTCTGCAATTTTTATAGCTTCTTCTTGGATGTGTGCTTCTTATGTTCTGGAACCTGTTCACCACCTTTTAATGAAGTTCCTACCTCACCTGAACAATGTGCCTACCAACGTACCAACCAAAGCAAAAGAAGAAGAAAATAAGAAAATACAGGCAAAGGGCAGAGACTCTGCAGATGAATATGCCACCACACACTGAAAGGAGTTACTTTTGTATAAGACTACATTGTTTTTAAGGAACGTCCTGTGTAGTATATCTTTAATGAAAATTATTCTAAACACTAAGCTGTTCCAGGTAAAGTAGTACACAGGAAGTGATGTGCTGTATTAAAATGAGTGGGTTTATTTCAGCCTCTCAATGTTGTCAAAAGGAATAAAATGGTAGTAGTAGTACTGGTTCAGATGCACATATATTAGGTCCATGTATGATCATAATGTCATATCAGGATCTCTCTGGCGGCTCCCACCTGACCGTGCCTGGTCGTATGTTGGTCTAGCTGAATCTGAATATTTGTATATCGGTGTGTGTTTGTACTCACAGTTGAGCCACGTGGCCCGGTGTGTTTACATTTGTTGACGGGGGCACGCGGGGCGATATCTCACGGTAATCGATGAACAAGAGAACGCAAGGGGGGAGGGAGGGGGGTGAGAGGGATCGGAGGGGTGGGTGAGGAGGGAAAAAATCGGTAAGGAAAGCAGGTTATCTCCTGTCATTAACGGAGGGATTCCCGCGTGGAGGGAAGGAGGGAGGGTTGCGTAGGGGAAAGACCTAGATTCATTGAGAAAAAACACAGGGTGTTTGGCATGAAGAGAAAGCAGACAATTATCTATATTGATTAAAGCCAGCCAGCCAGCACAGGGAAGACAGAAAACTATGGCTGGATCAATAGAGAGGGAGGGAGGGAGAGAGGGATGTAGGGCAGAGGAAAGAGGGATAGTTGGAGACAGACGAGACGACGAGGGCTTGAAGAGAGACGAGGCTGAGGCTCGACAGATGAAAAAGTGAGTGGAGAGGCCGAGTATTACGAGCGAATAAAAAGAGAAAATGAATTAAAGCAAGATGATGGAGGGAGTGAGAGAGGTGGCGAAGAAGAAGAGATGACTGGCAAGAAATCTCACAGCACAGGATGAGGTCGATGGACTTAACCGACGATAGTAAAAGTGTTAATGAAAATGACTGGTGGATTTTTGATGACTTAGCATGTAATGTACATGAGGAAGAGAGTGTAAGGAGATCAATAAGTGGACAGGTCCGCTGTATGTGTAGATGGACAGATTTGACTGGACAGGGAAACTGAAGAGGAGGGGCAAAAGAAGACAAAAACGGGAGTTGAGGATGGAAGAAAGAGATGCAACACAGACAGATATGTTGGTAACGATAAATACTTCTCCCAGAAAGAAGCCATTTTCTGTCCTGGCAGCAAAACTATTCTGGATATCCTGGGAAATGACTTGTTTTTAAGATAACTTAAGTTACAGTCAAAACTCTGATCAAATATTGGTCATTCTTTAAATAAATGTATCAATATACGGCAGGGTCCAAAACTAACTTTTTCACTTATTTGGGTTAATAAATTCTGTAGTATTCTTACTACAGTGCAAAAAGAATCTTTCATTAAGGAATTTTACATGAATCACTGACTTCAGTCTCCTTTGGACAGTTGAGACATAAGATTTTAGCTCAACCAGACTGCAACAGCAGGGCCTGCCCTATATAAACATGAATGTCTGACCAGTGGTGGACAAAGTATTCAACGACATGACTTGAGTGAAAGTAAAGATACTCTTGCTTAAATATTACTCCAATACAAGTGAAATTTGTTCAGTCATTTTTTTTTACTTACAGTAAGTGAAACTGCACCAACTGATTAACATACAAGTAAAGAACAGTCCCTTCGTAAGTAAAGAACAGTCCCTAAAGTGCGGTGAGGTTTGTGGATGGTTACCTGCCACAAAGACAGAAATGTGAACGGCTCGTTTCTCCTCTGACACAACACATACCTGTGTGCTCGGCTGTTCAGATAGGTTTGGGCAGCGATCGCAGCTCACCGAAATTCTCGCGCGAGCCTGTTCACGTAAGACGCGCATTCCTCCACGCCGGTCGACAAGCGGTTCTGCTCCCAGCTGTTCTCTCCGTCACATTTGGGGCTGTTTTTCCATCATGGGTAACTGCCTGGCTTGATACATTCCCTCGAAGCTCGCGCAGAAAATAGACCAGACGCCGAAATGATCACTGCAGGGCAGCTCTGCGGCTGGTGTGGATGACACAATCGGTTAACATGGGCGCCGAAACAAAACTGGCTTCGCTTCTCTGCGCTTCGAGGCTATTCACAGCGCTTCTGCGGGCGGTGTGGCCCTGGTGTTACGTGACCAAAGATCGTCTCTGAATGAAATACACATTACTCTGCTAGGAAACCAGCCGATACCAGCACCGTTCTACAGTAACAAAAAATGCATTTTTCGCTGGTAAAAAAATAACTCGCCAGAGTGGCAAGTGGTCTTTAAAATTTACCAGCCAGAGACAAAATCTACCCGTAACTGGCGAGTGGTGAGTGTTAGTTTTGGACGCTGAATATACATTGACCCTTTTGGTTCCAAACCTGACCACTTTTGTGTATTATTTGTTAGAAATAATTATCATGGCAAAAGAACGCCATTTATGTTAATCAAGTAGTGATGCGCAGGTTCGACCACCAACCTGCAGGAACCAGATGGGGCAGGTTTGAGTAAGCTTACCAGAAAATATCAGGGGTTTGAGTGGGTCAAAAAGTGTCAAATTTGCTAGGCTAAAAGGAACTTAACATTAGGGCTGTATGATTATGGCCAAAATGATAATCGCAATTGTTTTGATAGATATTGAGTTCTCGATTATTTATCACATCTGTTATATTTGTCATATTGTCTTATCTGTCATATTTTTATTGCACTTTTATGTTTAAATAAATGGAGCAATGCTTTCATGTGCTACATTCCTGCTGATGTACAAATCTTTGCAGCAAAGTAAGACTGGTCCTCGGTTCTCATAGTGCATCTCCTAGAAGCAAAATATAAATAAAATTGTGCCAAAAATATTTTACCCAAACGAAATCAGCAGAACACTGCTCTCACTTTCACTTTGTGGTAAATTCCTGCTAATTAGCAAACCCTTGCATCAAAATAAAACTTAAAATAAGGCTCATCTTCATCTGAATTTTGTATGTCTCAGATAGATACATCTCCAATGCTGTATTATTTTTTACAGCAGTCATGGTATGTCGTACAGCGGCTCTGTGGATGTCTGAGTTGACACTGGACAAGGACGGGGATTTAGTGAGGTGACGTTAGTGCTGTTATTGTTCTTGGCCTTCGTGCATTCATTGTACTGCAAATTGTAGAATTTTCCAGGAAGTTTATCATGTTAGTTGTTGTGCTTTGCCATGCAGACACAAGTCTAATGCAGTCTTGGCATACAATTTGTTCTCTCCTAAATCTGAAAAACTTCAAATCAATGGATGAGAGGGGTTAATGAACAGACAATTTTTGTTTAGCCTGTCTGCAGTCACAGTATTGAGGAAGGCGTTACACAGGCTGCTGCTGCAGCAGGGTAAACGTGTACTGGACAGCTCTTTAAAAGTGTAGGCTGGCTCTTGTTTAAGAAGGGCTTGATTTGATGTGCAGCAGAGTTTTCTATCAGCAGAGCACACATTTTAAACGTCAATATCGCAGCCAATCAAATTCACTTAATTGGGGGAAGCCCAAATCATGATTGAGATTGAATGTGATTTATTGTGCAGCCTTGCTTAACGTTGTGCATCCCTGTTAACTAAGAAAATTGTAGCGGGGTGGGGTATTGCAGAGGAAGGATATGAAGGCCTTACTTAAAGAACTTAGTACAGTGGTGGAAAAAAGTTTTCGGACACCCCATGCATTTGTGAAATATTGAATCATTCTTAGGTCTTCAAGTGCAATTTCTTTTAGTACAGTCACAGCTAAAATACTAAATAAATCCTAAAAAAGCCATTAAAAACTTAAAATTGATTGGTTCCATAAAAATACATAAGAAATTTTGAGTATTGGGTCATTTTGGTACCAGTGATGAAGGTTGTTCTTTTTATTAAAAGACACAATTTTTGTTGCCAAGCTTCGTGTCTACATAAAGCCAGCACATTTGAAAGTTCTTCAGACACAAAAATAGCTAAAACAAGGAACCTAACGCAGGAAACACGCCTGAAGATAAAGATTCTCAGCCAGGAAGGGTACAGCTGCCGCCAGATAGCCAGGAAGTGCAGATGCAGTTCTTCAGCAGTTGGATACACTCTGCAGAAATACAGACGAACCAACAGCTTGGAAGACAAACTAAGATCTGGGTGTCCAAGGGTTTCTTCAGCAAGAAATGACCGCATCCTGATCCGCATGTGCAGGCAAAACCGCCGAATGACATCACAGGAGCTTCAGCAGCAGTGGTCAAACCAAACTGGTGTCCAGTGTTCCACCCGCACTGTACGTGGCCGACTTTTAGATCATGGCTTAAGGTCCTACAAGGCTATCAAGAAGCCCCTGATCAATGAGAGACAGAGGTTAGCCCGGCGTCGTTGGGCCCAGGCACACAAGAACCGGACAGCCAGGAATTGGAAGAAGATTTCGTGGTCAGATGAGTCCAGTTTCCAGCTTTATCTTCCTCCTACTAATGTGAGGGTATGCAGAAGGCCAGGCGAAGCATTATCTCCAGCATGTACAGTACCTACTGTCAAGCATGGTGGACGCAGTATCATGGTTTGGGGATGTATGAGTGCTGCTGGTGTTGGTCATCTCACTGTCTGTGATGGCACATTGAACTCTACCAAGTATTGTACCATTCTCGAAACCCACATGCTCCCTTCTGCGCGTGCACTGTTCCGTCGAGGTAAAAACTGGATGTTTCAACAAGATAATGCCCCTTGCCACACATCCAAGACCAGTAGAACTTGGCTGCAGGAGCACAGTATCCAGGTCTTAGAGTGGCCAGCTCAATCCCCGGACATGAGCCCCATTGAAAATCTGTGGTGGATTATCAAAAGGTCTGTTTCAAAGCATAAACCAAAGAATTTAGAAGAATTAAAAGCAGTAATTCAAGAAGAATGGGACAAGATTACCCCTTAACAGTGTGAAAGGCTCGTGGGGAACATGCCAGCCAGGATTAGAGCTCTACTACGTGCCAATGGCAGGACTACTAAATATTAATTTGATGATGTGATGGTTTATTTATTTTTTGTTCAGTTTTGAACACATTCGCTGTTATTTGTTGACTTTGATACCGACAATGTTGAGAACTGACATATTGAAACTGTCAAGAATTTAGTTTTGTTAGTTTTTGTTAGTTTTTTGTTAGTTTTTTCACAAAAAAGATTTTTCCACAAATATTTCATGATAATATTTGAGATTGTGTAAAATTTTAAGGATGTCCGAAAACTTTTTTCCACCACTGTATTTCTAAAGTAATACGTGTGTTTAATACCTATCAGCATATTTGGTTTATGCCTAGAATGTCTAGTTTTTCCCATTTAGCCATTATCATATTTCCTGGGAAAAAAGAAATAATTTGGATGTGTATTCCTGGGAACGTTCCCTCATGACTGGAAACCATTGATAGGGGACCCCTCTTCAACAACCACCATGTGTTTGTGATTTTGTGCTCATGTTCCATTTGTGTACCAGAAAACACATTAGGATCAAAGACACACCAAAAAAACCTGTCTAATATTCTGTGTCTATAAAAAGGTGTCCATACAAGACAAGTAGAGCTTTAAAAAGCAGAAGACATGTCGACTGTGGTAGTAAGAATCCATCCAACACATAATCTCAAAAATGTACGAGGTCTCACTTCTATGTAGAGAAACTCATTGTGGTTTTACAGTAAGGTCACAAGCCAGTACAAAATAACCACTGCTGTTTGTAAGTGTTTTGGGGGAAGTCAAAGTCAGTTCAGAAGTCTTCAGATGCCCAGTCCTAATAATTACGTAGTCAAGCTGTGTGGCTACGGAAGGCCAGTCTGACGCTGTCTTATTGTAGTTTCATTGTACATTAACGTTTATCAGAGATTTTGATTTTTTTGTATTCAAATCTCAAGTTTAGTCTTAATTTTTGGTCACTTACATTTAGCTATAGAGTCCAAGAGCTGTTTTTTAGTCAGAGAGACTTATTGATTAAGACTTTTTTTCTGAATGAGACTGAGCAGGCCCTCTTGTAGGACATTTTACTGGGAAAATGTATTCAAGACAGCAACAAAACACAAACTTCCAAAAGCATGAAATTCTCTTCCCAGTGCAAACCTGTAGCAGAGCTGAGCTGCTGTGGCTTCTTAATGTGGGGCTCAGTATTTCTGCTAACTTGTCAGCCAGGCTCAGGATAATATCCAAATAAAAACAACCATCCATGTCCTCGTTGCTCTATGTTTCCAACAGGTTACTGCGCTTTCTATAAACTCTTTCCCTTCTCATTACTCGCTCCACAACATTGTTAGCAAACCACAAATTATGAGCCATGCTTCCCTCTTTCTTTTGTCATTTGGTGTCACTGATTGTTACCATGGAAACGTGGCTCAAAGTTAGCTTTGGGGGATGAGGATGGCTAACCTTTTAAGATTTAAAATAAGTCCCTCGTTATTTTTGTGAAACTATTTAGCTTGCGTTTGACTGACAGAGAGAGACGGACCAGTCTAAAATGTCTTTGTGACAACAACCCTTGGTCTCAAGGTCCAGGTCTCATTCAGTCCATTTCAGTTTAACTTGATTTTTGATATTCAGGTTGCAAACTTGAACTTGAGCCCCTCTGATAAAATTAAAAAATGGAAGACCTAGTTCATTTTCCTTCCTTGCAGCCTTTCGAAAGTTTGTAAAAATTTTCTGTAAAGGTGGTTAGAAACCCAACTACCTTCTCTTTGTCTCTCAATCTCCCTCTTCAGCACTTTCTTTACCTCTCCCTCCTTTATTTTCTAATTCTGTCCTCTACAATCTCTTTTCTCTCACTCTCCCACTTTCATTCACAATTTCTCCATCTCAATTTGTTTCTCTCTTCAGCCCTGCTTCTGCCTATTCATCCCCGTTCTCTCCCCTCTTCACTTCTCACTCCCTCTATCTCTGCCTCAGCAGGGTCAGCCTGATGGTCACCAAGGTGCTGTAGTGAGCAGTATGGAGGATTGTAGGTCTGGGGCGAAATGGTCCTTAAATGGCTCTCAAACTCACACTGGCTTTATTGATGCTCTGGCCTGACGCCAGCTAGCCTTAAGACTGTGTGTGTGTGTGTGTGTGTGTGTGTGTGTGTGTGTGTGTGTGTGTCAGGGGGAGAGTGCCGCTGATTGCTATGTTGATTATACAGAATAGTCCTACACCTCTCTGAAAGCTTCTTAACACAGATGGTGTGGAGAGACAAGACAGAGACAGGTGGAGAAGGAAAACGCAACACTGGCTAGAGTTTTAAAGCACTGAGCTGGCTATTTTTATATACACTGTGTATGTCAAATGACAATCTGTAAAGTAAATACTGACTGATAAATTCACTCACTTTCACTTACAAAAAAATAATAAATGCCAAAATGACAAAATGATCAATTTGGATTTAAAGGGATAGTTTGGATCTTTTGAAGTGGGATTGTATGAGGTACTTATCCATAGTCAGTGTATTTCAGAAAGTAGATGCACACCCCCAGTTTGGATCAGTAGGTAGGAGTAGTGACTCAGAAGCTAAGCAATGTGCTGCTTTGGATGGGACAGCATCAAAACGTGATTAAGCCACCTCAAGAAAAATCATTATCAGTTTCAATGTACACTATGTTTAAAGTATTTTCACCAGTTTACCTTGTCTTCAGACAGCCCTTTACAACAGTGAAGCTGTTCTCCATCTATGCCTTTACGACACCAGATTCCATTGACAAAAACAGTAATTTTAGGCTGCTGAATATGGGAGCTGCTGGTCTACCGCTGCCTTGATTATTTAGTTAGTTTGTATTTTGCAACTTCAGTAAATCTAAATTAAACCTTTTAACACTTAAGTCACTCAACAGCACAAACAAACTAAACTAAACTAGGCAGTAGTAGACCAGCAGCTCCTGTGTTCAGCAATGTTAAATAACTGCTTTTCTAAGTGTAGTCTCCGAGTGATGAAACAGTTTCAGTTCCATGTTAGAAATCGCCGACTCCTTCAAGGTGAAGCGGTGAAGTATTCTGAACATAGCGTACATTTAAACTGATACTGATTTTTCTGGGTATCTAAAATACATTTTGTTGCTCTATGTAATACACTGACTATGGCACAAAACGGGCAACCACATAAATTCATTAAGGGTTTAAGGGAAAATTAAATGATCTGGGACATTTATAAGCCTCTAATGTCCCACTCAAGTCTTGCTGTTTTTTCTTAGAGGGGAATTTTTGAAGAAATTGGTTAAAAGTTTAAGTTCTACCTCTTAAAATATATATTGAGGACAGCGTACCCATTAATCGATGTGATATCTAATCTGAGATCTCAGATATTGCTGTTTGTGAGCTTGTGAGTTAAAACATACTATCTAATTCTTTTTTGCCTTTACTAAGTAGTGCACAGTAGAGAATTGAAAAGGTAGAAAAAGAGAGTATTGATGGGATGACATGAAATAAAGGAACCACACGTCCAGATACCTCAGTTATAATGTATCTGGATATTACTAGACTGATTTCGACAACATTTGGAGGGGGGTACACCCTGGACAGACATCAGACTATCACAGGGCTAACACAGAGACAGACAACCATTCATGCTCATATTCACACCTACAGGCAATTTAGTGTCACCGATTAACCTGTGTGTCTTTGGATGGTGGAAGGGAACTGGAGAACCCTGAGAAAACCCATGCTGACACAGGGAGAACATGCACACTTCATGTAAAATCCAGTAGTTGTTATGCTCAAATCACACTGATTAAAATGGTATAGACGTTCAAATGATGCATCATCAGTAATGTCTAATCAGGGATGATGCATTCACGTGAACATTCAATGGTGGAAATCCTTTAAGGACATGACTTGAGCTGATAACTGCATGCAAAAAAACTGGAAAAAAAGAAAAAAAAATCTGGAGAAAAACCACAGTGGTGGCCATATCTCTCTTTCATCACACGTGTACACGTACACACACACACACACACACACACACACACACACACACACACACACATAAAGGCTACATATGAGTGGCCTCAGTCAGTCATATGTAGTTAGGAGTCTCATCCACATTCTGGCTGAATGTCTGGCTTCTTTTTCTTCAGCTGATGCTGGCATGTTACTGTGGACACAATGCAACACAAAGGTGTGTGTGTGTATGCTCTCTCTCTCTCTCTCTCTCTCTCTCTCACACACACTCACACTCACACACACAAACATATACATAAATGTACATACACAATGTCTGGGCTCTCTCCTTTTGCCATTCTCCCACTCCCACACAAACAGAGTTGAGGTGTGCAGAAATTTTATCCTCGTCTTAAAAAAAAATAAAATAAATTAACTTCAGTTTATCAACAACTTTGACTTTAAATAAGCAGTGAAATAAGCAGTGCAGCTTTTTAATACCTGTCCCATATAAACGATATGCAGATATATTATTACCACAATAAATTTTCATTCCACTGAGGAGAAAGATGAAATATTTTGATATATATCTGTGAGGATGCCTCAGTAACTAGCCCCGCTTTGATATTGCCTCTGACGTGCGATTGATGAATGACTGAATTCAATAAAACACAATCTACTCTGGCAGACTTGATGAAATTTGGAATTCAAACGTATGTTAAAGTATGTTTTCTGTACGGGATGGGGGGGGGGGGTTGCAGAGTTGCCTTGGTTATGAGGAGCAGTGGGTGTGTATGTATGTGTGTGTGATTGGGGGGCTGAGGGGGGGATCACGCTTATGAAAAATAAATTTCAAAAAGCCAGCATTACCTCTGCTCAGGCCCGAGCTCCAGCCTTTGCATTTCAATGTGAGGTGCAGCCTCCATTATTTATGACGCTTTACACCTCAAAACCACGGCCTGCCTCTCTCTACCTCACTCACTCCGACTCCCTCTCCCGCTCACCCCTTATCCCCATAGTAACCACCAGCACTGGGTCTCCAGAAACACTGTTTGTGTGTACAGAGGGAAAGACACAGCGGCCTGTGGGATGGGTCAGTACCAGTAGGCATTTGATAGGTGACAACAAGCAGAAAGTTCAAAACCAACTTCCATGATGCCTGAATTGTCTCACGATATTAAACCTCATATATACACATCTTTGGGGACTGATAGGAGGAAGATTTTACTGTTGCAGACAACAGCTACAGATGATTACAGATGTCTTCTCAACTTTCATTTTGGGGTTATATCTACAAGTTTGTTCAGTGATAGTGCCAGCTGTCATATCCAACGTCAAAACGTTCACTCTTTCTGTCTTCCTGTCGCTCCTTCTGCCTGAAAGGAGACAGTTTTTATCTTGACATGTGAGCTGCTACGCTGCCAAAAAACTGCACATCCACACTGAGCAAAAAACAAAGTTCTGCTCAGACATGTAGACTCTGACACGTTAAATGTGCTACACGCAGATTTTAATGCAACATGCACAAATTAATGCCACTATCAGATATTTACAACCACATCTGCACTGTTTCATCCTATTTGCAAATGGCAACATCCCCTTTGCATCAAGATGTAACAAGGTTTAATGCAAATCTGTTAATTTTGAGAAACTCCAGCAGTAACACTACCAAGGCCATCAAACAAAGGATGTATTACACCAGCTAGGAAATGTAATCATTCTGACATTAATTCAAATGATACAAGCAGTCCTTACAGTATATCTGCCTGTAGTATTTTGTCATGGGTCTCAACATAACAACAACTGGTCATGTTCAAAAGGAATATTTTCATGACAGAAGGAGAAAGCTATATACATGAATATATCCACTCTGACAATAAACTATGGGACACAACCTTCTGAGCCGGAAAAATCACTTCAGCTGAAAGCGGCACTTCACTCCCGGCATTGATTTGATATCTTTTCAGATGATGGATTCTTAAAAAAAAAAAAAGAAGAAAAATCAGGAGACTTAGACGGCTCTCACATCAGGGAACCGGGCTTCGGATCTGTGTATACTTGACCCCAGAGTCCAGTCCTTTTGATTAGTGTGAACATTGTGTACCGTACCATGCCTAGGTCGACTTGAAAAGGTGGTCTCGAGTACAGTTCATGGGAGCTCGGGTACAGTTTGCATCAGGTGTGAAAACCAAGTATTACAAGGTGGTGTACTACTTACAACACGAGGTTGAAGAGCAGTCGGCAAGTAGAGTTGCAAAGGCATTTCTCAACGCCACCAATCTCTCAAGAAACATGTGTAAGTGTGCAGCACGTGGCGATGTCACAGTCTGAACTGCACGACTATTAGTGATAAAGTAGGAAGACAGGAGAGAGGTTGTTCTTGACATTGTCTCCAAAATATAAATCGTAGGAATAACGAAAAGGTCGACTCTATTTTATGGACTTGGGATTGTGTGATTGGCGCTTTCTTCTATACTGTAGCAACAACATAAACAAATGGCACGTACATGATGACAGAAGCCATCATACTTGGGTACAGTATGAATAGATCATACTAAATATGAAAACGCCCTTATTTATGAGAATTATGGTCTGATATTTGGGTGTGTTATGCTAGTAATGCTAGAATCACACAGGGATAAGGAGAAGGCTACAGAGTTCTGGTAAGCTCACTTCTTTCTAACTCTTTATTTTCAGACTTTGTCTTAAGCTCCAACAAACGTATCCTTATACAATGGTTCATTTGATATCTTACAAATTAGCACCCCTACCCATTGATCCTTTTCAGTGATCCTTTCCTTTTCAAAACTTAAAACAACAAGATTTGACTTTCGGTTTCACGTGGGACACAAACAATTGTCTCCTCTTGGGTGAAAGGCCTGTGTTTGTTTGACCCTTCCTCCTCTCTGCATCCACCTTCTCACTCTTTTTACACTCAGTCAGGTGACTTCTTCCTTTGCTTGCGTTAAATGAGGAAGGACAGCCTGCAGTGCATAGGTCACGTGATCACAGGCTCCTGGCTCACAATAACATACGAATCGTAGTGCATTGCTTTTTGCAGATAATATGGCTCATTTATGTTTGACGTTAGACATGTATACGAACACAGATGGAACCTCCTGTCTGTACTCTGCGTTCATTTTGTCCATATTTGTACACATTTTCTGAAAGGTTATGGACAAAATGGACAAGTACCGCAAGAAAATGCAGAGGCAGTGTTGCACAGTTCAACCATGATATGACCATAGGATATGACGTAGACATTTTTAAAATGGTGGAACAAAACACGTCTGTCATGTAGTGACAAGAATAGTCCGCCCAGATGTCACAATGTATTTAATGGACTCACAGACCAACACTTCATTTAAAAGTAGATTATTACAACCTCATCCACTGTTGCCATGTTTGTTGTGGTCAGAAACGTCTGACGATGCCTTCTAGTGCCATCTATTAGATATACCAATGCCAACATAAATGATGCATGCAAGTATGCGCGCAGTGATTCACAACTTTTGAATTGAACATGTTTTTTCATATGTAAAGAGAATAAATGAACCTAAGGACAAACAGATAAATGAGAACAGCCTGCTCCAGTCAACACTGACTCAAGTGACTCTGGCAAAACAACGTATTTCAGGGCAAGCAGCATAAGCCTCCTAAAGCTTTCTAAATAACTTTCAATTTCACATAAATAATTCCAAATGACTCTCTCTGAGTCCAGCTGAAAGAAAACAAAAAAGTAGTTCTCTGAATTGATTGCACTTAACTGTATAGGGATCTTATTCTAGACCAGCTTGCTGTTTCTCCTGAATCAATACAATGGAGGTGGCAAGTGCAAAGTTATTATGACCCATTAACAGAATGGCCACAATTATAAAAATGAGACACAAGTTGAAAGATGCTGTAATTTTCCTTTAAATACTCAAATCCTTTGCCAGTAGCACAGGGTTCACACCATGAGGGCATTACGCCAATTCTAATAATTCCCATATAATATAAAAGACAGCGGAGGATCTTAGTGTTTCTCCCTTGAATACTGACCTGATAACAGTATGCACACTTTAGTAAGCATTGTATAAAAACACCCTTGAGGATCGTCTTTACTGAGTTTATGGCCTCTTTGGTCCTCAGCTGCTCCACAAACATCATCAAAGAAAAAACAAAAAAATTACTTCAGGGCTTTAAATTATTTTTCCTCAAGTTAAATCCAGCTATAGTGCATGCATTTCTATAATTTGACTAAAAGACAGCATGCATGTCCTCCACATTGTTCCGAAGGTTGACACGTGCAGTGCAGGCTTGGTGGCCTCTGCATGCAGTTAAAGTGTAAAATGAAACTAATGTAATAACCACGGAGCCTAGAAGGGATGAGGCTTTTCATGGAGGAAGATTTATAGTTTTTGAGCGCAGAAGAATCTCCATTTCCTGAATTAGAAGCGAACTGACCCCAGCCCTGCGACAATAGTTGGCGTGTAGCGTTAGAACATCTGCCAGACATTAGTCAAACACACCATTGGCTGAATGATGAGGCTTCTGAGGGGGTTGTAAATTATAATGGAAAAGAGGGGTAATATCCATCAGTCCATCCATCTGTGTGTGTGTGTGTGTGTCCGGACCCTCGGACAAAAGGCCTGCTGCTGCTACGTTGGCCAAAAGCTCTGCTGGTCAGACTTAATGAACCTTACCCTACCCCCCGCTCCATCACACACACACACACACACACACACACACATATATATATATATATAAACACACCGCCCATCCCCCCCGTGGCTCTCTCTCCTCACCAACTCTACCTTGGCCTGCAGTGGCTGTGTCACTGCTAATATTGACGACACCACCCTCTCTCTCTCTCTCTCCTCCCTCCCTCCCTCCCCCCTGCTTTGGCCGGCAACCGCTGTTGTCCACATCTCACCTCATCCATAGTAGACAGTATTGATTTTCAGCACGGAAAATAAAAAAGGCCATGAATTTTAATGCCTCACTGTCTGTCTGTCTGTCGCCCGCCCTCTCTCTCCCCTTTTTCTCTCCCTCTCCCATTCTCTTAGTACTCATCCTCACCTCCTCTCCTTTTATTCTTACAGCCACCTCTCCCTCCCTCCCTTTCTCTGATGTACCTCTCCGTCTGTCCATCCCTTTCCCTCTCTCTCTCTCACTTTCTTTCTTCTCTGACCAGTGCTCTCTCTATTGCTCTGTCCTTTCACCAAACCCACCCACCATCATTCTCTCCCTCTCTGTTTCTCTCAGTTTTGTCCTGAGGGAAGGATAGGGGAGAGGAAAAAGTGGGGAGGCAGGTGTGGAGGATGCAGTGAGATGTGTGTGTGTGGGTCATCTGCCATTTCCAAGCTTATACAGTACCAAGCTTGTTAACTAATCTGTGTGTGTGTGTGTGTGTGTGTGTGTGTGTGTGTGTGTGTGTGTGTGTGTGGGAGGGAGGAAGAGTGTCTAAGAGTGTGGTGGGATTTGGAGAGACTACCAATATTTGAGAATGAAAAAAAAAATCTTTCTTATGCCTTATTTAAACATTAGCTCATTAAAAACCCTAAGAGATGGTATTTGATCATTATTTTTGTTGAACTATCTGAGAAAAGTCTTTTCCCAAATTGACAAATTCCGGCTGTAACACCAGTGAGCTGTTTCACGCTGTCTTACCTTCGACTACGGCTGCAGCAGAGCTCTATTGGATTTTTCCTGTTTTTCAGATGGTTATTAAGCCCGAGAGTAGCCACTGGTGACCACTACATTTGACGCTGGCTAATGCTGAGTGAAGTGAGGAAGATACTATATAAAGAAAAACACACCCTACTGTTTGCCTCATCTACGGGAATCATAGATTCATTTTTCAACAGAGAGGTATTTTTCCCATTTTACACATATTCAAGAAGATGATGGCACACACTGTGTAGTTTCATCAATATGAAGGTAAAACCACAGTACTGAAGGGAGAAAACTGACAAGTTGGAACATAGTGATTTCACCACTCAGGAACAGAAGAAGAAAGTGGCAATTGCCATCAATGACAGGTTGCATGCTTCTGTCAGCACAGACTGCATATCATCGTTGTCAGGTAAAATCTCTGTTTTTGCAAAAAGTGCAATTTTCAAGAACCATGGAAAGGATTTTCTTTGATTTTCTTCTTCTGTGTTACCTTTCATGGTTCATTTAACTTATTACATAAATAAAAGGCTTTCAGTTACATGCATTTCCTTTACACAGTGGGCCAATTTTGTTCCAAATAAAGAAACTAAATCCTCTGTGCCAAACAGCTTTAAATCAGTTTAAACCACCAGCTAACTGCATATATGACACAGGAGTTTCAAGAATGATTGTAACCAGTAATCACACCAGCGATCAGATACATTTACTCCTATGCAGTGTAGGACTGAGGACATAAAACGATAAGGATAATCCCTACATACTATAGAGCTTCATCCAATTTTGAAAAAAAGATGCATTGAGTTAAATCAAAATCAAAACTGCAGACACTGTCTTATTTTATAAATTCATACTATTTACTTTGGACAAGGAATGGCACCACATGAAAATCTCATGTCAAGATGATCCTGACCAAAATAACTGCAATTCCCAATATTTTTCCTTTAATTGTCAAAATATGCTTAAACTGACACTAAATCATGTAAAAAAACAAACAATATTTAAAAGCCAGGGCTGTCAACGATGATGATACAATGACCACAATTATCCTGATCGTGAAAATTCACCATGATCAACTTACTGTGATTTTTTATGGCACGTGAGATGGTAATGTCAGGTGCGTGTTGCTAAGTTTAACAAGGTTTTTTTGCATCTTAGAGTCTCTTTTATGTCAGCGTGTCTTTTATGTCAGCCTCCCCTGTCTCATGAAGATTGTTCTTTAAAGCACACTGATATGTGGATCACTGACAGAAATACTGACACATATACATTTACACACACGCACACACACACACGCACACACACACACACACACACACACACACACACACACAGTGTCCAAACTAATCAAACTAATTCAGGTAAATTCTGACAGAGACAGTGTTTCAACTCACTGATATTTTGCTCACAGCTCCATCCTGCCTCTGATTAGTCTCAGTTTGTGTTATGACAGTCTGAATGCTGTTTTTGTGGGTTTTGCAGGGGTATACTTCTCCAGCAAATGTACATTAGTTGTAGTTTCATGTTTAAGTTTGTGGTTTCTCTAATTTCTAAAATGTGTAAGCCCTTAAACTGGTTTAAGTCACACTTTTCTATTAAAAGCAACAATTTTTACAGGTTCTGCAACTGTTAAATGTAGAGATAAGCCATCTTTATACAGAGATCCCATGATAGGGCCTCAACAAAGACCGTTCATTAGGCCACCTTTGCTCTTCTACACAGAACTGAACAACGCCAGAATCATGTCGCCACAGTGTGTGATGTGAGACAGCACACCAGCATTCTGAAAGCAAAAGAGGCATGAAGGGCATGACGTGTAACACCACAGTGTTGCCGTCTAGTGTGACATATGTCATAGGTGTCATGCAGGGCTTTACAAACACTAACAATTATTTACTGTTCCTGTTATGTGGAGGCTGATCTCATCCTCTATTCGGAAGGTAAGGAGCTCCCGTAGTAGCTGGTAGCTGCTACCAGCTACCAGCTACTTTTCTCCAGCTGCCACATCCATCCCTTCCTGCGTGTTTTACATAGACGTCAGTTTGGTACTGTTACTACCTCTGCTGCTGGCTTAAAGGTGACACAACTCCTCCACTCCATTGCACAACTGTACCTCTTACAGACAAATGCAAGGCTGAATAACAGCGCAACATTCCCTACTTGAACAGGCAGTGTGAAATAAGCGAGACAAACAGACACACACACAAAAAGAATACACTGAAGGCAGGCACAGGTTACCCTTAAAATATAAATGCTGTATTATTAACTAAACACAATTCTTTGTGTGTGTTAAGTTAGCCACGGTTATTTTGTAGCCTCAGCATACAATATAGGCTCATCTGGAAAAGTGTGTACATCTCAGCACAGCCATTACCAGCTGCCTAGCTTTGGCTCTCAGATGGCAAAAGTCATCCTCCATTTGCTGGATAACCTTCAGGCCAGCTCAATCAGCTGTCAACTGGTATGCTTTCAAAACAAACTCCAGCCCATTATTGGTAAGAATGCTCCAAACACAAGCAGTGGGTTAAGTGTCAGATGCCTAAACAAATTGGTTTCACATTTAACATATCCTTGGACTTTGTAAGGCTCTGCATCTCCTCTAGGAATGTTACTTAGCTTTTCCACGAAAAAAGAAACAAACAACACGAAAAATAGACATATTTGTATGTTTTCTAGGGTAATATGTGTGGAATGCGCAGTGTACAATGGTAAGATTTTTTTTTATTATTTCGCACTGAGTGGGTGTCTTCTGCACACTAACAGTGCCACGCTGGGACAATGGAGATGTTTTTCAGTTTAATGAAAGCTTATTTATTGTTAGTAGATGGTTCATTCATTGCATTCATTCAGTGCCACACACACAAGTTGAAGGACGCTGGTGTGTGTGTGTGTGTGTGTGTGTGTGTGTGTGTGTGTGTGTGTGTGTGTAGAGGTTTGTGCGCTCTCATATACACTTCATTTGTTTGTGGATGTATTATAAGATGTGTCTGCTTTCTTATTAAAACAATAAATGACTTTGCTCATGAAAAAGAGTCAGGAGAGCATTAACTCTGCTATTCAAACTCGAAAACATCACCTCCTGCACCACAAATGAAAAATGGATAAGAGCCATAATTCATTTCTAGAACCCTTGTAACACAAATAAAAATTCCTCAACCACACACACTTACATTTCCTGCGCAACACAAACTAATACAACCTTTACCCGCCAAAAACCAACACATTCAAGCCTTTCTCTCTGACAATACACTTAAACACAAGGAGGCTCCCAATCCTGTTAATCCACTCATCCACTCAATGTCAAGTCCACCGTCTGCGCGTCCGTCTGGCTAGCTGACCCGGGCCCCACCCACCTTGACCCTGACCCCGAGACCGCAGCACCAACCCCCAAAGCAGGCCCCTCGGTGAAGGCCACAATGGAGCCTCTTGACAAAAACTGAATGACTTAAGATTGTAAAGGAGAAGTGTACCGGTTTTAATGAGAGTCGCTGCCCAACATCCTGATAAATAAATACATATGTACAAATATATTTGTACACGTTATACTGAGAGGTGATTGTTATTTAGCCTATTCTCACTGATATAATGGGGGTGGACAAAACAGCAGCACAAGCTTCATCCTCCTTCACCCACCGTTCAACAAAAGCTAGGGCTGTGCAATAAAGCAAAAACAATAATTATTTCAACAACATTTTCTGGGATAGAGACACAACAAATGTTTGATAAATCTTCAATATAATGAAACCATCCTTACACCCATAGAGGGGGGGTTGTGATGCACTTTAACGCCTATCATAATTTGGGTATTTAGTTACAATCATTTGACATAACTTGACTGAATGTGACTTAACTTCAATACGTTAACTTGAACTTAATTTGAACATGGTTTCTGTCTGACTTTCACCCACAATGAATGATCCCACGTTACGTCACAATGTCATCAAAGTCTGTCCTCTGTTTTTGTTTAGACTGAGAAATTGCAGATGTTACATACGGGTGTAAAACTTGTTAAAAAATACTGACCGCACTTAAGATTTTTCTTCTGTCTTCTTTCTTTAGTTTACATTGTCAGCTAAATCACTAAAACACAGGCTACAACATGTTTTAAACTGTCTGCACAAGGGGTTTGGATACTGCTGAACACAATTTACTGTTTTTTTGTCCATATATTCTTAATTGACATTATTTTGATTATAAATGTTTTGAATCTGTCTCATATTTGTGAAATGTTCTTCTGTTTGTCATGTTCTGATAATAAATAATAGTTTAAACCACAATAATGTGTTCTTCAGTTTCACTCAGGATTTTTTTGGGGTGACAATTTCTGATATATTTTATCATGATTTTTTTTTTTAACTGTATTGCCCAGCCCTAACCTGAGGCTGCATTGGTTTAAGCTATGTGTACCTAACAAACAGGTAGTGTTGACAAGACCTACAAAAATATTGATACTGAATATTTAAAATAGTTTTAATACATATTTTCTGCAGTGTCGATACATCAGTACCAGCTGTGCCTTAACGCTCTCTTTTATTGTTAATGTTTACTACGGTCATTCTGCTGTTGTTTGTCACTAACCAAGACAAGAAAAGTTGTCGTTGTCATGTTTTTTTATCTTTTCATAAAAAAGTTATTTTGTCATTTTTTCCCTGTGGAATAAAAAATAGTATTATCAATGTTTTTCAAGGTATTGTATCCAAGTTACAAAGTATTGTGGCACCACTATAAACTGTCAATTAAGTGTATGTCATCTCAAAGTCAAAAGTACCTAAATCTAATAGCTGAGTGAGTTTCATGTGTTTTCTAAACACTAAGATTTCCTGGCTTCAAAGCAGATTAAATCACCAGTAAAAACAGACGTGTTTGTCAGAGTGAAGCTGACCTCAGTGTGTGACCTCAGCCCATCCCCGAAACACCAGCCCACCATCTCTCCCTGACCCCTGATAAAAAATGAGCAGCCAAACACTGGTTCATCACCCTCCCCCCGATCCCCGCTGCCTGCCAGGTCTGGTCTGTTGTGGCCTGGCCTGGCCCTGGATGGCCTGTCCTGTCCCGGGACTTGAACTTGAGACGTGACACAACAGCCTGGCCAGGCGTGGACAGATGAAAGAAAAGAATAGGCGGGTGACGGGTCGCTTGCATATGAATCGCTGGGGTAACAGAGAGGGGAGGGGTGGGGTTAGGGGGTTAAGGGTAAAGGTCAACCCCCCGCATCCCATGGTCCCGCACAGACCGCTCCCTAACTGACGAGCAGACAAAGGAGGTGAGGAGGGGGTTCAGGATGACACGGGGCGCTGAGCGCTCGGACCCCTGCCGCTGCCCCCCCCCAGCCCCCTCACCGCCAGGAGGAAGGAGGGTAGAGTAGGGGGCTGGGAAATGAACACACATGGACACACACTAACACACACACATACACACACACACACAGGCAGATGCGTTATGCAAACACACTTAGGCTCACATGTGCCACAGCTGAGGGCCAAAAACATTCGGACACACACACTTATGTCCATTTCATCTGAAAACACGCACAAATACACACTTAAGCCTCAGCTCACATGAATGAGCATGCTGAGGACATTTGCATCAATATTTTATCGCATCTAAATTGAAATGCTAACATTTGTGCACACTGCTGTGATGAGCGCGGGGAGCACTTCACTCTGTGATCATTGATTAAATTCAAATGAACAAAAACATTAACAGGCTACTTACAGTGTTTAAAGCTCAATATCAAATTCAATAATTTAGTTTTTGTGGAGGTGGGTAGATAAACCATCATAATGATGATCTATTTCAACTTTCCAAATCCGGTGTTTGAAAAAATAAAAATAAAAATCATACTCATCTTTACCTGTAGGTTTCACTTCATATTATGTTCCCCTACCAGAATTTGTCAGCTGATTAGACAAACTGTCCCTCATCTGAGAGGTCATAAGATTGATTCCCTCTTCGGGTCATGTGTCCTTGGGCAAGATACCAAATTTCTATCACACCGCAGCCTGACCCTAATAAATGTTTGATTTTACAAGCCTAGGTGATTACAATTTACACACAGGCTGTATATAGCGTGAAAAACTTAATCACCCACTGAGTAGAATGAGGAGATATATCAATTTAATGGCGATAGCTTGATGTAATGACTTTATGTCTTCTGGAGCCGTAGTTATTGTGATCATTACCAGCTCAAATGTTACCTTCCTTTCTTCTCCCCCAGAGATCATATTGCACCATCTACTCTATATTAAAGGTCTACTCTGCAGGATTTGATGGTTTATGTTTGTAAACGCGCTCACCAGCAGAAGTCAAAGTAAAAACTAACCCCAGATTCACTCTCATTTGGCGTTTCACCTCACTGTATTTGTGTTTTTTTGGTGCTGTGTCTCTTCGACGCCTGCTGTCTACAGTCTGGCAGCTGGTCGCTACCTTTTCATAAAGCCCTGACCTCACCTGAGCGCTGTGGGGGTACACGCCCACAAACATCCAGAGAGAATGCGAAAAAATTTTGAAAATACAGGCAGAAGATCTCTGCAGAAAATTACACTGCAACACACTTCTAGTGGGACATAAGTGATGATTCAGAGGGATTACTTCTGTATGAGTCTTTCCATTGTATGTTTAAGGAAAATCCTGTAAAGTATATCTTTAAATACTGTGTTAACAAGCCAATAAACAAATAATAATAGAGTCACTGAAGTACTGAGTCAGAAATATTTGCTGTCTGATTGTGTCAGTATTTCCCAGCTCTGCTATGGAGGCCAGCTAGGTGCAAATAAACTGAATGCTTTGTCTTCTCCTGTAATGGATGACTGACAGACTGTCTGAGTGAGCTGCCATCCAACCATGTTCTCTGAACCCTACAAGACTGGAGCTGCAGAGCTGGTAGCAGAAAACAACCCTGTGTGTGTGCGCGTATGTGTGAGTGTGTAACAGAACATGACGATGGTCATCGGTGATCCCTCACTGCCTCAGGCGAACACTAGCTAAATGTACCTCACTCAGTCAGCGAGACACTGACATGGATGGAGGCTCTGCATGTGTGTGTGTGTGAGGGTGTAAAAGCCATGCATCCAGATAGCGATAGCTGTGTAGCTCCAGCCACCATGTTTAAGCTAAGCTGCTGTGTTGTGTGCTATCACTGCTGCTGCTGCGGTGGTGAGATAGATAGGAGGATTGGGGCAGGCCGGGGCCCTTTCAAACCCCCAGAGAGCAGAAAGGGAGTGAGTGCTGGGCCTAAATGCAGAATCTCCTTAGCTTATACCCCCGAGGGACGCAGACACTGGGCCATTTTCTGGGAGAGAATCATGCCGCCAAGCGGACAGCGGATTTACCATATTCATACCACTCTTTAGAGAGGAGGAGGAGGAGGGAGAGGATCTTCACCTGTCCCATTTTGCTGCTATGACTGTATGTGGCTGCACCAGCTCGCACGGCCGCTAAAACCCCTAGGGGAAACCATTAAGGAGAACCTCGCTCACTCCCCACATTTCTCTCCCTCATCCCCCATTTCTGCCTCCCTCCCCTCCCCGCATCTCCCTGCCTCCCTTTTTCATATGAAGTATGAAGCCTCTCTCATTCATTCGATATCCCCACTAATAAGGCAGGGTGGTTCAGCCAAGGCCAAAGCTAAAATCCGGCAATATCGCCCGTCTCTATGTAGAAGTGGCAGGAATAAAAGGGGGGTGGGGGCGGCTGTAAACAGCTATTTTCCAGGCACAGACCCTGATGAAAGATGTGTAGCTGCTAAAAAGTACAGCTGGTATATTGCTGCTGCTGGCAGCATGGAGAAAACAGCCCAGATTCATATCAATGGCTTTGATTGAAGCACCGGGAGAAACCCGCCGGAGGACGGTTTGTCAGAGATGTCAACATGTGTGTGTGAGTGTGTGTGTGTGTGTGTGTGTGAGGATTGGGATTTGTCGAAAGATTTGTTTAGATACCTGTGTGGAATGAAGAGTGCGTGAGCTTGGTGTCCGTGCATGTGCGTAAATAAGTGTGACAGTGCCTTTGTGTGTCTCTGTGTGTTTGTGTACATTGACTGTGTGTGTGTGTGTGTGTGTGTGTGTGAACTATGTAGATTGAGGTGGGGAGTGTTAGAGAGAGGGGCAGGCGGGCTAACAGATTCATATCCAATATGAAGAGGTTAAAGTGACGAGTCCAATCCTCCCCACAGAGGAAAGAGAGAATGAGATTGAGATGCGGGAGGAGGAGGGGGAGCAAGGAGGAGGAAGGAGAAGAGGAGGAGGAGGAGGAGGAGTGAGGAAGGAGGGAGGGGTGTAGTACAACAGATTAATTTCATTTCTGGACTGAGCACTCCTCTGCTGAAGGAAAAAAAAGCAGAGGATAATAAAAGAGGATAAAAAGAGAGGAGGGGGGCAGTGATAAGCAGGAGAGCTGGGAGGAGAGAAAAAAGGGTAAAGAAAAAAAGAGTTTTTTCGCTCCTTTATCTGATGTAGTAAATGTGCGTGTACTGTATGTGGGAGAGATTGGAGCTGCGGAGTGTGAAGACGATTATGTGTTCAAAACTGTTCGTGAGTACGTCTGGCCTCTGTGCATCTGAGGAGGGATACGTCGCAACTTCACAGCACACCTAAAGTACTTTAAATCATGTAGAGCGGCTGAAAAAAAAAAAAAAAAAACAGCATTTGATAATAGACCTGAGTGTGAAACCTCAAATATGTCCTAAAACCTAATCAGAAATGTGTTTTTTAACGGGGGTTGTTTTAGATATATCTTTCATTCCTATCCATTTTGACAATTTGTATTGATTCACCTGCTTTTTCCCTTTCTTCACAACATTTCTAAATATGTCTAAAGTTTAAAAGTTAAGTTCTCTAGTTCAGAGGCAGTTTAGCTGTTTAAAAGGTCCAGTGTGTAGGCTTTAGGGGGATATACTGGCCGAAACAGAATACAATCTAATAAGTGTGTTTTATATAGTATATAATCACCTGAAAATAAGAATCGTTGTGTTTCATAATCCTTAAATGAGCTGTTACCTACACAGGGAGCGGGTCCTCGTCTACGGAGAATGCCATGTTGCACCACCATGTTTCTACAGTAGCCCAGAACGGACAAACCAAACACTGGCTCTAGATAAGGCCATTAACTAGCCTGTGGCAAGCAGTCCCTCTGCGATGACAGCATCGTGAAACATGTGAAAGTGCAATCCTCACTGCAAGATGCCCCTGATACACACTGTTCCTTTAAATAATCCAAAAAAATTGATTTAAACATACTTTTATGCCATTTATCTATAATCTTTATCTAAGCTGTCTTTGATCCAACAAGAAAGAAGCACCTTTCAAGGCTGTCTGCCAGAAAGTCAGGTGATGTCAAGAGCGACAAAGTCCATGTAGATAGACAGACAGATGGATCTCTATGGGCATTAGTTTATTATTTGGTCATGTTTACAACGTAATTCGACATTCCTAAGATGCTCAGGGAAAACATCCATCTGACAAGAAAGTAATGGATGTCTACACAACTTTTATTTTGGAACTATAACAGGACGTCTTGATTGGACATTCTAACAGTCATTCAGCATCTCAGTGGTTTCTTGGCTTATGCAGAAAGACCCACCATGTCTAACTGAGGACTCTGCAGTGGTTTCACTCTGTCTGATTGTTACACATTGCTACAAAATGATGGGTCCGCAAAGAGGCCCTTGCTCTTTCCATGTGAGCGTCTGACACCAAAACCTGATGTTTTTACTGTTGATGTTTGAGACAGGTGAAAGATTTTCTGCTATTAGACTCCACTGTAGCTGCTGAAGATGTCTCAACGTGACACCATGCCATCTGTACTTGGCCGGTTATCTGTGACGAATAAGAAAATTACACCTTCAAACAACAAAATGGACCCAGAAATGCAAGGTACATCGCTGGCAGCTGTTTTTTTCCCCAGTGTGTTTGCGTGGAACTTTTTTTTTTTGCTTTAACTCACCAGGCACTCAAACTGGATTCATTGCGTGCATTAGGTGCAGTACATACAGCCCATCCAAGTACTTGTGGGGAATAGCTCACTGTCTAGCATTGCTCTTAGTCTGTTTTTATGCTTGTTGAAATTGCACAACTACAGCACCACTTTTTACTGTTCTGCTGGGTGTTGACAGTGGAGGCAGTTGAAGAGGACTGTCAACAAAGCAAAAGTTCAAAAGATTAAAAAATGGGAAAAGAAATCCAAATTATTATTAAAACACCAAACATTGTTTTTCATACTTTTCTGCCCACATCTGGTGGACCGGACAATTAGGAGCAGCATCAGCTGTACCGTCTGCCGAAAAACACCTTCTAAAAGCCCTTGAGCTGGTAGTCTGGCGACAGCATATGTGGGTGAAAATGAGTCACAGAGAGTAAGTGCATGTAAGTGTGTGTATGTGTGTGTGTTTGTGTGTAATGTGGGTAGGGGGTTAGTTGAGTACAGCAGATTGAAGCACTAACCAGAGCACTCAGATTTATTAAAAAGGGCCGGACCCAGCGCCTGTCCAGCCCCTCCTTTCTCTCTCCATCCTCTATTGTTGTCACTTTACTTCTGTCTCTGTGCATACATACAGCCCCCCCCCCCATCCTGCATGATATTACGTTTTTCACTAAAAACCCTTCACAGTCACCGCTGGCCCCTCAATAAGACAAGCTGAAGAGAAGGAGGGGTCAGGGGGAGGAAGGACGTGGTGTTCCTGAGGTAAATGGGGAACCCAACCCCTCCTCCTTATCCATCCTCCCCTCTCCTCACACACCCCCTTTCTCTCCCGCACGTTCATTACCATAACTCCTGTCCACTAAATTAAATTGGGGGGTCTAAATCTCCTCTCTTCCCCCCAAAACAGCACTGACCACCAGCCAAGAGGATGGACGGGTGGAGAGAGGAAACAAAAGAGGTGGAAACCAATCTACCTAACCCCACTTTTGTCATCCGACTTTATTAGCTAAATGTATCAGCGGCGGGAAGAAACACATTGTTGGCTGCAGGGATTCATATTGCTTAGGAACACACACACAGTTGCAGACATGCAAAAGGGCCGCACAAAGGACACGCGTTCGCTCTCTGTGTGTGGTTTATTCGATACAAACTATGTTGGCGGGCATAAAACGTCCCTGCGGCGCTGCAAACGGCGAGATTACATTACAGTGGCGCACATAAACATGCAAACACTCAGAGAAGGAGAGTGTACTCAGACACAGGAATACACACCCGCACAAACACACACTGTTCTGCTTATCCGCGGCCTTGTCATTTTAATCTCTATAAAAAAGCTTTGAGACGGCAGACGTGTGCATCAAGACGTGCTTATTCACACTTCCACAGAAAGGTTTTGCGTGAGATCACACACTGGCTTCATTATGTCAGAGACCTGTGAAGGAGGACAGGAGCCTTTCCCTAAGCCCCATTCTCTCTATTCATGCAAGCAGGGGAATAAGATCACTGCCCTTAGGTTGGCACAAAGGACCAGCACTTCTGTACAACACACACCAGCAGCAGGCAGTAATGGGCATTAGCTAACAGATACTGTAAGCACACACACCTGCTGGAGATCACACATGCTCAGAACCACAATACAACCTTCTATACACCCACAGAGCAGCACATTAATATGTTTTTATGTTACTTAAAAAGAACTGCCTTTGTTGGACAATATATTGTCCCATGAATTACTGCAACAAACAATATTACTGTCATTTTGAGACCATTTTGTGCCACTGATATAATGATAATTTAGTAACGTAATAATGCAAGTACACCCTTTTAAAGAGCAATGAACTGTTATTGTTAATATTTAGACATTTAGACATTGGAACATGAAAAAAATATTTAACAAATTTTTAAAAAGTAAGTAACACCTGTTAATATATACAAAGCAGTATATATAAAATCACAGTACCTTTATGGGAGTGGCCTAAAATACTGTCCGATGTGCTGAAGTCAGCTAACAGGAATGGACAGCCTAGGAGCAAGGCAGTTTGCTGTTGTATTTACAAAGTGGAGGATTAAGTTGTTGAAGGGTAAAACTCCAAACAACAGACTTTTTAGCTCATTGCCAGGGGTTGACAAGCTAACACCTTTCAGGACGTTGTAACTTGAACTCAAAATGTGCAGCTGCAGGCTACACTGTGCAGCTGCAGGCTACACTGTGTGGTCTCTGAGGTGTTGTTTTTAAAATTTCTTCTTACTCGCGCAAGTAGGCAGGAAAGAGAAAAAAAAAAGGGAGAAACACTGCGCCCTAGTCTTACTATTCTTACTCTGGTAGGGTAAACCCTGCTGTTTGTTCTGGCATCATGTTGGCTAAAATGTTAATGACAATCTCATGTTACAATCACAAAATGATCAAAACGAAAAGTCGATAGCATAATTAGTGTGACTAACCTAAAGAGCAATGGTTTCTGATTTTAAGTAAGGCACTTCGAAAATTTTGACCACTGGAAAGATGTCTCATAAGTAGGGATGGGACGATATACATTTTTTTTGCAGATCGGATAAAAACACTCACAAAAAGGATGTTTACTAAAAAGGATAAATGTCCTCTCTGTGATGCAATAAAAACATCTGTTTCTTTCTTTCTCGTGTAAGGTAAAGTAATTCCAATATGTTTTAATGCTGTTTTATGAGTTTAAAGCATAGCTTGATGATTATTGGGATAATATTGTGACAACTGATCAGTATAACCATGACATGAAATTTTCATATCATCTCATGCATCATCTCTTCATCATCTGAAATATAGACTTGTGTTCATTATGTTAAGTATAAAGCAATGTTTGAGTGCTCTGAAATTTTGAACTATTGGACAAGTGACTCACAAGAGTATCTTGTGATATTGATATCTTGCTTGTCTACATCTTAACAAATTTAGCACAGGAGAAATTTTGTTTTAACACAAGCATGTAGTTGGCCCACAGATATGTTTTATTCATTAGTCAGTTAGTTGCTTTGTCTTCCAAGCAGTTGAATGTTTTAAAAGCCATACAGATGTTCATGGAAGCTGGTGGACACAGGTTTTGGCCCAGACATACAGATCACATATTGGATTGATCTGTATCTGAGATTAAGAGAATAAGATGATTATAATTTTTTTTAGCCATAATGATAAAACTTAGTGAGTTAAACCTTTAATCCTGAGGGTGAGTGCAGTCAAGAAACCAATTTACCTGGAAATTGTTTGAGCAGTGACCTCTCCACTGCTTTTGGTCTCTAAAATTTTCTATCTGGCGTTAAAGCTTTTAAGGTATTTCATAAGTGATTCAAAGGTGTGGTAATCCCTTGTTTTAGCTATAATGGAAACCCTTTTCACAGTCACTAAACACATACAGTTTACATGATGATAAGGTGCTAAAACGAGCAAAGAAAAGAAACACCTACATGTTCCAACCTATACAGACACACAAACAAACACACCTCTGACTCATATACAGTGTGAAACCTAATCATTCTGCTTAATTAGAAGGTGACCAGCAGCCCTGACCTCAGACCAGCTGCTAATCAGTTGAACAGCCTTCAGGCCTTTCTCTTGCTATCTCGCTCTCATGCTCTCTTTTCTTTCTACCTTACCGTCTTCCAGCCCAACACCCCTGTTGGCACGCCAGGCCAAGGCAGGGAATTATAGTGATGGAGGGAGTGAAAAGAGGGATGGAGAGGACCGTGAAGAGAAGGAATGTGAGCTATAAGACGAATGAATAGGCACAGACTTCTTTAAGGCATTTATGTGCACCGAGGAGAAAGCCTATCGACAGACACCTTGTCGGACAAAGGGGGAGCACACACTGAGTGCATTCGATTAGGGGTGCGCATTGGTGTTAAACCAAAAAAGGTCCCCTGCTGTGCCCAGGATTCATTATTTAGCAGGGGTGTAAAATGGACACTGGCCTGTATATATATACACACACACACACACACACACACACACACACACACAAATACTAAGATGAGCCATCAGGGAAACACCAATTTTCACACACATGCAGCAGAAATAAGTACTCAGTAAGTATACTGGTGCTCATGTTTACACGCACAGAAATACAGGAAATGTGCTCACAAATGGCTGCAAACACACATCAACACACACTCACATATGATTGGCGATTACAAGCCCAAAGAGAGCGAGACACACAGGGAAGTCAAATATAGCCTGAGTACAGCCAATTTAGCCCTTAATGGTCTTTGTGACCATCAAGAGCAGAAGACAAAGATGACTGTCCAATGGAAGGTGAATGTGTGTGTTCATGTGTGTGTGTGTGGAGGAGGAGGACAGTGTTTACCTAGATTCCTTTCCTTCTATATGTGTGTCTAATGGCCTATGAATGTTTCCACGGTAACAATGACAGTTTGAGCTGGTTAGATGGACCGACATACGGACAGCAGCAGAGGGGAGGCAGAGTTCAGGTGACCATATTTGGCTGTGGCAGGGATCTTTATTTCATATCCGCACAGCAGGTAGTGTCCATGGTGGGAAATGACTTTTATCATCTATGTGTAACAAAGACAAAATGTCTGCATGTGTGTGTGTGCCCTGCGGCATTCACAGGCATGTGTGAAGGTAATGTACAGTGCATGTACACGTATGGAGGCGGATATAATACATGACTATTTTGCTCCTGTGTTTTGATAGTAACTGTGCATTAAGTTCTGTACACTTGCATTTAAATTACAAGGCGTTTGGAAGGAAATATCTGCTGCTACTGTGTTAATGCCGCTAGTTTGTTTGGAATAAACAATACATAATTGTCTTGATAAATTTACTGTCTATTTTGGACTTCAATAAACACAGAGTAAACTCAAACTTCTAATGTAAAAAGATGTAGTCAGTACTAATCATGATGCTTCTCAAAAATGAACTCTGGGAAACGTAGTCAAGGAACACCAGAGCACATACTGTCAAGACGGCGAGCAGCAAACCCCAGGACTGACAAGTGAAGCCAATGCGCAAGTGCCAAAACTGCAGTTTTTTGAATGGCCACTTGAGGCTGGCTTAGCAGTCGCTCTGTGCTTCTATTGGTCAAAGTGACGGCTGTGACGGCAGAAGTTGTGGAAGCCAAAAAGAAAATCAAACATGCAAGACTTCCTGCATGTCGTGAGGCATCCCAAATGTGGCGTCGCTTGTCGTCTACTATGACACACTACACATGATGATACAATGGATTATCGTGCCAGACACTGATTGTTGTTCACGATCTCAGCCTCACCTTGGGTTGTCAGTCAGAACCACCGCTCACTCCTCCACAACTCCATCCTCTGGTCCAAATTTAATTAATTCTGGCTGTCCAACTTAAGGCTTTAAAACGGGAATCTGTAAACCAATGGGTGACGTCACGGTAGCTACTTATATTATTTTACACAGTCTACTCAAGACATAAACAAAAATGTTCCTAAAAATCTCACTGACAACCTGTTTGATCTGACTTGATGTGTAAGTAAATGGTAAATGGACATGTACTTGTATAGCGCCTTTCTACTCTTCCAACCGCTCAAAACGCTTTTACACCACATGCCACACTCACAAATGATTGTCAAGGCTACCATACAAGATGCCAACTCCTCATCAGCTTAAACACTCACATGCACTCACAGACATCAGGAGCAATTTGGGGTTCAGTATCGTGCCCAAGGACACCTTAACACGCAGACTGGCGGAGCCAGGGATCGAAGTGCTGATCTTCTGTGACCTCTACCTCCTGAGCCGCAACCGCACAAAGTATAATTCACATGAAGTAACACTAACGTTTTTCAGTGACTCTACAGCACAAACTGTATGAAAATGTGTGCAGGTGACGTACATAAATACATAATTTAGGTGTCCAAAAAGTATATGCACATGTGTGTGGGAAGATTAAGTTGTGTGCAAACTGGTTTGACAGTGATGCCAGTTAGTGTGCATGTTTATATATGTACGTGAACTTGTAAATACTTTAACATCTGCATGCATGTGTTTCAGACAGCAGCTCTAGCGCAGATACATCCTCAGATAGAGTTTGTGTGTGTGCGTGTGTGTGCGTGTGTGTGTGTGCAGAGCCCTGGGTGGGGGTGAGACAGCTTAACGCAATAAAGCATGTTGTATTGACATCTGTGTTGTGTCTATTGATTCCCCATTATGGAGCTAACAAACCCGCCTGGACGCTTTGTCATTCGCAATCACGTTAGCACCGGGACTTACCAACGATGCTGCCCCTTTTAAAATCTGATCCATACACACGCACGCACAGAAGCAGGTGTCCTCACATGCACAGACTTTCTTGCATTCCTACACATTCACGGCAATCGTTCATGTCACCACACACACACACGGTGCACCCTCACACACATACACTCAGGTTAGAACCACAAATTCACATGCACACATGTCAGCAGTCCACATACGCACACACACACATACACACACAAACAGGGTGGCGGGAGAGTAGTCAATGCTGGCTAATCAATAGCAGTGGAAGGTTAAAACCACTCACACAATGGGCAGCTATGAGCTTGCGGTTTCCAGATAAACCACACATGCCGGACAGATCCATAACTGACCTCAACGTGCAATTATTGAATCATCTACCTGTCTGTCTGCTCACACACACAGCCAGTAGCTTCATACACACACACACACACACACACACACACACACACACATATATACATACACACACTTAAGCAACTAAGCCCAAATGCATCTTAATGAACCACACTCTTTTCACTTGCAGACAGCTGCAGATATACAGTGTATACAACTGTACAAATTCCTGCTCATATACACGCCTGTCACACATACTTTATGACACAGTCAGAGACACACACCGTATATCTCTACACATGCACAGACGCATAAAAAGATAGTGCTCCAACCTGAACAAATTCTCTTTCCTTTCTCGCACAAACACAAGTACTTGCAAATACACACTCTTGCACATAAGCTCATACACAAACACACACAGCCAATTAATCCAGGCACAGGGGCCTTTGCTCAGGCCCAGTTTGGTGTGGCCCAGACAACACAACCCCCTCCTGGGCACCGCGAGGTGAAGAACCAGGGTGGGAGAGGAGGTAGTTATCGAGCAGCACGGAGCACTTTGTCTGTGTGTATGTGTGTGTGTGTGTGTGTGTGTGTGTGTGTGGGCAGGAGGGCTGTGCTTTGAACTCTGAAATAAAAGTTTTTCTGCACAGTTATTAAACAATAGAATAGTATAGAATAGTATATAAACACACTATTGTCACTTATTATTTCAGCATCTTCCTAGACGTCGTTGCTGTGGTAATTTGGATTTAACAATTCTAAAATTCGTATTTTTGTTTTGTTTTCTTTGTTGTATTTTTAATACCACCGGCACAAAAATATTTTTACGCAGGTCTTTTTGTTTGTGTATCATGACTTTTCATCACTGCACTCAGGTGGTTTACTACAGTGTAAAGGCGTAAACTTGCAGGTTGAGGCAGAGAATAAAACCAACACTGTGCTGAATAACTACAGCTCGGATGAGAGGCCTCTCAGAGTAGCCAACATAAATAAACCATCCCTCTCAATCCAGACACGTGCCTTCTCTCTGAGAATTTGACAGCTCTCAGTTTTATATGGGCCACAGTGGCCCTGGAGGATTTTTACAGCAGTGTACATAAAATAAAAGAGCATTTAGATTTCCTTTGTTGTGGTGCAGAGCAGGGACAGAGCAGCGGCAGCTACAGGTCCCTCACCGCCCTGCCTGCCCTCTGAAAACCACGCAGCAGAGGAGACTGTCTGGTCAGATCTCTGAGCTGCACAAAAGAGAAGCCTTTTGAGCCTTTGTGGCAAAGATCTGATGCTCAGTACAAACTGAGGAGCATCAGTCTCTGCTCTTCAGCACTTAATCTGTGTAGTTGCACAGCATAAGTCTATTAATGACCAGCAAACAAGAAAGAATTCAACGAGGGGCTTCTGGACAAAGGATGTGGTCTCTCCTCTCCTTCCTTTTTTCTTCCTGCTGGTCTATGACAAGCATCAACAGAGGATGAGATGTCAGGGTTCATTCTCATCCCTGCCCAGTTGGCTCTTTATGTTCACTCTTGTTAAGTACAGAAACTCTACACATGGTGAGAAATTAAAACCTCCAAACTGATCACAGTGAAGTCTTCTTTGTTACAGTTACGCTGCATTAACCAGTGAATCTCAAAAGCTTGAATTTTCAACATGAATTAAAAGTAAATGTTACAAGAATCAACACATATACAGCATGGCTTGAAAACTAACTTGGAAAATGTGTCCAGTTACAATTGGTCTCAAAAATGCAATGCATGCAATGCATGACTTTTGATTCAAAAGGTATGATGGTGTGTTTCCTACAGCTAAAAGCATGTTAGATTAAAGACTTTTTAATGCCAGTTGGAATGAATTTTAAGATCAATTTTACAATAACTTATTAAAAAAACAAACACATGAACTGACATCAATTACTTAAGGTTAGGGATGATTTGGATAAATTGTTTATCACGTCAGATATGGCATTTTTGTCTTGTGGTGGAGACGCGGGTAGAGCAGAACTGGAAAATACCAGGTGTTGGCAAGATTTTGGGGCAATTTTGTGTTTGTCACTCTGCATGCGGGATTCCAGTGCCTTGATTCCCATTGTGCCAAGTGTGAAAGGCTTTTTGCATGAAGTATACCAAGCCTAACACACATTGCCTTGTAGAAGTATCAACCATGCTGCAAAATCTCGATTAAATACTCCATTTCTGTTGAATTTGTGCTTCCTCGTGCTGTCCAGGCTACAGTGACAGCTAGCTACCAGACAGTGGATCCTCTGTTCTGTGTTCTGAGCATCTAGGCCAGAGACAAAATATGAGTGTTGTTTGTTCCACAATCCCGATCTGCTTGATGTTCATGCACGTGGCATTTGGCAATTTATTTAAAAAATAACAGATGTAACCAATTTTTTGAGATTTTACAAAGCAACACTAGAAACAAATGATTCATTAAATCCTATGCCCATTGCTGTAACATTTTTAAGACTTTTTAAGACATTTTAATACCAATCTTATTTTTAGATTAATGAATTTAATGCCTTTTAAGACCTTTTAAGGATCTACCAGAACCCTGTGATGTTTTTACTCAACCACAACCACAAAAACCTCATGGTTGTTCTGTGTACTTATTAACTTAAGGATCCATTGACTGTAATTATGTTTGCAGTCTCATCACAGCACTGTCAGGTGGTTTAATTATAGTGAATTTCAGAGTGAACTAGGGCTGGGCAATATGGGGAAACTGCAACAATATTGTAGGGTTGACTATTGGTGCTTACATAAAATATTTACACAATGAGATGTGATGTGGTTACAGTGACTAAGCGCATAAAGGCAAATCGTAGAACAATTAAAACAGCTGAGAAAAGGTGAGAAAATGACAACATTGTAATATAATGCAGCCAGGAAACCAGCAAAAGATATGATATCCAAAATCGAAGACCATATATGGTTTCATGTAACGATATCAATATAAGACTGATATATTGGCGAGCCCAGAGTGAACAAGTGTCAACTTCTTTTTTTATATTAAAACTTAACTTAAATTTCTGTAAACATTCATCATCCTTAAACTTTTCCATTTCACATATACACAGTCAAACATTTCCATTAGTAGTGGGGGCTTGTAAAACAGCATTTAGACTTCTGCGGGACATTAAAACACAACAACTAAGACTAAATGGATTTCTTTTGACCCAACCCATTGACTTAATGGCAGGTGACAGTCTGAGACAGTTTACAGTCATCAAGTGAACAATTTATTCACAACAATACATCACTGGGCCATTAAATGGAAAAATAAAGCGTGCAAAGACATCATCTTAACTCTCCGATAACAAATTCAATCCAGTGACTGTTTTAAAGTGTTTCAGTGTGGTGACGTGTCTTAGGCCCAGCTGAGCTGAGGCCAGCAGTCTCAACATTGTAGTGTTAAAGAGTCGAGCTGACAAAAAACCCATAAGCCCTCACTTTAGATCCACTGTAGAACCACTGTCTGCTAGCGTCTGCTGTTTAGGACCTCTCTCTCCCTCCTTCTCCACTGAACCTCACTCACCTCATCTCAGACTTTTGACATCCCCGTCTTTGCTCACACAAACGCAAACACACCCAGATATCTGCGCACACACACACATACACACCTACAGGTGCAGGCAATCGTACAGATGCACACATGCACACCTTGGTCAAAGGCGCAGATCAGAGAGAGACAGAGAATTGTGGGTAACAGACTTAGCTAAAGTGGCTTATGGGGCCCGGCCAAACCACACCAGGCAAATCCAATTCAACAACCTCCCTGTCCATAGGGAACGAGAGAGGGAGAGAGGAAGAGAGGAGAGTTTGCATTTTACTGAAAAGGCTTTCGTGTCAAGTGAATACTTCACAGAAATGAGAGAGAGAATGAGAAACAGGGGATTCTGAGTTTCTTTCTCTCCAGAGATTAAGGATGAAAGAGGGAGAAAAGAGAAGGAAAAAACAGAGGGGGAAATGAGGGATGAGTGTTGGCCTTTGCTCTCCTACGAAGTTTATTTCTCTCATGTGTATTGGCTGCTTATCACACCAACATGTTTAAATATAAAAGCAGCATGTACAGGCACTGTGACCCTTTCATTTCCTCACATGACAAAAGACAGTCTCACTCACACAGTTATCTTTTCTACACATTTCTTAAATAATTTACTCCCTCATTTATTCCTTCACATATTCAGTCATTATTCATTCTTTGGACTGTACGCTGCGCATCACGATTGATCCTTTCAGCGTTTCACCTCTTCATTGTGTTTATGAATCCTCTCACCCAGTCGCTGTTTCTTTCGCTGCTTTCATCAGTTCAATTCACTGATTCTTTCACCTGTTAATTCGCCAACTTTCACCTTCTCCTTCATCTATTATTCATTTATGCGCTCACTCATTCTGTTATTCATCTAATCATTCATCCACCCCCTCCGACCCAGCCTCCACCTCTTCTTCTTGTTCTCTCATCATGTCGTCCACTTTAATTTCTTAAAGGACCAACAGAGAAATTGACCCCCCCCCCCAAAAAAAAAAAAAAAACAGAGGCCAGCGGTTATATGTCGCCTGTCAAAGCCGCCAAGAGCAGCTCTCATTAAAACCTCAACCGTTTTTCTCCTCCTGACACCTACTTAAGGTGATAGCCTGAATTACCCCTGCACGGCTCGGCATGGCTCAGCATACACACCTACCCCTCATCTGTCATTTGAAATTTCCGCCTCGGTGGATTAAGGCGGTGGGGATGGGGGACAGAAGGGAGCCACTGCCACTGTCACCCTCTGAGAACTTAAACATGTAGACACACTTCAGTACATGCATAATGGTTTGTGTTCAAACAGCGACCAACAAGTCACACTACTAAGTTTTAAAAGTCCCACAGGTGGAAAGAAAAACTAAAGCTGGGTGACCTCTAACCTGTCGAGTTGAACAAAAAAATATAATATATTGACAGAAGAACACTTCTGTTTTTCTTAAACTCATTTCGGTTTTGCACTCATTTTTATGTTTCATAAAGCTTTGAGTGCAGAAACTCGATTATGAGTTCACTATGATGAGCAAATATCACAGATACAGCACATTAGGAATATTAGGAGCATTATAGCGAGATGAAAAAATACCATAAAGAGCGCTGCCCTTATTGATCACACTGCAAGTCACTAAAGCAATATAGGAGAGATCATAGGGCATTAAAGCACAGCGTTAAGGCATGATAAGGCAGTTAAAGTGAGTAACTATTGATTGACAAACTCACTGCAAGTCCCTTTAGTGAGGCCAATTATAGGAATATTACTTCTATAAAGGATGCTTGTTTTTGGTGACAAACACATAATTAATTTTGAATTGAAGTTCAATCATCTTAAAAATGTCCCTTTTTTCTGCTCACGTCACCTCCAGTGAAGCCAAACTTTCTCCCTCAGCCAACTTGACTGTACTCCTGTTTTCCCAATGTGAGCCCCAGTCAGAGATCAATACCTCCTGATCGATAGATGACCATGAATATTCCATCCTAACCTGACCGAGAAGAGACTGAAGGAGAGGAGAGGAGCGAGGAGAGAAGGCAGATGGGATGAGGGTTGAGATGGATGGAGTGCCATGAATGAAAGAGGGAAAGATGAGGGGAGAGTGTGGCGCCTCTGTGAGACTGTGATGGATGCTAATGAGCCAGATATTCATGCATCCAATCCTGCGTGTGTTTTTTGGATTTATGTGCAAGTAAGTATTTTAATTAAACTCTGTTTATTTCTTTTAGCAGAGATACAGGGGGAAAATGGAAGTAAAATATATATGCACCTTCGCATAAAGATCTGTAGTCTTCTAATTTTTCTTTAGATAATTGAACTTAGAATGCAGTTTCACTTGTTTGTACAATTTCAAGCAAAGCATAATAAGTGACAAGAAAATTAGTAATTATTGAGGAGACAAGTTGATTTGAATTTTAGACAAATGAAACAATCTGAGCACCTTGGCAGATTTTTTTCTTAAAGAAATTACACTCTATAAGACACAAAGATTTGGTTGCAAGTCTTGCAGCTGCAAATTAACTTTCACACATGGATATATTTGTTGTGAGTTGTATGTTGAGTACAATAAATAGAGAGTATGTGTAGTTTAATCTTTGTGCATACACCTTTAGTTAAATCTGAGATGAAACTGAGATAAGAAATATAATGGTCTGTATAGAAAACAAACTAAATCTATGGGGTAAAACATGAGAAGAGTTGAAGCTAATGTTGTTAACTGGGTTTTATTCTTTGTGTAGGTGCACAGTGGTGATGAAAGGACCAGCAGAAAAGAGTCTTACCGGGGCTGGACCGCGGAGCCAGCGAGGACTTGAGTCTCCAGGCGCTGAAGTCGGACGCTGTTCTCTGAAAGACGAAGGGGACCGGCAGGGGGACAAACATGGTCCTCTGTCGACCTGGGGGTCGTTGTTTTTTATTTTAGTCTCACTTTTCTTCTTTTCTTATCCGTCGTGCTTCCGTCGTTCTTTGGCCTGTCTTCGTATGCTTTCCAGGTTTGTGGACACCCGGTTGTAAAGATGCTTCGTGAGGGAAAAAAAGACACTCAGTATTTGGCTTCTTCTTCTTCCGTGGATCGAGTCCGTCTCAGCTGATTCACATTTCTCTATTATAGATTTGCGTGGTTGTGGGATACAGATAAATACTACAGCCCTGTTACTTGTGTCTTCTCGGAGTCAAGTAGTCCGGCACACACACGTACACGCAGCGATGTGCAGGGCGCGCAGTGAAAGCTTTGGGAGAAAATGTAAAGCTACCGGCGGTTCTCCATACAGGCTACCTAACACAGGCTGCAGGTGACTGGACAGTAGAGGATATGTGTGATCATCGCACCCGTGTGAATCTAGTGCAGCCGGTGCTCCCCTCTCAGCTGCTCTCCGTTGGATGTAACGCAGACACAATTAGACTCCATTTATTGTGTCCAGACAGCTGTGCGTAAAGATCGCAGTGGCTCTCCGTCTCGGTCTCTCCTCCTCGGCGGGCTTTGCTTTGGTTTAGTTTGTGAAAAGATAGACGTCTCCTTCTGCGCTGTCATGAAAAGTCTCAAACAAACACTGTCCAAGCGGCGGATCCTCCTCGGCACAGAGAAATTGGATAAAACTGTCCGTGTATCACTGGAGTTGCTTCTTTTTTGGTTCTGGTAAAGATTTGGTTAGTAGCTGGCTGGTCTGCTGAAGAACACAAGCACACAAAGCGACACGATAATAAAACGCAAAAGCATTATTTGGTTAAAAGATGGGAATAATCAAATAATAAAGTAAGGCTACGCAGGCACCTCCTGTCTGACTTTCGCTCCTCCCTCTCCTCCCCTCGCTGTTTCTCCCTCTTTCTCTACCGCGGGTCACTAATTAAAGCAAAATCAATAGATAAATAAATGAATAAATCCATATCAATAAATACACCTGTCTTCTGCTTTCCTCCTCCACTGAAGCGAGAAAAAGAGGAGGGGAAAGCGATGCCCCCCTTTTCTATTTTATGCTGTAGTGTCTTTTCTTTGGCTCTGCTCCGCCATCCGCCGGTGTGTATCTCTCGTCCTCTCTCTCTCTCCTCAGCCTTTCTCACCGTGTGTGTATCCTACGTGTGTGTGCGCGCGTATCTGCGTCCCCTCAGTTTATTTTGGGAACCCCGGTGGTTTCGGTCCTTCACCGCGCAGCCTGAACGCACTCTGGCACGGCGATGCGCTCCGTCCGGGAGACAGACAGAGATACCCAGCCCCCTCTTTTTTTTTCTTCTTTTTTTTTTTTTTTTTTTTACCCCGCTTTCCTTCCCTCCCCTCTCTACCACTACCCCCCTTTCTCCCCCTAACCCCTCCACCCCATCACACTCACACATATGCACATATACACAAACATACACATGACCCCACTTTCTCTGTCCATTCATGTTTTGCGCAGATTTTTAACATTTACTGACACATTTACGTTTCTTATTTATATTAAAGTTACACATTGGCACTGATGTTAACATTATAAACACTAATTTAAAAGACTACACGGGGAATTTATTTTATTAAAGGATCTATTTTATGTTGAATTACTTTTTTGTTATAAATGAGCACACACATCACTCTCTCGCCCCTCTCTGATCACTACAATCCCGTACAAGACGAGCACAGATCCGGCCAATTGATCCTCTGATTACTTCATTATAATGAAGCCAATAATCACATCATCGCCGGCCTCTAAAAAATCGATCGCCTCTTCACAATGTGCGGGCATGAATTCAAAAGGGGGGGAACCTTTGATGTATATTTCAGCAGGTGGATCTCTCTCCCTCTCTCATATAGATTTACGTGGGTCTGGCCGACGCAAGGTCACCTGCACCACTCATCTAATGTATTTTTTTTCCTGCACAGAGGTGAATAATCAAAGCCTGCAGAGCCACGGCTGTTAAATTAGTAATTATTTCGGGCTCGGGAAGGCTACGTGCGTGCGTGCGTAAAATGTGCGTAAAATGTCAGTTGAGCTGAATCTAAATTGAATGTTTTTCCTATTAAGGCTCGGTGAGAATGTTGGAGTTGCCGTGGTGTGTGTGTGTGTGTGTGTGTGTGTGTGTGTGTGTGTGTGTGTGTGTGTGTGTGTGTGTGTGTGTCCGAGGTAAGGTGCCTCCCGGCAGTCAACTCTCCTCTCCTCTCTCCACAGTCTATACTCCACCCGGCTGTCAGACGCACCGCCCCAATCCTCGCTGCTGTGCATTTACACTCAAGATTATCGCCGACATGGATTTTTTTAAATAGAAAAATCTATACGCTAAATATCAGTCAATAAAAGAAAATCGACCAAGCCGCGCACACGTCTCTCTCTCCCTCTCTTTCCCTCTCTGTATACACTCCGAGGTGGGACTGACTTGTTAATAAGTTATCGATCAATTATGGCCCTCATATATGGAAAGGCCTCGGGCTCTTTGCCAATGCTAATGTCTATGAAGGGAGAGAAAGGAAACGTCAAATATAAACTATCTGCTACCCGGATAACACATCATCAGGAGCGTCCTGAGCTCTGACTTCATTGCTGCAGTACTCATACTGTGGCTAGTGATACTTCCACTACTGCCTGTACAACTGCATCTGATGGTGTCTCTACAGTCCTGCCACTGATAAAATACTTGTGTCATCACTAATGCTGCTACTATTACTGCTATTTGGACTACTTATACTGCACTAAATATTATAGTTTGCGAGATTTAAACTGCAGCTATACTGGGGCTTGTACAGTTGGTACAACCACTAATCCTCCTCTACTAGTGACACTACAACCACTTTTATAAGTTTGTACAACTAATACTTACACTACTACTACTGGTACATTGACTCTTGCTGCTGCTGTGGCCTCTACTACAACTACAACCACTTTTTTAATATATGGCTTATTGGCTTATGGCTTTCTCCTTTAGTAATACCACAACCACTTTTAACACTTCTATTTCTATTACTACTGCATCTGGTATTAACCTTGCCAATGTAATTTCCTGTATTCTTACTGGTACTAATACTGTGACTACCACTGATGTGGCCTCCACTACAACTATTACTACTCTATTAGTACCTGTCAGTGCTAATAATGCTGCTATACCATGTATTACTACTGCTAGTAATACCACGACTACTACTGCTGATGTGAGCTATACACCAAACAGTGCTACCCATTTCGTATTACTACAACCACCTTTCATAACCTCTATTTCTATAAATACATCTTCTAGTATTAATAATAGTACTAATAGTGCCACAACTGCTGCTACATCATCTGTTACTGCTATTAATACTGTGACTATCACTGCTGATTTGGCCCTGATGCCAACTAGTACTTCTACTTTGGTAATACTACCACCTTTACAACTTCTTTGTCCATAACTACTGCTTCTAGTATTAATAATAGTACTGCTGGTGCTACTAATGCTGCTATTTTCTGTATTTCTACTAGTAGTAATACTGTGACTACTACTGCTGCTACTACTACAGCACTTGTCCTTCTTCTTAAGCCTGTGTCCTACAATTTAGAGTATTTCCATCACCCGCTGCAGCTTTTGATGTCATGTATGCATAGACACACGTCACATCACAAAGGACAACTCCCCCATTAAAAAAGCCCACTCCCCATTGACAGATGACATCCGTGTGTCCAACAAGCGAGAGCGGGAGGAAAAAGAAAAGGAGCAGGAGGAGGAGGGCAGGGAGAAGCCATATAAAGAAGCGACCGGTTGTCCCTCAAGAGCCCCCCTTTCCACATAAGGGCGAGCGCAGAGGAGCCCCGATCCAAACTCCTTCCAGACAAAAGCAATTATTTCTTGTAGAATATAGTGTGTTTTGTGCGTCCATCGCGGGAGGGGAGGGAGGTGTGCGTGGATTTGAAGGAGAGGTGAAAAATATGGCGCACGGCAGGCCTCATCAATAGCAATATGTTATTTTTCCCTTCTGTTATATCTATCCTTTTATAACTACTCTGCAACCTGCTGCCGTTGCTTTGTCTGACATTGTGGGCTTATAGGCCATAGTGGACTTCTGATCATTGACACACACAAAAAAACCCACACATGAACAGACAGCAGTGTAAAAGGAGCCAAAAATAGATTCTGACTCTTATCTTTTACACCAAACCTGTTGTTTCTGTATCCAGCCTTTAAACAAAACTGTTAAATGTTGGTATTTAATTGATAGTTATGATGAAAATGACTCTCATTGTGATTTATAATGAGGTGACTGATTCACACACTTACACACCACTCTGTCTCCAACTGAGATGGCTATATCCTTCAAAAGCATGAAGGCAAAAGATTCAAGTTTGTTGCAATGTATTTTTTATAAAGTAAAATATTTTTACAGTATATTAGTACTACAGTACCAATTGGTCTTCTGCATCATAGGCTTTATTAATTTTGCTAAAAAAAAAAATAAAAAAAATACAAATATATCTTGAGAAAAACAGAATCTGACTGAGTGAATGCAACCTTTTCAATACAGGAAGTCTATTGCTGAATTAGATCTTATTGCTCTCTATCTGTCTGCTCTGTGTGTGCGCGCATGTGTGTGTGTGTGTGTGTGTGTGTGTGTGTGTGTGTGTGAGAGAGAGAGAGAGAGAGAGAGAGAGACAGACAGACAGACAGAGAGAGAGAGAGAGAGAGAGAGAGAGAGAGAGTTCATTGTTAAATGGCAGTGTCATGTTGACAAACGAGTTGGTTGAATTAAATTCTCCCTCATCAATAACAAGAGGGGGCCAATCAATACCAGCTTACAATTATATCACCGCCTACTGCTTCGCTACCGCTGTAACCACACAAACACACACACACGGACTAAGAGATAGCGCGAGCGAGGGAAGAATCATTACCTCGCTGTAACACAGGGCTTAATAAACACTAAAAATATTCACACACACACACACTGAGGAGGAGAGTTATTACTTTGGTGTTACATGGATTATTATAAATACACACACACACACACACACACACACACACACACACACACACACGCTTAAATGCACACTTTTGCACACACAGAGGGAATCATTTATGAGACACTGACCCTAATAAACACACACATTATTTTTAGCATCTGACATCTATTTTCAGCATCCCTCTCTCTGTTTCTGTCCCTCTCATTCTCTGTCTATGTCTCTCTCCCTTTCCTCACGCAGCCTGACTAAGTAATCAATGTTGACAGATTGTCAATAGACCAGTGCGGGCCCTGCCAATACCTCTCCTACATATCCATTATTCCTCTTAAGGCCGCGGAGGACAAACACAGAAAAGAGTAAAACACGATGCTGTCGATATGCCACCTTGATGCGATCATTGAGGCAGATCAATGCTCTTGCTTACAGCTCATGAGCTCGCCTCCAGCTCGCTGGAAATCACAGTTAGCGTGGAAATTGGTTTGTGAATACGTATTTTCTCTCGCTGGATGTCTTCCCGTGTTCTTATCTTCATAGGCTGGGGATTTTTTTCATGTATATTCTCTTTTATTTCACGCATAATTTTATTTCGACTTTGAAGATATCTTTTTTTTCCTTCTGTGAATTTACCGGTGTTCGTATTTCACACATGTTCTGCATCCTGTCTCATCCTGGATTGGTTGTAATGGATTTAAGATGTAAAATGCAGGACAGCACAGAAGTTGGGGAGGGGGGGGCAAATGCAATATTGCCTTCTTGCTGTCATTCTTGCTATCAGGTCCACACACAATCCTGTATTACACACACACACACACACACACACACACACACACACACACAATGATTCATGTACACACACAGACACAAATTTATGTACACGCTTAGCAGCACACACATGCAAACACACCGTAACATGCAAGACAGCACGGAAACACCAGAGTGACACTCATGCAAGATATTCACGTACATGCAAACACACCGTAACATGCATGGATGCACGAAAAGTAGACAAACACACACACACACACACACACTCAGCCTCTGGTTCTCGTGCTCAGAGAGGCCCAAACAGCTTAGCTTAGCACAAATGCAGCATCAAGGCTCGAGGTAATGCCAATGACATGGATGGAGCTTTCCAGCCCATGCAGCCTGGAGAGTGTGTGTGTGTGTGTGAGTGTGTGTGTGTGTGTGTGTGTGTGTGTGTGTGCATGTGTCTGTCTGTGTGCGTGTGTTCATATGTGTGTCCGTTGCAGTTGTGGGGGGAGATGAGAGCCTTAAACACTGAGAGGATCAGACCCGGCTCTCCTGGACACCATGGAATACGATCAAGAGGAAAGAGTGTGTGTGTGTGTTTGATGGCAAGACATAACTGCAAAAAACACTACAAATGTAAGAAGTGAAAGGTGTTTAGAATGTCGTCTAAAACAAATATTCTGGCGTGGAACAGCATGTCACACACCATTAGATTTTATTCAGACTTTACAAATTTTAAAAATCAAAATGGGGTGTCGGTGGCTTAGTGGATGGAACAGGCGCCCCATGTACAAGACTGTTGCTGCATGTCATCCCCCCCCCCCCCTTCATGTTTACCTGTCCATTAAAGGCAAAATGGCCCCAAAAAAAATCTTTAAAAAAATAAATAAATAAAAAATCAAAACTTCATACTTTCTTTAGGGCTGTACCCAACTCAGAATTTTGTCAGTCAATTCGGATTTGGCTGTTCCTTACAAATATTCTACTTTTTGTTCCTTTTTATCCATTTAGAGTTTGAACGGGGATCGGCGGGGTTCGGCGGGACCCTCACGGTGACAGTGATATTTGCGCCTGGTCTCAGTCTGAAGTCATCGAAATCTGACGATTGGGCAGTGACTTGGGGCTTCAGAAATCAATGAAAAAGGGCGTCCTTTAACATCGGCATGATATGCAGCTGGTTGCCATTATAGTTTGATGGTGCCCGACGGTGTCAGGGGGAAACACGGCAGGACAGGACGAAAGTTAAGGCGGCGAAAGTCCAAGCGGGGTGAGCAGAATGTCCAACAAACACTGACTTGCACCGGAGAGAGCGGTGTTCATGTCCCGTTAGATTCCAAATCCTAACCCCATTCCAAAACCAAATCCTGTTCTTATTTTCCTAAACCTAACCATGTGTTTTTGTCGCCTAAACCCAACTATGTGCGCTTGTTGTTGAAGGAATAAAAATGTCAATTCCCAGTGTTGTACTGATGTAGTGCATTTATTTTGAAAGAGACTGTATGTAAATATTAAATTTCCTGTGAAAATTTCACGTGTATCTTGAAAGAAGAGAACTTGACACAGTGTCCCAGAACGTCAGCAACCAACGCACCCAGGCTACCTTGCATGTCATATGTGGACGTGGAAAGTCCATGACCAAAACGTCAATATGTAAGGAGGTCGGAGTGAGAATGTGTTGGACATTCACATAATATAGTGAACAAGCTAACTGCGCTAATGACAGATTGGAAATGCGCAACAACATTTTTTGCCAACACTAAATATCAAACAAAAGTAAAAAAAAAAAAAAACCTTACCATTTTAAGTTGCTGTGAGCTATAAATTCACCCCCTCCTAGCAGAAGGCAGAAGATAACGTCATATCGGGGGCCTTACAAGGCACCAAAGAATGATGTGAAAGTAAACGCCACTAACTCTGCAGCAAAATCTGGGGACCAAAATGTCCCAGAAGTATACTGCACACTGACTGAAAAAGAAACACAAACAAACAAACAAAAAAACTAATGCTCGACTTGAAGCAATCTCAGTAGACCAAGGGGTCTCTGACAAATGATTCAGATCTCTGACTTTCTGGGGCCAGCCCCACAATCGTTTAAAAATGAGGTGGAAGTAGTTGCCTGACCCTTAGATGTATTACTATTCATAATAAAATGTTATTGCTATTGTGTGTGTTGTATGTAAGGAGAGACGTTTCCATTTGACAAGCTCACTTAAATAACCAAAGACTTGTTAAGACTTTTTCTGTCTCCTACACACACACACACACACACACACACACACACACACACACTACATCTCTTCTGTGGGATGAGAATTTTATTCACAGACCTTATAATCCCTTTTCTTGTAGTACATAAACACCGTCAACTAAAGTCTCAAATCTCTTTTCTCTGTGTCTTTTTCTCCATGTTTGCTATCTGCTTCCCTCTCTCTCTGTCTTTCACCGACTCACTTGCTCAAATACACACACACACACAAACACACACACACACACAGACACACACACGTGTTCATGCTCGGCCTGCGTGGTTTTCATGGAGAGAAAGCAAGAGACAGACACACAGTGTGTGTGTGGGTAGATTTAGAAGCGGGGATCAATGAGAAATGTAGAAATCAATGCACTTAGCAGTGGGAAATCAATGGGGCCTAATCGGGATGCCAATGGCACAAGTCAAAACAATTAAGAAGGAAGAAAAATGTTTAACAACCCCCCACCACCACTGCCGCCGCCACCCCACCCCAATGCTTACACAGAGGCCGAGGAGAAACGGAGGGAGTGGAGAGAGGAAAGAAAAAGACGGCGCTGAAGTTACACAGGGGTTGTTGAGGATGCCGAGAGGAAGATAACAACGGCGTTTTGATATGCTTATGGATCAACAGAATTAAATACATTTAAACTGCCTGTAGGGTAGCTCATTCAAGACCAGGTCACTCACAATAAACTGTACAAAAGATGGAGAAGGAACACAATATAATAAAATCCTGACAAAGAAAACTACAGACAGACAAATGTACAGATATGTTCCAAATATTAAACTGCTAACAAATTACTTCAACAGTATGGGCCTTGCAGATTAGAGAGTAAGTGATTTGTGTTGACAAAGTGCCAAGTCAAAACAAGTTTATCAGAGGACTTAACCAGTCAACAATGATAAGCTGCAGTGTGTAAATTTCAATCTGGATCATGCAGGTTGATAAGTTAAAAAAAACATACATCTTGCAGCTTTGCAATCAGAATGAGTGTCACTTTGTCAATCATCCATCCTTATTATGCTGCTAATCCGAGGTGGTAGCAGGCTAAGATAAATCCACAAGGTGTTCCTCTCCCTAACCATGTCCAGTTCTTTCTGAGGGATCCTGAGGCATCTCTACACCAGATGGGAGTGCAAATCTCAGACCCCAGGTTTTCACTTCAACAAGAAGGGGGCATCCACTCTTTTGTGACAGTGGGTGTTCTCTAATGAAACCAACAGAACTACATTACCCAACACCACACTTTGGCTGCAGTGCTGCTCAGTCCTGTGACTCTACTGCTGATTCACACGTTCCCTGGGATAACCAAAACAATAGTCACTGAAGATCTTATGGCTGCAACTCCAAGCAGACATCCAGAGTTTCATTACATATTCCACCACTAACTTGGTACCTCACTGGGCAATTCTAAAAAATCAGTTCCTATACAGAGTTTGTGCACAGAGACAAGCATATGCATTAGCCCCGACTCCTTCACTGACTATGTTTACATGCACGTTTGATACAGATCATGTAAACAGCATATTCCATCTGAATATTTGAAATTTCGAATGAAACATTTTCCCGCTGAAAATGCTGGTATTATTCAGGTTTTCAGAGCATTCTTTAGACATGTATAAGCATCTCAGCTGGGGTTTTACTGCAGTCTGCCACACACAGCTTCTTGCCTGTTTAAAATCAGCTCTGTGTGTTGTACACAAACCAACTAGCCTACAGTTTGCAAGGTCAGAAGCCATGTAAACAGCTCAGTAGAAATGCTGTCGTTTTCAGAATAAGGGCAAAAGACGCAGTATTGTCTGCACGTAAATGGGGTCACTGTTGTATGCCAGAAGCCAGATTTTATCACCAGAGGTCAATTCGTCAAGGTCCTAAACTTCTCCTTCACCTGACTGGTTACACACAAGACTTTTAAACCTAACTTTTTGCAAGGTGGGTCCATTTGTTGGCAGCCCCATACTGAGCCTGACCAGGCCCTTTTGGTACAACCCATCAGGCACTTGCCTGCGAACACTCTTGCAAGGCTATATTCTAGAGTCGCTCTGGGTTTGCTGATCTGTATGATGTGCCTCTGGAGATGCCAAACCATCTTCATCATTATATTTGAACGCAATGCACCTGAGACAAATTTGTCTTACCAGACGTTCTTGCACCACCAAACTGTTTGTCAGATTTTGCTCTAACAGAACAGTGTCCCTCTAAGTGTTTCTCTATGATTCAGCACACCCAAAATCTTTTGAGAATTACAAAATAAAGTCTGTACTGTAGGCTTGAGAGGTTGCTGTAAATTGTTTTCACTTACTTACATTAAATTGCAATGATGACAAGATTTGATTGTTTCCTCTGTAAAAACATGACACCATCTAAATCCTCTGAACCCGACAATTTAAACTGACCACAGCTGCTTTGTCTGTGAAAAATGAAAACTACAAATGTTTTACAGCCACCTTTCAAGTGAACACCAGCTGAAGTTTTTTGATATTGAAGATTTTTGAAGGTTTTTGGGAGGAGTATCACTTTAATGTACTGATAGAGATGAAAGGATATGAAAGTATTGGCAGTGGGGCAGAGCAGGTAGAGAGGGAGAGAGAGGCAGTTTTGTTAGATGCCTCCTACAACTCATAAAATCTGTCAAAAATATTTCACTCTAAAAAAGAATTGACTGATAGAGATGACACCGCTGCATGACACAAATATACCCACTGGCACACTAGGAGAGAGGCAGAAGGTGGATAGGCAGCAAGAAAAGAGCCATAGAAATATAGAGAGAAACTATCTGAAGGTATGGCAAGGCCACATGCCGTAGGACTGCAGTTGGGTTTAATGTGTGTGTGTGTGTGTGTGTGTGTGTGTGTGTGTGTGTGTGTGTGTGTGTGTGTGTGTGAGAGTGTGTGTGTGTTATGGGGAGGTGGTGGTGGGGTTGATCTGGGGCCAATCAATAGTGGCAGGCTCTCTTACGACCCCTGAGTTCCTCCTGGCTTGGCTGTCAGGCTGGAAATCAATGGGCTGGGCCAATAACTCAGGATGGTGTGTGGATTAGTGAACTGTCAACTAATCAGAGAGTTACTGAATCTGACACTGCAGCTATTAACCTATCGATGTGACACTTGGCACTGACACACACTCACACACATGGATATATATGTATATATGTGTATGTATATATATATATATATATATATATATATATATGAATTGATGAACACACACACACACACAAAGAAACATGTATGTAAATGGCTGAAGGTGGCTGTTGATACACACATGCAAGCATACGTTTATGGTGGCGATAAGATATATATCTACACTTATATGGAGACCCACACAGTATGCAGTTGTAAGCATACACTGTAAATGTTCTCACAGATTAATAGTACTTCATTACACACTGTGATGTTTAAATGAAAATGAAAAAGGCCTTTACATGTTAGTGAGTGGTTAAATAATAAATAAACACTATTTTAGAGAAGACGGTGTGGGAAATACAGTGATTAAAGAGCTCTATATGACATCCAGAGCTAATCTATGATTCAGAGTCTTAACCAGGATTGTCTGCTCACAAGTCTCAGCATGGAGGTCTGCAGCTATCAGAGCTAACATCATGAATAGTGCTAACAATGGCAACTGTGCTATCAAGGTGAGATTGGAGAGTGGGCGTCACGCTCTGGCTAAGATGTCGACAATGTTACGAGTGGTAACTGCCAAACCAGCACAGAGCAGAGCAGCAGCAATGAGCTAACCAGTGGGACACACTCACGCTCACTCACATGCAATAACAAGTGCACCTGGCCGAACCATCTACCACAAAAATAACAGATAAACTCAGATTACAACACACACAGAGAAGTGTGACTTCATTCTCTGCTCAGGATGCCATTACTCGACTATATCTTACATCCTGGGTCTTCAACAGAGGGTCCGCAAGGTCTTCAGAGTTACTGCAGAGGGCCACCAAATTATTGTTTACGATTAAGCTTTTATATAAGTTTTTATTTTTTGAAAAATATTAAAATATGTCTGAAAATACACATACACAAGAATCCAACATAAAGCTTATTCCCTCAAGCCACAAAGACACTGAATGATGACCCTGACTTATCCTAAACATTGAAAGGTATTTATTACCTGTCAATACCACTGACAGCTACATTTTACTGAAATCATATTTTATGATTTCATGTCACAAATAAATTTTTTGCAAAAATAAATCAGCCTATGTACAAAAACAAACCCATTTAATTCACAGTAATAATGGTTAAACTGTTACCCATAAATTCTTCTGTAATCAACACTAAAATCGTTGTACTGCACTTCAAATCGAGTGTATGGACATTTTTATGAGCCACAATGAATTGTTTTATACAGGGTTCCTACAGGTTTCTTCAAGTCAAATTCAAATTCAAATTCTTTTTTAAGACCTTTTTAAGACCATTTATATCAAAAATTAATACCTATTTCTCTGCCTATTTCACAGCCCTACCGGCAAAGAAAAATGAAATCCCTGAATTTCAGAGTATTTGTTTATTCAACAAAATAGCAGTCCACAGTACGCCTATACAGGTTAAATAAAAATAAAAAATAAATTAAAAAATCTATGGTTGTGTAAACATAAAACAAACATCAGAACAAACGGTGATTTGTTGACTTTGGACACCAATTCATCTTTGATGTGAATGGCTAACCCAAACTTGGCTATGTAAGCCATTTTGTCGGCACCACAAGTAAAGGTGCTGGAGTCGGGGAACATGCACTTGAAAAGCTCTGAAATACCCTCGTTTCCATTGTAGGACTGGCGTTTGGCGATGGTGTGAAGAGTCCACAACACCTCTGCTTTCAGCGTTGGCGTGGACCCGAAAGACGTGCGTAGATCGACTCTAACGTTAACGCTAGCTGTGGTCGTAGCAGGAGGGGCTGCAGGAGCACTAGCAGCTAGCTGGCTAGCTGGTGGGAACCCGGCGGTGATGGAAGGAGTTTGTTCCTTTCCTCGGACATACTTCATGTGCTTGGTCGATTTGGCATGAGAGTCTAACGCCTTCACTCCCATCGTTCCGAGTTGAATCCTCTTCTTGCACACGGTGCAGTAAGCCTCAAAAACGTTGTCTACCACAGGTTTTAACCAATGACGGAAAGAAATTTTATCCATCCACGCTTCATTAAATTTACATTTCCCCATATTCCCAGCATGAATTAAGTAGCTAGCTAACGTTAAAAAAAAAACTGCTTGCCTTGTTGTTGTTTGTGGTCTGTGTCTGTGTTTGTGTGTGGTGCTGTTAGCATAGGGTGACCATATTTTGATTTCCAAAAAAGAGGACACTCGGCCCAGCCACGACATAGCCTATTTAAATGATACTCGCAGTTTACTCAAAGATGCCTTATCATTTTAAAATATTTAAAATTTAAATGTATGGATAGAAAATTCAGTTATATTACAAAATAATATCTCTCAAAGACAGAAATTCAGATAGGCCCCAATAGGGGACACATACACACAAGAGTGTGGCGATCTGAGCCCGACGGTACCCGACAGGTCGGGCCGGGTTTGGTCAAAAATGTAACTATAAATTGTATTCGGGCTCGGGTCGGATTCGGTCAGCTTTCAGTGAAAATGTAGTGTAAAAATAAATGAAATCCTATTGTCTGTCCTGTTTATTGCTTGGGCACTGTTATTTACGTGACAACACCTGAACATAACACACACAGACACACATTGGCTGTTTGTTTCTACTTCTGGAAGTCTCAGACCTCCAAGAGGGAGACAGGTTTTTCCTATTTTATCTTATTTTGTTTTATGTCTCCCTCTCCTCTCGCTAGAAGCATCGGGCCTCCTGCCTCCCACTCCCGTCTCAAACACGGGCTGAGCACCCATGGCGCACGCCCGTCCTGTTAAATACCCTGTAACCGTAACAACTGTGTGGCACAAACTCAGTGCTTGGTCATTAAATAATGTCGGGCTCGGTTCGGGTTCGGACAGAAATATGCGGCCCGTGCCGCACTCTATCACACACACACAAACACACGGAAAACTGGACATTATCATCAGTTTATAATAACCCCCGGGAGGCCCCGGACGGGACATGAAAAGTGGACACGTCCGGGCAAAAGAGGACGTTTGGTCAGCCTATGTTAGCGCAAGGTTTTCTTCTTCTTTATTTTTAACGGGGGTTGGCATCCAGCTTATTGGTGCATTACCACCACCTTCTGTTCTGGAGTGTGAATCAGTCATAGTGTTTGGAGCATTTTCCCCGGGGCTGCGTTGCGTTCTCAATTATTGGCTCTTTATTTATGTTATTTGATCAAAATAATTGTGGTTGACAAATGAAACTTTTGACGAGAAATGCGATACAGATAAGTTACATACAGCACAATTTTTAAGACCCAGATATCAAAATTCAAGACTTTTTCAAGTCTTTTTAAGGTATTATTTCCAAATTCATAAATTCAATGCTTTTAAGACTTTTTAAGACCCGCGGGAACCCTGTTTATAACTTTCTGAGCAAGAGACTCTGACACACTGTCCACCTCAGAAACCACCGCAATGCGCAAACGAGAGAAGACCAAAAACTATTCTGAGAATTACCTCAAGTGCAACTCATTTTTATACAATATGTGTAGGGGGTGTCTGCTCCGTCTCTCTTTCAGCTAAGGGTTCCTTTGTCTGGAAAACGTTGAAGACTGCTGTCCTACATTACCTGCCCCACACATAAAAATTTTGACAGGGCTAACTGTTAGCATGATACAGCTAATGCTACCTAAAAGGTTTAATGACACAGTCGGGCCATTTCGGTGTGGGTGTGAGTTTATTGGGACCGTTTAACAGCTCGGTTTCGATGTTAGCCACTGCTGCTGTGTTCGCTTCTGCCTCTGGGTCATTCATCTGTTGAAGGGTGCTGTAGTCATCTCCCACGAGAAACATCACGGCATTGCCCTGGCAACAGTGTTCGACTCCAGTCTGGGCAGCAGCAGACTTTGCTGTCACATCATCTCACCCTGTAGCACTAGTAAATTATATTTACTATATCAATATATATATAATATAATTTCAACCTATCGTATTATATGTTTAATTATTAACATCCCGAGATAAACAAGTACAACAAATAATTGTATAACTGTCAGTTTTTGTAATCCTGGAGAAAAACACAGTTGTTATCCTGGAATAAAGACGCACTTCAAATGTATCTGAGTACAGGAGCTTCATTAGGAATGCACAGAATATGCATTGATCCCTATTCAGTAGTCAGTTCATTCAAAGATCATTTGAAATGAACAGCCGTCATTCACATTTATTACATGTATTGTGTAGACGCAGCTGTGTTGACCCTTGACCTCCAGAGCACTTACGCCTTCGAATGTTGGTGAACCAGAAATTAAAATATACTGTTACAGGCATTGTGTGTCTCAGTAACTCTATTATGCTGAGTGTGTTGACAATGACTTGTTTCCTGCATACTAAGTTATTAATCAATACTACAATATATTTGTTTAAGCTTTTAAGTGAACAAATACGAATATGAACAAAAGCTCATAAAATGTTACCTTGTGTTGTTCCTTTAAAGACTTTTTCTATCTAACAGTTTTATGCACATTACATCTAAGTCCTGAAAATTTCTGTCAGCTGAAAAGGTGATTTATCTCCACATTGTAAGCGGGGTAAGCTGAGTTTAGGTGGCTTTACTCTGCACTACATCCCAGCTTTTTACCCACAATTCATATCCAGATTCCTCGGTGCTTCTTTAATATGTAGCCTCTCTGATCTTTTGATATTCTCATGTTCTTCTAGTGTGGAACTACAGGCTTATTCTGTGTCAAGGGTGCTGGTTCGTTTTACATTATTCCCCTCTATTCTTCTGTCCTTTTCTACTTTTTTGAGGGGGGGTGAGCAAAAGGAGATTATTTTGGGGGGTAATTCCATTGAAACCGCTCTGAAATAACTTGACTTGGCATGTGCCTATACAAGGCTCCACAAAAGGCTCCAGGAATACTATTCAGTAATGGGGTAAAGCAAGAGAAGAAGCAGGACAAAAAGCCTCTGCGTGTGTGTGTGTGTGTGTGTGTGTGTGTGTGTGTGTTAGAAAGCAGCTGAAATGAGGGAGAGGAGAGAGAACGAAATCACCTGAGAGAAAATAAGACAGCTAGCGAGAGGGAAAAAGAGGATGAATGAGCAGCAGAGAAACCAGTGGAAACTAATCAAGTGTTGAGAGAAGAGAAGAAGGGCTCACTAGTTTGATATCCTACAAAAAATTTAAAAAATTAAATTCATTCATTAAGGGATGGTTTTGTACAGACTTGTGTATCCATAATCTTCATACTCTTAAGTTTTGAGTCTGCTGTTTAGGTTCAAATTTAAGCATGTTAGATGAATCATATTAGGGTTTTAGTCATGAATTTTTGATCTAATGGCTTAAGCTTTAGTGTAATGTAAGAAAACAGGCCCAGTTGAATCAGTGCGGTCTGCCATTTTTCATGTTTAGGCACGTCAAAGTGTACCTCTCAAGAGACCTGGCTGAAAGAAGAGAAGAGAAAACAGATTACATAACCATAAGAGAAGTAAAGAGAAATGAACAAAAACAAAACAAAAAGACAGAAAAGAGAGGCAGAAAGGCTCCAGAAATGAGAGGAAGGGAAGAGTGGAAGGCGTCGGGTGGGGGCAGGCTAGCTCACACTGCTGTCTAACGATAGGAGCTGTGGAAAGAAAGACAGAGAGGGAGTCTAAGGCTAAAAGAAAGAGGAATGGAGCCAGGTTACAGCATTACAGCCACCAAGAGAAAGGCAAGGGTGGAGGGGGGTGAGGAGGAGGAGGAGGAGCAGGAGGAGGAGGAGGAGGAGGAGGAGGAGGAGGAGGGGGTTCATGGGCCTCCCACACACTCCGGATTAGGAAACATATGCAGTGGAGTAGCGAGGGATTAGGGGGTGAAGGAGAGCTGGAAGAAGGAAAAGAATGTTTTTTTGGGGAGGAGAGGAGGGGTGAAGGGGAGGGAGGGGAACACAAGTGCTCGGCCAGGCGTATTTCCACCCCGCTTTCATCCTGCATCCCCTCCTCTACCTTCCTCCTCCTCCTCCCACCCACTCACCTTCATCTTTGAACCTCTGGGATGACGAGATTGGTGTGCAAGGACTCGGAGGGAGACAAGGGAGCGGGGCTGCTTGCTGGCGCCATCCTTTGATTGTGGTTATTTGCTGCGAACACAAGGAGTAGATCGGGGAAAATTGTTTGAATGAGTAACAACCTTGAACTTAATTCCTTTTAGTTCCTGTACAACACGACTGGTGACTTGGGGTTGAGTGCTAAGGGTTTTCATTTAAGGGAGGACACAGAAAGCATTTTGATTTTGTCAGGTTATGATTGAAGAGACAGAATAAATAAACAAGTGAGCTCAAAAGTGATAGTGACAACTCAAAACATTGTTATAATTGGGACAAATCTTTATGAATTTTGATTGCCTCTCTAGCTGTGACCAAATCACTTCCACACATACATTTCAGACTAGTGCAGAGTATATGCTTAATATGTAGGCTTAACAGCACTAATCATTAAATCGTTGATGTAAATTTGGTGTCAATATACCCACTGGTATATTTACATGTACTCTAAAAATTTAACTCTCTTCAAAGTACAGCAGTTTTCTTGTTACTGCAACTGTCCTGACGACAACACAACAAGTTATCTGTCCAAACACAAGTTTAAAAGATGTGTCAGCATAACTCAATTAGGACAGCATCTAACGATTGCTTTCAAGGTCAGTTAATCCTTTAATTATTTTCTCAATTTATTAGTTTTGTCAACAAAATGTCAGAAAATTGAGGATGTCAATCAGATGACATCCTCAAATGTCTTGTTTTAACCACAAGCCAAAGATATTTGGTCCCAAAGATATTCAGTTTACTGCCATAGAGGAATAAATAAACCAGAAAATATATTCACTTTTTAGAAGCTGGGATCAGCGAATTTTGTACTTTTGTCTCTCAAATTACTCAAACCCATTAATCATTATCAAATAGTGTTGTCACGATACCAAAATCTTTGTTTCAGTACCAATACCAATATGAATTTCGATACTTTTCGATACTCTTCTGTAATTTTCCTAAGGAAAAGTCCTTTTGGATACAAACCTTTAGAACAATAAATAGTAGGGGTGTAACGGTACCAAAAAATCATGGATCTGTAAGTACCTCGGTACGGACGTCACGGTTTGGTTGCTCAAATGTTTCACCAAGTTGGTGTTGTCTCGTGTTGTCTCCCTTTGCGAGGCAGACTTTCTCTTGTCTTTTTTCACGTGCGCCAGCTGCAAATGTTGATACAGGTGTTGTCATACACACCACTTGTGCAATCTGTGCTCCAATAGGAAAAAGAAAGGCGTTTGTGTGCATAAATGAGTAAAATAAATTAACTAAATTGATGAATTGAATCAATTTCAAAGTACCGGTATTTTCTAAATGCAGTATAGTACCGTTTGGAATACTCTAGTACCACGGTACTATTTTAGTACCGGTATACCGTGCAACACTATTATCAAATTAGTTGCCTGTTAATTTCACAGTTGATAATTATACAATCTATCGTTGCAGCTCTGAACTGAATTTACAGGGCTGGTTTACTCCTGAATACTAAACTTAAAAAATTACTTTCAACTGTATTTTCTGGATTCTCACCATGAATTTACTCTGCGTATGTTGTGACCATCTGCCCATACAGCAAAGCAATTCCATTTGGTTAAAACAAAGTCTATCACACTCCAATTACTTGCATTAAAAAACAAAGTCCTTTTTCCTTAATTTTTTGGTAACTTGCTGTGGGCTACAACAAGTCTTGACTCAAGTGCAAATATCAAAGAAATCACACAAATCTATTTATTTATTTAGTGGTACTTCAAGCAAACAATTTTCATGCTTTATTCACAGTGTTTAAATGATGGCGTGAATTTAAACTGTACTGAACCATATTTGACTGTAGCAGTATTTGGAGAAACATGTGTTTTCAATAGCCAAAATAAATTTGAAAATAACTTTAGGGAATGCCTCCAAAATATGGAATTTAAAACTCTCCTTTAGCAGCATGACCACGAACATAACTCAAATATCTGATGCATGTCATGGAACTTGTGTGTGTGTGTGTGTGTGTGTGTGTGTGTGTGTGTGTGTGTGTGTGTTGATGGCTGCTGTACACACGGGAGTCTACAAGCCTGAGTGTGTGAGCTAATGCTTGTGTGTGTGTTGTATGCCTGCTCAGTATTTCTGCGTGTGTGCACGTGTGTGTTTTGGGTGTTACAGGAGGTCATGAGTCAAGGTCAGGTGATAATTTGCCAGAAAAGCCGGGGAGAGATGAAGGGATGGAGGGACAGTGGAGCAGACAGAGTGAGAAGAAGAGGTAAAAGAGAGCGAACTCGTGGCAAAGTGATTCTCAGAAGGGAGAGGAGGCCAATCATTGAGGAAGAAGAAAAGGTGCAACTGAAACTATCCACCAATCTGTCATTGTTCTCTTTCCGCCAGTTTCTTTCAGCTTATCTTTAATTTTGTCTTAACTTTTTTTCCCATTTCATCCACTTTTTGTCTCTGTTTCCCATCTCTCATAGTCCACATTTGGTATACAAATGTAGAACAAAACACACTAAAATAACAGATTTCCTGCCTTAAAATCATCAACATCCTAAAATCATCTGATTGTTATTCTCACACACACACACACACACACACACACACACACACACACACACACACACACACTATTTAACAACTGACACTATATTTCATCAAATTTCTCCCCCTCTCTCTACCCTCTCACACAAAACCACAAGCACACACACTCCTGGCCCAGAGAGGTCAATCTTTGGTGGATGAGGTCAGGTGTCTGGGATGAAGTTGACCTTTGACCTTGAGGGCATGATCACCCGCTTGCATCCTAACCAGCTGGACAATGAGCCAGCCTTCTAAGCATGGCTGTGTCTTTTTATGTGTGTGTTTGTGAGTAGTGTATGTTTCCATTTCTACACGTGTGTATCTATATTTCTGTGTGTGTATCAGTGATGTGTGTGAGCTTTAACATCTGTAAATACATGCTGTAATGTATGTGGTGGACTGTGTGTGTGAGTGTGTGTCTGGACTGAGAAATTGGATTTACCTCCTCAGTCTCAGAGGGCCGAGGTCGAGGCTGCTTGTTACCGACGCTGAATAACAGAACAATATTGATCAGGCCGGGGTCATCCATTGACGAATCCTGTCTTTAGTCTTTCCCACAAACGCTCATCACTTCCTGTCTTCTTCCTTATTCGGGGTTAATATCTCATTAACTGCTATTATCTCCACACCGGTCACCACGGCAACAGCCAACGGGACAAGAGATGACAATTCCCTGTAGCCTGCATCCTGCGGATCAGACAGGCAATGACCAGATTATTGGAAATCAATCCAAGGGGAGTTACTGTTTCCCTGACCTCCCAAGCTTCATTTCCACTATTTATTGAGGAACGCTGGTCAAATGTCGACTATTGTGAGGTTTACACAGATGTCAATACACGCAACGACAAAGTCAATATGCAATGAGTATCACGACTGTGGTTAATCATTTTGAGGTCCATAAATCAGACGTTAGCTGGAAGCCATTTGATGTCAGAAAAAAATGGGTTTGTTACACGGATTGAAAAGATTTAAGATTTATTATTTGTCAGCCGGGGTTATTGTTTCTTTTTTTGCGGATTGCACCATTTTCGACACAGTAAAATACCAAGTAGAAATTAAAAAATAAACTCATTGATGTTATCAGTTAATTTGGAATTAATTCATTTCAGACTACTGAGTTACACAGGGATGACAGTGAACCGCGGGGGGTAGGAGAAGGTCTATATGGAGGGGCTTTTCTTTCTTATCAGTCACTGGACAGTCCTGATCCTTATTCTCCACGGAGCAATGGAGGAAATATTATTTAACAGCCTACAGTTTGAGCTGAGCTACACAACTTTACTGTCACTGTATTTTGATGATTACACAATTCTTTCGTTGGTTGATAATGCTCTGCTTTACCAACTGAATGCATTTATATACTTTAGGTGAGGAACATAAGATGGCATGTATCTTAACCTACCGTATCTAAAAATGTATTAATGTTAGCTTATCAGATTTATAATTGTGAGGGGGGGAAAAGTAAAATCATGAGAATACTGCAAAAAAATTGTTAATTCTGAAGCCAAGCTCAAATTTTAAGTTGCTAAATAATATTCCCCTCCATTGTTAAGCTTCAGTGCATTAGAGCTTAAGTTAAATCTTTAGAATTTATTCATAATAACCAGACTGATCTGTGGACAGAATGTTCACATTCAGGTACAGGCTTAGTTGACCCGGATATCCTTGCTAACTGCATAGCGAATTACAGGAATTAGCTATTCAATTAGCTTAGCAGTAAAGCTAACAACTGTACAGTAGTCTCTACCTGAAACAAGTTTTAATAGCCCGTTAAAACTGACTTACTCTAGCCTAACCATACTGGGTAGGATTTAGTTGATAAATACCGCGTCAACTGTTGAATGAATTTATCATTTACAAGGGTAACCTTAGGCTATGTGGCTAATTGGGGCCTACCGCTAGCCTAGCATCGATAGCTTGTTTCGGTTGTAGCTAGCGCGCAGCCAGTTAGCTAACAAGGCTAATTTAAATATGAAGATGGTGACCAATTACTCAGTCTCCTTCGTGTGTGTCGCTTAGCAACGACGTTGACAGTGTTTTAGAACATATCATTAACACAAACTAACTCCATTGTGTGTACTGTTGGACTACAATGTGTTGTTTGTTTACGGCAACACACCTTAAACCTGTTTAAAGAAGGTTTAGAGGAAAACAGGAGTTGTTGTTGGGCCTACAGGCGACTTACCCATAATTAAAAATGCGCCGGGTCCGCCTGGTGTCTGCAGCTGATGAGTTGCGGTAATGGCGGAGTGGCCGGCTGACCTTTGACCCGTGGGTCACGGCGGCGGGGTCTGGCTCGCGGGGCCGCGGTGACAGACGCTCCCTGCAAATTGATGAAAAAGGCAATAGAGTCTGCAATAAAACCAAGCAGCCGCCATCAGCAAATAATCACAGAATGGCCTCAGAGATAATCATGATGTTTTGTTACACAGGTCATGTTTACCTTGTTTACTGCAGAATATGGGCCTATATTTCCAATTATCCCTGCAGATGTTTAATGAGGCTGTGTTTCTGTTTCAGGTGTAGTGCTTGTGTTTCATTGTGTTTCTATAAAAGCTAATAAATAATTCACCTTTGCTTGTTCTGGTCCTTTTGTTTTTCCCCAAAGATGATTTTATGGGGCCTTAAGTGGCTATCTTGAGATTCATAATTTTATGAATCAACCTAAAGGTCAAGTTTAAATATTAACTTCGATAATAAGTTTCATAAAAGGTCGGTAAAACGTTTATAATTTTGGCCGGGAAGCTATGAAAACGGTTATAAGCATCAGGGGACACGTGGCCCTGCAGATATGAAATTGTGGTTATTATTCATCAATTCAAATGGAGGTCAAATTGTTTGTGTTTGGATGGAAAATCGATCGGTGACAAACGGACATTTGAAAGCCTTGGCAATATTCAGGCACAATGAGGACACTTGTCTTCTCCAGAGCTCAGTCTTTAGTTTTCAACTTTATTAAAAAAATATATTAAAATCCACACTGTGAAGCCTAATGAATGTTTCGTAAATATATTTTGATTTATGCAAACAAACAACAGAATACAGAATACACAACTTTCTTCATTGTCTTTCATGCGGTGATGTTTTGCAAGTTTCTGTCATATAATTTATTCATGCATTTAATTTCGTTTACGTTCACTTTGGTGCTTTTTATGAAACATTTTCCCCTCTGATTTTAAATATTTTTCAGTGACAAATCATCAAATGTTTTTCCGTTTTCTGGCGCATCGGCGACAGGCCATTTACATCCGATGCATAAATCAAAACTTCACTGAAATAAACACGTGTACGTACGTGCATAATGATTGATTACAGTACGTAGTATTGATATTGGTCATTTATTATTATAAACGATACCAGAAATTACACTATGTCGCTGATTGTGACTTATTTGCATATAAGCAAAATATTTAAATCCATGGCATAAACATGCAGCTTGTGTATTTTGTTTAATTCTGACAAAAATAGATGACATTTCTATATCCAAAACGAAAAATAATAACTTATTTCAAATAAGCTTCAGCAAATTATCAAGAATTTAAAACAAAAGGAAAAACTATTTTAGAGATTTAAAAAAGCTCAACGTTACTTTTTTTTAATCTTTTAAAAATACGTCAGAGAGCAGATAAATGTGCACTAAATGTGCAGTTTCTGATTTCCAGTGATCCATTAATTAGTCAAATATGAGACAGTAAAGAGCACTTGATGCTGATTTTCTTCATTTAGCTGATTCCACATCAACAAAATGACAATAAAAACGCAAGCATGTGGTGGCATGACTGCTATTATTGAATTTAAGTCTATTAGAATAATTTAGGTAGGTTTTTATTTTCACTTTCATCCATTAATAGCTGGAGTGGGTGAAAGGTTTTGTCGCAGTAGAACAGCAAAAGACCTGAAGTAAATTCAATCATTAAAAAACATAAAGAACATTTTCGCAATCATTTAAATATTCTGACATTTTATTTAGGTTGCATTTAATTTTGAAGCTGATTGTGAAGAGAAATTGTAGTTTGAAACAACCTGGCTACAGAAGTGTGTGTGCAGAAATGCATATATGCCTGGCAGCTGATTGACTGATCGGGAATCAGGTGTATCAGAGGGATCGATGGCTCACATAGCGCACGTGTCTGTCTCCGTGCAGGGTTCAGATGGACAGCAGATTTTGGTCGGAGTGAGTTTACCTTCCGACTCAAGATCAGGGTGAAAATCCTATTGACCTGTGTGCGTTGGAAGGGAGAGTGTGTGTGTGTGTGTGTGTGTGTGTGTGTGTGTGTGTGTGTGTGTGTGTGTGTTCACATCCCTGACCGATAGGATTTCCATTAATTTACCTGCAGCCTCGGAGTTTTGTGAGGAAAACCAAACATATGTCACGGCTGGATCTCTGTCTGCAGGATGAGCTTTTGTTTGGTGTAAATTGTTGTAAAGTGTGAGCGCATATGTGTGTGTGTTTTAAAGAGATAAAGAAAAATATGGACCATAAAATAAAAGTGATACGAGAACTTGTAAAGAAAAAAAAACGAAAGCAGCATAAATCGTTTTCTCTTATTTTAGAAAGAGAGAGCAAAGAGAAAGAGAGAGGACATCACCTTCCTCTGCTCTGTGGCCGGCAGGGTGCTCCTCTCAAAGCACCCCCTCCCTCCTTTTAATTGATTTCTCATAATTAACTCAGTGTGTTCATCGATTTCACCGCGACCCCCCAACACCGCCTCGAGATCGGCAACCTCATTATTTCCACGTTAACCCGAATAATCCCGAATAAATACTGAGCACATTCAATAACAGTTAGACTCAGGCAGCACTAAATAACCCTGTTTCCTTTGGATGACCTGGCCTCGGGACCAGCTGCACTGGAATAAGAGGACAAAACTATTTTGGCTGTGAAGCTGATTTTAAAAGAATAAAAATAATCTTGCAGCTTCTTTATTGTGCTCTTTGCAAAATGCACGACAGAGCCACTGCATGCAAATAAACTTAGAAAATCAACCTGCACCTCCAGAAGCTAAAGGCTACTGTACTGCTGTTCCCTCCTCCACCATCTGACCAATTAACCTAATGAAATCCTATTACACACCAGCTCAGCCAATTAAAAGGCCCGCTGTGCACATCAGTCACTTTGACTCTGGTCAGTGTGTGTGAGACGTGGAGCTGTAGCATCTCTCTGTCAGGTTCAGTGGCTTTGTAAGAGAGGAAGAGGAGGAGGTCAAACAAGCCTGCAGGCTGCAGATCAACCGGCACTCAGCTCCGACTTCTGCCTCCCTCCACCTTCATCTTCTCCTCCTGAAAAACACAAATGCAGGAACTATTTTTGAACAGAGCACCATCATCTTGTAATGTTTTTAGACATGTGGATTGAATGTAAAAGGACAGTGGTTGAACATGATTGTCTCTACTTGCAGAAACAAGGCCCCTAAGAACAACCAAAGTACCCTTACGTCACTTTACGTCACCTCCAACAACCAAAATTCTACATTTCTCAAGTGTATAATAGATTTCTACGCTAAAATTTGAGATTGAAAATGAGCTGACACATTGACATTATATTACCGTTAATTTGGGTTGTCCCTGATAAATATATTAACAAATTAAATTCTTGACCTTGAAAACATCTGACAAAAATAAAAGGTCCATTAGTAGCTGCTGTGGAGCTTTTGATCATACAACAAATTTTCCTCAGGAGATGAAGTCAGTTTAATGAGCAAAAACTCACTTATTTTGAAAATAAAAATTCATTTTCTGGAATAAAAGCTGGAGTCAGACAGAAAGAATATGCGCTGCATGTACTGTACTGTAATTTCTGTGTATAACAAAAGAGAACAAAACAGTTTTATATGTATTTTAAAAAGTACAGACAGCAATAGACTTTAGCAGAGAATATAAGACAGAGAGAACAGGGTAGAATAGAGAAATGAGCAGACGAAGAGAAGGCAAGAACACACGAAACTTGACACAAACAGAACAAAGCAGAGCAGGGAAGAGTGTAACTGAAGAAGAGATAATAGAGTAGAGTAGAATAGAGGGGGCCAGCAAGGACAGAAAGCAGAAAAGAGAGTGAGTGAGGAGGGAGGAAGGAAAGGAGGGAGGGAGGTGGGCGATGGTGTTGGTCACGGGGGGTTAAAAGAAGGAGGCGTTTAAAGCTTGTGAATTAAACGCTGTGAGGCCCTGTGTCCTCGGCACGTGCACCGGGGCCTCAAGAATAAAAGGAGCCCCGGCCCATCTGGCTTTTTAGAGGCAGGAAGAAAAGGGGGAAAGGGAAAGAGAGAGAGGCCGGGAGATATATATAGAGAGAAAGCAGGTGAGGGAGACAGAGGGTGAGGAAGAGAAGGGGTCCTGTGCTGCTCAACGGAGAGAGCGTGGCATTAACACAGCCAGGCGTTTAGGGCGCTTGATTCCCTCTGGGGGTCAGCGATAGGAAAAACTATCGGCTCTCATTGTAATGTAAGGTGGTTCTGAGGGAACATGTGCTCTGGAAGGGTGGAGGGTGAGAGGCAGGGTGAGCAGGCGAGAGACAGGAAGGAGAGGAAGGAGAGGAAGGAGAGGAAGGAGAAGAAGAGGAGGACAAAATGATTTGGAGAAAATGAAGAAGAAAAGTGAGAGATTTTTGTTTTTGTTTGTGTGTGAAAAAAGGAAGTCAGTTTAATTAACTATATAGTGTCAAATCAATTGTGGCCTGTGAATGTGTGTGTGTGTGTGTGTGTGTGTGTGAGGGTGGGTCAACAAAACACATTCACCTTTAATCCATATGTGTCCTTCAGAAAATTTTTCTATACCTTCACAGTCTCCCTTTCTCTCTCACACACACCTTACCTCTCCTGCACTCGGCATCTTAGCTGTTTCCATGGCGACGGAGTTGAGACTGCAACCAGAAAAAGGGCGTGTGTGTGTGTGTGTGTGTGTACAGCAGCAGCAGCAGCAGCAGCAGCAGGTGATGAGGCTCAGCTCATGGCAGACAGTGCTTCAGCATCTGGGAAAGTGATTTCTTTCCCATCTAATAAAAGTTATATTAAGGTCATAGAGGAAGAGGAAGAGGAAGAGGAAGAAGAAAAACAGACATTGTAACCATCATTAAAAGAGAAAACAGACCTTGGCGAGAAAAAAACAAACAAAAAAAAACCAACTGGGCATGTTTAAGGAGTATAGTAAGCAAAAGTGACGTAAGGGTACTTTTCATATCAGCAGAACACATCTGGAGTCGTCCTGCTGAATTCTCAAAATACCTGAATCACAAAGTGCAGGACAGTTTTCAGAGTTTTCTTCATATGCAACAATGTTAAACAAATTAAACATGATTCAAACCATTTAGGATTTAGTGGGAGCATTTCATGGCTTCAGTCGACGGCCAGCAGTGGAAAAATGACAACGACATGCAACAAACATCCCTGTGGTTGTGACCAAACCTGGGATGCTGCAGCTCTCAAGGTCAGAGCTTCAACCCCACCACGGCACCCGACACTGAACAGGCCTTCGTCACGGCTCACAGTCTGACTTGTAGCAGAAGAGAAAATGCGAGGGAAGTGTCCCTGTAAGTTATGACAATGAGCCAGCATGCAAACAACTGAAACACTTTGTTCTTACACATGCTTTCCCTGCTGTGACGTGTCAAAATGTCTGCTGTAACACAGGCTCATAGTTAACATAAGCTTCTTGACAATTGGTCTACGCTTGTCTAAGGTTTGAAGGCACAATATGTCGATTTAGACAAGATGCTTTGTGAATAAACAGAGTTCATCAAAACAGTGAACAATGAATGTCATATTTCTGACACATATTTAGCACATTTAGTGATACAACTCAAGGACTGAGTGACATGAAACAGTGTTTTCCTAAAGGGGCGATATCATTATATGCTGATTTATATATTTGTATTGGTGCTGTTCACCTGCAGTTTGAACACCCATTAGTGATCATTTGAACCTCCCTTACCACAACACCATTAACCAAAGCAAAAATTCAATATGATCATACATTTCCTTGAAACCATATATATTTAAAAAAAAATAAAAAAAAAAGATTCACTTCCTCCTTAAAATTTGAAACTAAATCTTAATTCATCAGAACTCCATGGAGGAAATGTGAACAGTACATAATTACGCAACATTTTACAGACTGTTGTGTAATGGGTGGGGGTGCATTTACAGCATCTCGAAAATCCAGCAGGGCACTGAGCAGTTCATCGAAGCAAATTCAGTGTGCATCTGAAAGTGGTATCAAATGTACTATACGGGTAGATGAGTGCATTAAAAGGCTTAGAATCGGCCCCAGTACACGCTGTAATGATGGCCCTAGTGCAAGATTTTGCATCTAAACTAGCTACGACTTGACACTGGAAAACATCAACATACATATTACCCAGCAAACATTAGAGCAAATCTGTATATGACACAAAATACCAAATAAAATAAGAACCGATTCAATCAATTAACAGTACACTTGTGGTTTTATAGTTTATATAAACACGTAATCTTATTTTAGAATAGATTGCTACTGATGATTTGCCTCTATAACAGCGTATATAGCAGTTGGCCCCTTTTTTCTTCGAACATGCGGATATTTATGATGAGTTACAAGAGCCTGTTCTCTCCCCCGTACAACCACACTGCCTGCACTGTCTATATTTACGTCCCTGTTGAGGAGTAACTACTCACATGTAATTAAATGACAAAAGAAATGTAACCAGTTACAGTTACTGAGGGACAATGTGTTAAATAAAAGTTTGTGAGTGTGGCTAAATCCACATAGATTCTGCTCAGTAGAAGGTTCACATGTAGAGTCATTCAGTTGCTTTGGATCTTTTAGAGTCTAAGACATGTGTTTTAAAATGAATCAAATGTGATTACATGAGTTAGATTACTTAGATGACTTAATTAAAATTGTTACATTATTTGTTATGTTTTAAACAGGGTAACCTATTACTTATCAGAAGTAGCCTTCCCAAGACTTAGTTTGTCACAGCAAATGAGGGCTGACCACACATGAGCTTCATTTAAGAAACCAAAAGTTAAATCAGTGTCATGATTAACTAAATGGAACTAGGCCAAACAGGGTCAGTCTTGCTGCCAGGCCAGGTAAACAGGTAATTGATCCTGCTCAGACAGGTGTTATCACACATCTGATACCACAGCATGACTGTGCCTCCACTAAAAGGTATTATGCGGGAAATATTCCCTCCTACCATTGTTGCACGTGGCCTGAAACTTCCCGTCAATTGCCCACACGGAAATGAAAGCGACAGCAGCAGGCAGGGTGCAGGTTCTTCCAAATCGAAGTACAAGACGACAGAATAACACCAGATTTTAATATGGGGGAGCACATGGAGAAGACAGTCTCTGTAAATGAGAAAGAGGTACATGAGATCTATGTAAAAGAAGAAGAAGAAGATCTGAAGGAAATCGTTTTAAATGCGGAAGGAGCTCCACATATCCAGCATGATTACATACGGTACGTAAACACGACAGTCTATAATATTCCTGTGACATTTCTTTGGGGTCTTATGATGTGTTTAAGGCTCCTTATAAAGTGTGTTTATCGCTCAAACAGAATATGGCCCATTGCAACTTCTCACATCCGCCTGACACTCATAATGGATATTTTATTTCTTCCTGGCGATGAAACAAAAAAAAGCCAAGATTGTTAAAACCATCTTGACAAGCCCAAATGTGTTATACTGCATTTAAAACTCTCACTTAAAGCTTTGCTGTAATCAGAGCTGCTTTATTCTTCTCTCCACGAAGGTTGCTGTTTAGGCAGCAGCGGCCGGAGGGCTTCGAGCGCCCGTGTGTGGCCAAATGGCTGAACTGCAGCTACTTCTCCAAACACGCCGAGGAGGACACGTTCAACCGTGGCCTCAAGCTGCTCTTCATCGCCATCCTCGCTCTGGCTGTAATCAAGTAAACACATTCAGTTAATGTGCAGTCATTCCTCATGAACAGAAAAGAAAATATTTTAATTTCTGTCCTGCAATAGGCTGATTAAGTTATTTAATTTCAGAAGAACCACTTCCTCAAACATTTCATCACCACTGGCAACAAAGAAATGGTTTCACTATCAGTTACTATGACATTCATTTTGTCGATTCATGCAATTATTTGTTTAAAATAATGTCATATAACAGTGAAAATGCCTGCACTGAAGTACTTAAATTGCTTTTTGTCCAGCCTAGAGTAAAAAAAAGATATTCAGATTATATTGCAGAAAACAAAGCAAATCTCCACGTCTAAATACCTGGAACCAGATATTGTTTCTGATTTGTGCTTGAAAATGACATCATTTATCAATGATCCATTATCAATTATTCCACATTATATAATAAAGTGAGTTAAAGTGGATGTACCCTGTGTTTTATCCCTAATTATGTGAGTGAATTAATGCATCTAATCTGTGTCTTCTTCCCTTCTTGGCAGTATTTTCTTGTCAAAACATTTAACATACTCGCTCCAATACAGTGAGTATTTATTGTGGGATGGATATCATTTGAAATATCTGTTTGCTCTTACTATAATTCAGCTGTTATATTGTTTATGTAAAAATAAATAAATAAATGGCCTGTCTCCTTGTCATCCTGCAGATCTTCATACAGTGCCGCTTGGGCTTTTTCAGGTCGTGCAGGGAGTCGCACTACTTGCCATATTTGGTGAGGTTTTGTTTCATGCCGTTTAAACATGGATTTGTATTTATGTCCTGCCACAAAGTTTCCTTAAACCCGTGCAGAGCAAACAGTAACTGCAGCGCTGAGATGTGTCTGAAATCAGTCACACAGATGTAGTCGTCCAAGCTGCACAGGGACTGTTTGATAACCCTGCAGTGGTAATGCAGGATATTGGAGGGGCAGGGGCTGGGGGTCTGCGGCGGCGAGAGATTGGCTTTGCACGGACGCCTTGTGACTTTAAGATCCTATTTGGTCCACTGGCTTAAAATCTAAAAAAAGGAAATCTTGGGACTAAGGTGCTTTTGACCAGATAAGTCAAGCTGAATGTGAATTTGTATTCTGAACCACAGTCTGGCGACATTTTTCACTTCTCTAAACACTGAAACTTCCTCTGTTACATTTAACAGGACTGAGCTCATGTTGAAAAGTGGCAAATACATGAGGGTGGACACAATATCATAAACACCTGTACGGTCTAATCCAGTCAAATACAACAGTTCTGCAAATTTGACTTGTTTTTTTTAAACATTAGAAGTTATTGTTAAAATGGAAGAGGTTTAATTCAGCTTTTTATTATATTATAAAGAGTTTTTGTGTCACACTGGAACATAAATGCAGTGTGTGGACAGAGTCACATGAAAATGAGGGCGAGTGTCCCCTGTGTCCTGCCAAAAATCTAAACCCTCGATTGTTTAAAATAATACCTCATCTAACAGCGTCTAAACAAACTCTGCACAGAACCCACCCAGACCCTTTTCTTTTTCATTTGTCTTGTAGCTGCTTTTGTTGTGGTCACTGTACGCATGAGGAGGATGAAGAAGAGTGCCGATTTAGCCGTGCAGAGGAAAGACCAATTGCAGACAATCTCAGCTCTCGTCCAGCAATTAAAACCAATTTAACTGTAAACACAAGAGGATTTTTATGCTTTATATGTGTTGCTTTTCTACTGTGTGACGGAGTTCAAAATGTGTTTTGATATGTGGAATTTGCACTTGATGTGATGTTTGTACACATGATAATTTTATATTTACATGTCTGTCCCAATCTTACTAAAAAAATGTGTATATGATAATGATTCATGTCTGTGACAGACACTAAAGCATTTTTTGTGGCTTCTTAATTCAACCAATAAATTGAATTTTCTATACAACCCTCTCCTCCAGTGTTACTGTTTTTTTTTCTATGTTTGCTGACAAGATATGATATGACTTGAAGAAAAACAGAAGTACTCAGTTCTACCAAAGAGAATTTAACTGTACGAAAATTGTGCTACATTTTGAGACTCTGAACAATGCAGGCATAGGTGAAGATTTCAGGGGGGACAGGGGACACGACCCCCTGAATATTTCCCCAAAGACACATAAAAGTAACAGAGGACTTTTATTTTGACAGAACTAAAGA